>NC_142870.1:83080689-83386896 GCF_051225735.1 Oryctolagus cuniculus | reverse complement strand
TCCTGGCTTCAGATCGGCACAGCACTCCAGCCGCGGCAGCCATTTTGGGGGTGAACCAACAGGAGGAAGACCTTTCTGTCTGTCTCTCTCTCTCTCTCACTGTCTAATTCTGCCTGAGGGAGAGGGTCCAGCACTGTGGCAGCATAATAGGCTAAGCCTCTGCCTGTGGCACCGGCATCCCATATGGGTGCCGGTTCGTGTCCTGGCTGCTGCTCTTCCCATCCAGCTCCCTACTAAAATGCCTGGGAAAGCAACCCAAGTGCTTGGGCCCCTGCACCCATGTGGGAGATCTGGAAGAAGCTCCTGGCTCCTGGCTTCCAGTCAGCCTAATTCCAGCTGTTGCAACCATTTGGGGAATGAGCCATCAGATAGAAGACCTTTTTATCTTTCCCTCTCTGTCTGTAACTCTGCCTCTCAAATAAATAAATAAAATATTTTTTAGAAAATAAGGGAGAAATTGAGACATTGTCACGTAAACAAAAGTTAGAAGGAGGGGGTTTTTTTACCACTAGACCTATCCTACAAGAAATACTTAGTGGCACGAGTGGTGTGGCACAGCGGGTTAAAGCCATGGCCTGCAGTGCCAGCATCCCATAAAGGTGCAGATTCGAGTCCTAGTTACTCCACTTCTGATCCAGCTCCCTGCTAGTGCACCTGGGAAAGCAGCGGAGGATGGATTGGGCCCCTGCACTCAGGTGGGAGACCCACATGAAGCTCCTGGCTCCTGGCTTCCACCTTGCCCAGCCCTGGTCGTTGGGGCCATTCAGGGAGTGAACCAGCAGATGGAAGACCTCTCTCTCTGTAACTCTGCCTTTCAAATAAATAAAATAAATCATTTTTTAAAGATCTACTTTATTTATTTGAAGAGTTACAGAGAAAGAGGTAGAGACAGAGAGAAGGTCTTCCATCTTCTGGTTCACTCCCCAGGTGACCCCAACGATCAGGGCTGAGCAAGGTGGAAACCAGGATCTTTTTCCAGGTCTCCCACATGGGTGCAGGGACCCAAAGACTTGGGCCATCTTCTGCTATCCCAGGCCATAGCAAAGAGCTGGATCAGAAGAGGAGCAGTCAGGACTAGAACCAGTCCCATATGGGATGCTGGCGCTTCAGGCCAGAGCTTTAACCTGCTGTGCCCATAGCTCTGGCCCCAAAATAAATCTTTAAAAAAGAAAGAAATAGGGGAATCCTGTAGGGTGAGGCAAAGGGATGCTAGACAGTAACTCTACGAAATATCAAAGTAAGCGTCATACTTGGTGAAATACTGAAAATAGTTCCTCATAAGTTGAGAACAAACACCCATCACCCATCATCTTGCTGTAATAATAATTGCCAATTTAGGATCAGTCTTGTTTCCTCTATCCCCACCTACTTACCCCTGCACTCCAGATTATTTTGAAACAAATGCTAGACATTATAACATTTTACCCATAGTGTGTATTTGAATGACAATAATTTAAAATATTTAAGTATGACTATAATTGTCATATTTAAAATATTTAACAATATTTCCTTGGTATCATCAGATGGCTCAAAATTTCCTGATGGTCTCTAAGTTTTGTGTGTATTTTTTAAATTTATTTGTTATTAGCAAATTCCAAAAAGGGCTGTTCTTTCTTTCCCCTCCAACCCTATTTATCTTCTAAAGAAATCAGGTTGGGGCCAGCATTGTGGTACAGTGGGGAAAGCCATGGCCTGTGATGCCAGCATCTCATATGGTTACTGGTTCATGTCCCAGCTGCCCCACTTCGATCCAGCTCCCTACTCATGTACCTGGGAAAAGCAGTGGAAGGTGATCCAAGTACTTGAATCCTGTCACTCATGTGGGAGACTGGGATGAAGCTCCTGGCTTCTGGCTTTGGCCTGGCTCAGCCCTGGCAGTTGCAGCCACTTGGAGAGAAAACCAGCAAGATGGCTTTCTCTCTCTCCCTCCCTTTCCTCCCTCTCCCTTCCCCCATCCCTTCACCGCCATCCCTGTAACTCTGCCTTTCAAATAAATAAAACTTTAAAAAAAAGAAATCAAGTCATTTCTGCAGTTTTCCCAGAGCTGTATTTTTTAACTGCTTTCTCATGGAGCTGTTTAATATGTTCCTGTGTTCCCTTTATTTTTTATAAATTGGTAGGTAAATAATTTTAATATGAAATTGTCATTATAGTCAAAACTCATAAGTTAGTGCTTAATTTTGTTTCACTGCTTTGATCAGTGCAGAATATGTGAAACCCTTCTGTCATCCCAAGTATGAAGCAGCATATTCAGTGGATGAATCTGTTTTTAGTGATATTAGTATTTTAACAGTCTTTTCTCCTTTGTTGTCTTTTTTCAAATATTATGTGTTAAATACCAATTTCTAAATTTGTTTGCTTTAGGGAAATGAATAAGCGTCTAACAGAAGAACAAGCCAGAAAAACTTTTGAGAGAGCCATGAAACTGGAACAAGAGTTTACTGAACATTTCACAGGTCAGAACCATATAGGACAGTGCCCTCTATGGCAGCATTTTGCTTGGCAGCCACATAAACTAACCCAAATGGATTTGAACTGTGCCCACATCTCCTAGTGCTGTCATTTTCAGATTAAACCTGTGTGGTCTGTGCTTCTGTGCTGTGGGAAATTCATTTAGCCAGAGCAGTAGTGGTGGGAAATATTGAAATTTAGTGTTTAAGACGTTGTTAACTAGGACAGCATGTACAGGAAAAGTCATACTTCACCAAAGAAAAAATAATTTAGGTTGATTTTCTTTTCTGAAACTCTGCTTTTATCCTTTCTAAATTTTAAGTCATTTTTTCCAGCTTTATTGAGGTATAATTGACAAATATGTATATGTCCAAAGTACAGTATGATTTGATATATGTATACATTGTGAATTGATTACCACATTCAAATATACACATCTGGCCAGCATTGTGTAGCAAATTAAACTGCCTGCAACACTGGTATCACATATGGGTGCCAGTTCAAGTCCTGGCTGCTTCACTTCCAGTCCGACTCCCTGCTACCCTGGGAAGGCAAAAGAAGATGGCCTAAGTGCTTGGGCTCCTGCATCTGTATGGAAGACCCAGATGAAGTTCCTAGCTTCCGCTTGACCCAGTCCCAGCCATTGCAGCCAAATGAGAAGTTCTCACGTTCATGCTCTCTCTCTCTTTTCCCCTCCCCCCCCTTAACTCTACCTTTCAAATAAATAAATATTTAATAAAAATATTTTTATGTTATACAACAGAAAAATTAATGAAATGAACAATTTTTACTAAGTAAGTAATACATAAATGGTGACTTCCCGGATGAGTAACTGTTACCGAGATTTGGCTCTGTTTCACCAATAATTGTTATGGCAAAGAGAGACGATTAACAGAAGTTCTAATTTTATCTGTCGTTACAGCTATTGTACAGGGAGATACGCTGGAAGACATTTACAACCAAGTAAAGCAGATCATAGAAGAACAGTCTGGTCCTTACATCTGGGTTCCAGCCAAAGAAAAGTTATGAAGACTGGTGTTGCTCGGCTTCTCTTTCCACAGTCTCGTGTTCTTCGACACTTCTTTGCCTTTCCTCTGGAGTCTGTCTTCAGTGCTCCTTTCCTGTTGAATCATGTCCACTCCTCATGGTCTGCAGTTGCACTTAATTTTGACAAATAGTCTCCTTCAGGTTGCACCATCTGCATTTTTCTATGTCACTGTTGGTTTGTGGCCATTTTTTAAAACTGAAGATGAAATGGCCTGACCAGCTATTAAGGGTTTTGGGAGATGTGGAAATTGTGGTAAAATTCCTTAATGTTTAAGGGAAAGTAACTTTAAGAGATTTTCAGAAAAGCTTTATATACATTCTTTTCAAATTTCAATATAAATGAAAGAAAAGTGGTTTTAATCAGTGATTTCATAGACTTTGAGCAACTATGCACGCTTAACTTTAATAGCATGGTTTGGCCAATGTGTTAGCTATCAAGTTCTTTTCCCAGTTGACTTCTGTTATCAGAGCAGTTATTTCCCTATAGACATAAGAAAAAAAATGTGGTTTTTTTATTTCAAAATTAATGTCTGAGTTAACTTTCATAACTTCACAAGGGATATTCATTTTTCATAAGTGTTCTCAAAGTTTTGTTGTTCGAGGGTTTTTTCCCAGTACATTTATTAGAAATAACAATATTCAAACATTTTTAATCTACTTGTGCAACACTATTTTTAGTGTCTTACAAAAGTTGTTCACATATAACAATCATCACGTTTTCTGAATTGAGGACACGTTTAGGTGCTAGGGGAGCTCACCTTTCACACAGAAGGTTGAGAAAAATCTTAAGACGTAACTACAGACATTACAGTGGTGATGTAGTAATTACTATGGCAATGGAAAAGAAATCCAGTTCATAGCCTAAAACTATAAATGTATTCTTAAGGGTCAGATTTTAATGAATATTTTACCCACAATAACTGCCTATTTTGTTATAATAAAATATATAAATAAATATATATAAAATTTTCTTTAAACTCTGTAACTATGGGAATTATTTTCTTACATAGTTGCACACACACACATATATATATTTAAAATACATTTTTTCTTTTGCCACCTACTCCTTTTTGTTTGATTTTTAAATTAAGTATTAATTGATTAGACTTATCTTTAATCATGTGAACTGAAAACCAGAGTATGGTGGTTGTGAGGAGAAAACCTCTGGGGAAATTAGATTACAAGTAAAAGTGTGGGCATGTTCTCCTCTTTTCTACAGAAGTTTGCAAAAGATTCCTGGGTTGGTTGGTTGGTTGTTTTTGTCATTGTTCTTGTCATTAAGTTTGATTTTTGGTTCTTTGCCTTTCTTTCTAGTTCTCCTGTGAAGCAAAAGCTCCATTTATGTGCGAGTTTTCCCCCTTAGACACCGTTTGTCTTACCCAGTTGCTCTGTTCTAGAATTCACACATATTCACGGTGAGCAGTTTTAGTGAAAGGTAGAAGTGACTTCAGAAATCAGTTTCTCCAGTCCTTTCTATCAATAACATCATTTGGCTTCCCATTGCTCTTCGGCATTGTTTATCAAACGTGTTTTTGACAGCCTCCTTGTTACAGTTTCTTAAAAAAATGAGTACTGGTTTGTAAAGAATTATTAACATTATCCATTCCATTTATGAGAAAGAGGAGAACAGCTAATAAACTTTATTGTAAAATCCATATGTTAAAGTGTCTTGAATTTTGAAAGAAATTATTTTATAAGCTAACATTTTCTTGAAACAATTTAGACATCACAAAATTGATAAATTGAAGGCAACCTAATAAAAATCTCTTAAGCAAGTTTTGGAACTGAGTATGTTATCACATTGGAATATATATATTTCATATAATTATATATAACAGCTGTTAGAATTTAAGTAGGCTGTTACCCAACATAAATACTAGGAAAAAATTGTAAAACCTCAAGAGCTTAAAACCTTCCAGCAACACCCCAGCATAACCCATGTGAAGTATTCACTGGTCGTATGTTATAAAATATGCAAACAGTTATAAAATGATGCCATTATGTATTAAAATCTATATTACATTGCTTTCTGGATGTCCTCATTAATCATTTTCTTTTTGTAGGAAAATACTGTTAACTTTCTAGATTATACAGAATTAATTATGAAATTACTGAGGACTGTGCATTAGCCACTTCAGTATATATCATTTCTTGTAAGAAGGAGGAAGGGGCCAGCCACTGTGATGTAGCAGGGCTAAAACCACTGCCTGCAGTGCTGGCATCCCACGTGGGCGCCAGTTCAAGTCCTGGCTGCTCCACCTCCGACTCAGCTCTCTGCTATGGCCTGGGGATGAGAGAGGTGCTAAAGCTGATGGCTATGAACCACCAGCGCAACGATCTGTTTAGCAGAGCTGTGGCATAGCGGGTTAAGCCGCCACCTGCAGTGCCGGCATCCCGTGTGGGCGCTGGTTCAAATCCTGCCTGCTCCACTTCCAATCCATATCTCTGCTATGGCCTGAGAAAGCAGAAGATGGCCCAAGTCCTTGGGCCCCTGCACCCATGTGGGAGACCCAGAAGAAATTCCTGGTTCCTGGCTTTGGATCGGCCCAGCTCCTGCCGTTGCGGCCATTTGGGAAGTAAACCAGCAGATAAAAAGATCTCTCTCTCTCTCTGCCTCTGCCTTTCAAATAAATAAATCCTTAAAAAACAAAAACAATTAGACTTTAATAGCGACAAATGGAAAGTCTTATTTGTGGTGGTTAAGAAAAATTGGGGTACAGTTAAAGCATTTTAAATGTAGCATACTGTGAAATATTCAGTCTTTCCCTTTGTGTGTAGTTGTCCATCAGTATCCACAGTCCACAGGGGATTGGTTCCATGACAGACCCCCGCCCCCAAGTAGATACCAAACTCTGGATGCTCAAGTCCCTTATATGAGGAAACTTCAAAAGTCCACGCAAAATTCACATTACTTTTCCATGAACTTTTTTTCAAAGACAACTCCCATCTGCTGGTTCATGTGCCCAGATGCCTGCTCTGGCCAGGGATGAGCAAGAAGTCATTCGTGTTGGTGGCAGGAACCCAGTAACTTGATGTCATCACTGCTGCCTCCTGGAGTCAGCATAGCAGGAAACCCGAGTCAGGAGGCAGAGATGGGACTCAAACACAGGTCCCCAGTGTGGACACAGGCATTTCAACCGGTCTCCTGACCACTGGACTAAGCGCTCACCCCTCCATCAACTTACTGAAGCTTTTTGTAAAATGGCATAATATTTACATTTAACCTATGCACCCTCCCATATATCTTAAATCATCTCTACTTATAAAACCTGTTGCAGGCCGGTGCTGTGGCTCAATAGGCTAATCCTCCGCCTTGTGGCACCGGCACACTGGGTTCTAGTCCCAGTTGGGGCGCCGAATTCTGTCCCAGTTGCCCCTCTTCCAGGCCAGCTCTCTGCTATGGCCCGGGAGTGCAGTGGAGGATGGCCAAGTGCTTGGGCCCCGCACCCGCATGGGAGAGCAGGAGAAGCACCTGGCTCCTGCCTTCGGATCAGCGCAATGCGCCGGCCGCGGCGGCCATTGGAGGATGAACCAACGGCAAAGGAAGACCTTTCTCTCTCTCTCTCTCTCTCTCTCTCTCTCTCTCTCTCTCTCTCTCACTCTCCACTCTGCCTGTCAAAAAAAAAAAAAAAAAAAAAAAAACCCTGATGCAATATAAATGCCTAGGCATCCGTGGATTTTGGTACCGCTGGGGGCCCTGGAACCAGCCTCTCAGGGGTCCAGAGACACAGCTGCAGTGTGAACAACAAACTGACAGCAAGCCATCGGGCGAAGGCAGGATAGTGCCTTCCCACATATTAGAGTGCCATCAATAGACACAGCCTTGATCTTTTTAAGAAAATCTTGTTTAAGGCTGGCATTGTGCAGCAGGTTAAGCCACCGCCTGCAATGTCTGCATCCCACATGGCAGCAAGTTCAAGTCTAGACCACTCCACTTCCCATCCAGCTCCCTGCTAATATGCCTGGGGAGACAGCGGATGAAGTGCTTGGACCCCGGCCGCCCATGTGGGAGACCCAGATGGAGTTCCAGGCTCCTGGCTTTGTCCTGGACCAGTAGAAGGAAGATCCGCCCTTCTCCGCATTCTCTGTCTCTGCCACTCTTGCAGATAAATAAATCTGTTCTTTGAAATGAAACTCATTACTGAATTAATGATACAAATTTTCTGGAAGTTTTAAATGGGTGATGTAATCTTCCTTCTTTGGATGTCTACAATTAGGCTCATTTACCTCACAGATGGGCTAGCTAAAGAGAAGGCGGTGCGCATGGGAACCCCATATGTTGCACACTGTGAGTCCCTACCAAAAGGTTTTCTAAATCTTGTGAGAGTCGTTGCATCAAAAATATCTACTTCCCCAGTGGTATTTAAGACGAGAGAATACATCTTTTGAGGATAGATCCCTCTGAAACTTCAGCGCACAGTTCAGATCAGTTAACTGACACATCCGCCCTTGCTAGGCGGAAGCGTCGCTACGCTGACCTTACCACTGATTTTCTACCAGTGCCCCAGGTGGGGGCGCAGGCTTTGTGACGCGTGCTCGGGCACCTGAGCTTTGACCATCG
The DNA here is from genome assembly GCF_051225735.1 of Oryctolagus cuniculus. Classification (NCBI taxonomy): domain Eukaryota; kingdom Metazoa; phylum Chordata; class Mammalia; order Lagomorpha; family Leporidae; genus Oryctolagus; species Oryctolagus cuniculus. Next base: position 83,378,837 of record NC_142870.1, on the reverse strand, counting down.
GGTGTGGACACTTCCCTCTCGCCCTCCCTCCTGCTCGTCACACTGGTTATGCTCTCCTCTCCCTGCTGTCCCTCCAACCCAGGTCCCTGCCCACCACCACCACCAGGCCCAGGTATTGCTGTGGCCCCTTCCAAATCCCCTCCCAGCCTCGGCTGCTCCGGCAGACTTCTCGGGGACCCTCTGATTAAGCTGCCTGTCTCCTCTCTGTGGCTGGGAAAGTGCCTGCCACACCACTTCCACACCTGCAGCTTGTCACCACCCCTGACTGCTGTGTCCCTCTTCCTCCTGGAGCCCCTGATGCCTGACGCCTGCAGTGTTCGCCAGGTGCCCACTCATCCCTGAGCGTCTGCTTCCCGGGCCACGTTCACCTGGCCTGGTGGCTCAGGACAGGGGCCACCTCTCCTTGGTTCTGCTGCCTGGCAAAGCACCCAGGGCAGGTGCTCCTGCACTGGTGCACCTGCCCACGGCGGGTGGCGTGGGAAAGGCCCGGCTGCTGTGGTGGGAGGGAGCGGGTAGAGGAGGAGTGGGAGGGGATAAAAGGTCTGCCTATAAATCTCTACATCGGCCAAGTTTTTGTCTAATTATGGTCCTTTCCTTTCTGATTCCTGGCATAATCGCCTCCCTTCCTGAGCCCCTCTGTGGTTTTCTCTTTTTGTATCGGTTTCTCTTCCTTGCGCATGTGTGTTTTCATTCTAAGTCAGCTGAAAGGCTGCCTGGAAGGAGCTGGGGTATAAATAACTTCCCTGCCGGCCTGGCTGACAGAGCCAGATATAGTGGGGGGGGGGGGGGGGGCTGCCTCACCCCGGCTCAGCCGCACTGCTCCCGGCTCGGCTTCAACCCCCCGGCCCGCAACACTGCTGCAGGTGCCTCCGTGGCTGTCAAGCTCGCGCGCCTCCTGTCGGCTCTGAACCTTTAGGATCCTCTTCTCCACCTGAAAACCCACCGCCAGGAAACCTCAAGGGAAAGAAACACCCATGGTTCCATCACCGAAATAATAAACGGAGCGCAGGGTGAGGGGCCCAGCCAGAGCCCTCGTCGGTCCTGCCTCGTCCCAGCCTCAGGACAGACACACCGCCTCTCCTTCCCCATCACCCTCTCTGCCCCTCCTGACAGCTTCTCACGTCTCCAGGGAGCCCCCCCAACACACTTCTGCTATATCTTTCTTTTTTTAAGTTTATTTATTAGAAAGAGAGACAGAAAAAGGAAATCTGCCATCTGCTGGTTCACTCTCCAAATGCCTGCAAACAGCCAGGACTGGGCCAGGCCAGGCCAGGAACCTGGAACTCCATCCAGGTCTCCCACATGACTGGCAGGGGCCCAAGTACTTTGGCCATCCTCTGCTGCTTTGCTAGGAGCATTAGCAGGACGTTGGACCAGAAGCAGAGGAGCCAGACCTTGAACCAAGGCACCTTGAACCAGGCACTCTGACGCGAGCCATGAGCCACCGTGCCCGCTCCTCCCGCTCTGTGTCTTCAGTCCCCGTCGTGGGCTGTTCACACTCTTGGCTATGTGAGCAAATCTCCCCTCTTGAATAAAAACTTCCTCTTGGCCTTGAGCTCCCTGGAAACAAGCCCTGTCCTCACTGACAGCCTGAGAGAGATCCTCCATCCTCCACCCTCATCTCCGTTCGCTTATGAGCAGTAACTCCTTGGTGAGGGCTCTATTCCACACGTGGTGGAATGGGGGGCGCTGGCGCACTCCCCCAGCCTCTGGGAGCTCCACGTCCAGCTCGAGCCTCTGCCCTGGCCGCGCACGCCGCTGCAGCCCACAGGACCCAGGCTCTGAGCGCTTCCGACACACCCCGCTAACGCTATGCTATCCGTGCTGGATAACCTGCGGCACCCCAGGAGGGCTCGTGCTGGAACTCGCGCTCAGCGTGCTGGGCCCTGCGTCGAGCGCAGCGAAGAGGGAGCCCTCAGCAGGCCTGCCCCTCGGCCAGCTTCGCGGGAAAACTGCTCTGGGAGACGCCAGAGCTTCCCCTCACCAAACTGGCTCACTCTGTCTACCCTGTTCTCAAAACGAGACTCGGCGTGTCGTGGGTCCGCAACAGGGGTAAGAAAGTAATCTCTTTAAAAAAAGAGAGAGAGAGAGAGAGAGAGCGCTCGGACACCACACCCAGGTCTGGGCCAGGCTGAACTCCGTTGAGGTCTCCCATGGGGGTGCAGGGGCCCCAGCACTTGGGCCGCCTCCACTGCCTTCCCAGGCACTGTAGCAGGGAGCTGGAAGCGGAGCGGCAGGGACTTGAACCGGCCCTCCCACGGGCAGCTGCTGTTACAGGCAGAGACCACAACGCGGCCCCTCTGACAGCACCATGGGTGGGCGCCCCCATCTTCGCTTCTTTCCTCTGAGCCTGCCAACTCCTCCAAGTGTCCCGCAGGATCAGAATTGTTTGGCTTGTTCGTAGCCAAAGACATGATGGCCCATAGAAATAGAAAAACAGAAAGTATGATTTGTTGAAAAAATATATATATATGAATGAATGTGTTTCTAAGCTGCTGGGTAAAGGAGTTGTTCGCCCACACTCCGCCGGCCGGTGAGCCCCCACAAGGCCGCAGCTGCCCGTGTAAGGCCTGTCTCTCTGAGTCCCCAGAGGCTGTCCCTGGTGCGCCCCAGCCCGTGGCGCCGGCTACTGTTCCCTTCCCGGGAGCCAAGTCCTGCTTCCCAGGAGAGCAGGAGCTCCAGCAGCATGGAGGAGGCCAGTTCTGCACCTCGTGTTATAAGGCAGGGCTGAGGAGCGCAGGCCCCAGTAGCCCGCTGGGCTGTGCGTGAACCCGGGTCCCCTCCACCCTCAGTGAGCCAGCGCGGAGGCCAGCCGTCCCCGGGCTGCGGCTCCTCTGACACCCCCAGGTGCATCTGTGCCCCAGAAATGGCAGAGCCGGGCTCGGGCTGAGGTGGAGCTGCCTGTCCGTCATCCAAAGCATGCTGGAAGGCCCAGCTCAGCTGGGCACCGGGCGTCTGGTTCCAGCCCGGCTGCTGACCCAGTGGGTGACCCGGGGCGAGGCGGTCCGCCTGCACGGTGAGTTCCCGCGCCGCCGGCTCGGCCCGCCAGCTCACCTGGGTCCACCTGGGCTCGAGGGAGGCCGGTGGCTGCACTGGGCGGCCTTTGAGCGTCTCTCCAGCTCAGACCCTCGGATTGCGACCCCTTCCCCCTCCCAAGTCTACGGGGCATTTGGGGTGCTCTGCCTACCACTAGGAATGCGCCGGCAGCCACCGCGGGACCCCCACGCCTGCCGAGGCTCCACCAGGGGGCGCCAGAGCGAAAGTCAAGGCCAGCCGGGTCAGCCCAGGTGCCCAGTCCAGGGTGGGGGACTGCGCCCCAGGGGCGTGGACGCCGCCAGGCCCGCCCGGACAGCGCTTAAGTAGCTGCGGGCCCCTGAGAGGAAACAGAGGAAGCCCTGGCCGCCGCTCACTCGTTCGCACTCGGACTCAGACCCAGTCCGACCCCCTGGACTGCGCCATGCGGTGCCGAAGCGCGGCTATGTGGATCTTCCTGGCCCTGCGCACCGGTGAGACCCCGCCTCCCGGCCGTGAGAGCAGGGTCCCGGGGGTCCTGAGCCCGCGTCCTCAGGGCAGGGGCGGAGAGCCAAGGCGCGAAGCAAAGGCGTCCAGCGAGGATGGTGGCGGGTACTGGAGGGCTTCTTGGAGGAGGCGGCCTTGAACCTGGCCTTGCAAAAACGAAGCTTTGGACGCCTCAAGGAGCGGTGTTGGGGAGGGTCCCAGGGTGGGAGGCGCTCTTGATGGACGTAGGGCGGGGACGTAGGGGTTCGACGGCGAGAGCCTCGCAGATGCTCGCATACGGGAGACCGAGGCAACCCGGGGAGTGCGGGCTTGGGACGCCTGCAGGGATGCGATTCACAGGGCCGCCCCATAGGAACCCGCAACACTGGCTCCTGCCTTTGCGGCTGCCGCCTCGGGCAGGGGGCCTGGAGTAGCTGCTGGGCGAGCAGCCGGGCTCTCCGGGGTGCCAGGCGGGGCGGGAACCTGAGCCCAGCCTGCGCGCTCCTCCCTCGGCTTCCTCTGCGCCCCCTGACAGCCTACCCCAACCCCCTCATCTTGCTCTCCCGCCCCGGCTGGTGGGGACGGCCAGGGGACGCTGCACAGAGAGGGACCGGAACCAGCCCAGACACAGGCCACTGCTCCAGGGGCGTGGGGCTGGGTCCCTCCCTGGCCACAGAGCTGGGCTCGGAAACCCTCAGTGCCTCCCACTCCGCAGGACGCGCCACTGGGGGCCCCTAGAGGGCGGGAGTCGCTGGGTCCCGGGCTGCCTCACCGTCCCCACTGTCCCCGCGCCCACAGCACTCGGCAGCGTGGAGGTGCGGTGGTGCACCGCGTCCGAGCCCGAGCAGCAGAAGTGCGAGGACATGAGCCAGGCCTTCCGCGAAGCCGGCCTCCAGCCCGCCCTGCTGTGCGTGCAGGGCACCTCGGCCGACCACTGCGTCCAGCTCATCGCGGTGAGTCCTCGCCGCCCCCGTCCCCGCCCCCGCCGGCCGGAGCGGGCTCTGAGTCAGGAGCCGGTGCACAACAGCCTCATTCACCGCTGCGCCAGCCAGGCTGCCCGTTTCCTGCCGCGCGCTGCGGGAGGGGGACCCCGCCCACCCCGCCACGGGGGGGGGGGGGCAGACCATGGAGACACCCTGCCTTTCCAGAACAAGTCCTGTGGGGTTCTGGGACGGGGGAGCCAGCGGTCCTGGGTGGGGGCGAGTGCAGGAGACTCGGGAAACTGGCACGGAAGGTCTTCAGAGGGGACATGAGAGCCGGCCCCAGGGCAGGAGGAGGAGGCCCCTGATGCGCCCCCAAGACCTAATCCAATCAGGCCCCACTGTGAGGGCAGAAACCAGTTACACTGAACTAGAATTCCTTTTTATATTTTGTTTATTTTAGACACACACATCTCCCATCTGTCGGTTCCCTCCCCAAATATCTGCAATGGCCAGGACTGGGCATACCAAGCACTCCATCCGGGTCTCCTGTATGTGTGTGGCAGGGACCCAAGTCCCTGAGCCATCACCTGCTGCCTCCCAGACATTGGCCGGCAACAGGAATCTGGAGTGGAGCAGGGACTTGAACCCAGGCATCCCAAGCAGCATCTTAACCACTGCAGCAAACACTTGCCCCTTGAACTGAATGCCGTGGGCTCCATGGTGGCCACGCGCACTGCCAGCATCCCATTCAGGCACCGCTTCAACTCCCGGCTGCTCCACTTCCAAGCCAGCTCCCTGCTACTTGGCCTGGGAGGGCAGTGGAAGATGGCCTGAGTGCTTGGACCCCTGTACTCATGTGGGAGACCCACATGGAGTTCCAGGCTCCTGGATTTGCCTGGTCCAGCCCCCTGGAGCCATTTGGCCATTTGGAGAGTGAACCAGGGGGTGTAAGATTCTCTCTCTCTCTCTCTCTCCCCCCTCTCTTCTCACCGTAACTCTTTCAAGTAAATAAAATAAAATCTTAAATAAATAAAGAGGGCCTTTATGGGATTCTGTCTACACAGGCCATCTTGGAAAGAACACAAACCGAGTTCATCAGGGGCCGGGGGCTGGGAACAGGACCGTGGGAGCCTCACCTCCCTCTGCCTCTGGTGTGAACCAAGCACAGGCGCATTCCAAACAGCTGGTGGGAAATACGCACTGCCTTTTCAGTCCATTTCTCTGTGCACTTGTTGAAGAGCCCTCACATGCCTGTTAAGACTCCTATAAAATCGATCGTTGATCGTTTTAAATGACACAGTCAGTAACAAGTGAGACCTTGGCCTGGCGCATGGGGAGCGGCTGCAGCCTGAGCCCACAAGGAGGACCGCCAGGACCTCCAGGCTCCTTGGGGGCCCTGGGCCCATGCTGGCTGTCGCCGAGCTCCCCACTCGGTGGGCAGGGATGGGCTGACCAGTGGTTTCTTGCCAGGCCCACGAGGCCGACGCCATCACTCTGGACGGAGGAGCCATTTACGAGGCGGGGAAGGAACACGGCCTGAAGCCCGTGGTGGGCGAAGTGTATGACCAAGGTACGAGGGCGGGGTGGGGGCCAGGGTAGGGGTCAGCCTCAGGGGACAGCTCCCCCCGCCCTGGCTTCCCTGGCACAGCCCTATCCACCCCGCAGTCCCCAAGTCCCAGCTACACAAATCCTCTAAAGACCTCTCTCTCGTTCGCTCTCTTGCTCTCTCTCAAGATTTATTTATTGAAAAGCAGAGTTACAGACAGAAAGAGAGATCTTCCATCTGCAGGTAGGTTCACTCACTACCCAAATGGCCACAACAGCCAGGGCTGGGCCAGACCGAAGCCAGGAGCCAGGAGCTCCATCCGAGTCTCCCACATGGGTGCAGGGGCCAAGCACTTGGGTCTTCTCCTGCCTTCCCAGGTATATCTGCAGGGAGCTGGATCTGAAGTGCAGCAGCTGGGATTCAGGCCAGCACTTGATGTCCAATACCAGTGTCACAGGCAGCAGCTTAACCTGCCACACCACGGTGACAGCTCCAGAACCCCACTTCCTTCTGCTCATAGGCACCCCCAGAATAGGCACGGTGTGTCTTGTGGGCACCCCTCTGGGCCATGCTCAGCTCAGGGCAGTCTTTTGCAAGACTGTAGAGCCCAGCCATTCGGGCTCTTGAGTGACGTGGGGCCACACTGCTACTTGTCTCCGGCTGTTTCTCCCTCGTACTTACTCCACTGCGCCCACAGCACCAGGAAGTCACCTGCCCTGCTCCCCATCCTCCCCGCCACCCCCAACTCCTCCAAGTTCTCTGAGCACCTAGGCCTTCGGAAAGCAAACGACGCACCGGCTGCTCCTGCTCTCTGTGCAAACACAGAGTGCTGCCACACACAGCCGCAGACCCAGCGAAGCACCAGCTGTGCACATGCGCACACACACAAACACACCTCCCAACTCCGTCTGGGCAGCAGGGGCAGGCCGGCCTCCCTCACGACTCCTCTTCTCTGCTCCTAGAGGTGGGCACCTCCTACTACGCTGTGGCCGTGGTCAAGAGGAGCTCCAACGTGACCATCAACACCCTGAGAGGCGTGAAGTCCTGCCACACGGGCATCAACCGCACGGTGGGCTGGAACGTGCCTGTGGGCTACCTGGTGGACAGCGGCCGCCTCTCAGTGATGGGCTGTGACGTGCTCAAAGGTGGGGCGCCAGGCCAGCAGGGTCTCCTGACTGCCGCCTTTCTCTGCTCACACTCACCACATCACACCAGGGGCAGCCCCTCCGTCCTCCCTGCCACCCCACAGCCTCTTTAAAGTGAGATAGGGATGCAGGGGACAGACCAAGAAGGGGGCTGGCCCGGAAAGAGCGAGGCCCGCTGGGGGTGCAGGGGCGCCTGGCTCGGAGGCAGCAGGACATCCGCCCTCAGCTGAGCACAAATATTTGCCGAGGGGCGGACAGGGGCCTGGGCACCGGCCGCAGATCCTGACCCAGGCTGCAGGGCTGCTGGCCCGCCTGGGCTCTGAGGGGACACTCATTAAGTCACGCCTTAGGTCACCCTCCACGTGGCTGCGCTGGAAGTGCAGCCACATGCGGCAGCGTTTGCGAGTGGGCCGCCTCTCAGAAGCACTCCCTCCCAAGGCGCCTGGCTCCTCTGTTTGCGAAGTCTGAAATGACTTTCAGAGGAGCCCCGGCGGGGTCCCCCGGGGGCAGGGGCCGCCGAGTGACCTCTCTCTCCCCCTGCAGCGGTCAGCGAGTACTTCGGGGGCAGCTGCGTCCCTGGGGCAGGAGAGACCAGATACTCGGAGTCCCTCTGTCGCCTCTGCCGGGGCGACACCTCCGGGGAGGGGGTGTGTGACAAGAGCCCCCTGGAGCGGTACTACGACTACAGCGGGGCCTTCCGGTGAGGGGGCCGGGGGCCGCTGGGAGGGGGGGCCCTGGAGGGCGTGGCCTGGCCGCCGAGTCGCACCGAGCGCTGGGGCGCTTCCAGAGGAGCCGGGGAGTGAGCCAGGCTGGGCCTGCTCAGAGTCAGCAGGCTTGCTGGATTGAGAGGTGCGGGCGCGGAGGGAGCAAAGCAGACCGGCCCCACAGGCGGCCCGCCGCAGGTCCCCTGTCCCTGTCGCAGATCGGCAGGCCCCCCGGGCTGAGGCAGGGGAGGGCCGCTCCGGGATGGAGTGTGCCCGACCCACAGCACGCCCCAGAGTGGGGGCGGGGCTGCGGGTTCTGATACAGCACCGCCAAGTGGGAGACCCTGGCCGGCCCCCTCCCCAGTGTGCAGGCCACCGCGGTTCTGCCCCTCTCTCCCAGCCCTCAGAGCTCGTCCCCACCCCACCAGTGAGGATACCAAGCAGGCCCACAGCTGGCAGTGAGAATAAGGAAGGTGCGACCCCTGCCTGGGCGCTGTCATCTTCAGAACTCCCCAGAGAGCAGGCTGCTGTGATGGGGGGTAGGCTAGGAAGGGCCCACACAGCCAGCAAGCGCGCGCGGGGGGGGGGGGGGGGGCACGGCTGTGGGGCCTGTGTTCCCGGGCCTGCAGACAGGCAGGCTCCGCGGCACGGCTTCTCCTCTGCAGGTGCCTGGCAGAAGGCGCAGGGGACGTGGCCTTTGTGAAGCACAGCACGGTGCTGGAGAACACGGATGGTGAGTGGGCGGCTCGGGCCAGGGCGGCCCAGGCTCGCGGTCCCCAGAGGCAGTGGGGAGTGGGTGCTGGAGTACAGGGCTGCTCTTGAGGAGGTCCCAGTGCCCCAGAACCTTCGCGCTCCCATCTGCAAAAAGGGAGAGGCGAGTCTCGCCCGCCCACAGGGTCCCCAGCGCTGTGAGGGCAGAGGGCCAGACCCCGCTGCTCTGACCACCCCCCCCCCCACCGCCCCGGAGTCTGGCATCTACCATTCAAAAGAGTTTGCAGACTCCCAGGAGGCCTCATCCACTGTCCCCCGGGCACCTTTCTCCCCTGAAGAAGCCACTCCTTGTGCGCCCCCCCCCCCCCCCCCCCGCACAAGAGGCCACTAGGTTGGCAATGGCTCCAATTGCTCCCTTGGATGGCTCCAATTTACGTTTGAAAGTCGAGTTTTGAAAAAGTTCTAAGAGCAGATTGCATGCTGTCTGTTCTTATATTCATTTATTGTTTAAGGTTTATTGTTTATCTGAAAGGCAGAGTTACAGAGATAAGGAGAGACAGAGAGATCTTCCATCCACTAGTTCACTCCTCAAATGGCCACAAGAGCTGGGTCTGGGCCAGGCGGAAACCAGGAGCTTCATTGAGGTCTCCCATGTGGGTGGCAGGGACCCAGGCACTTGGGCCATCATCTGCTGCTTCCCCAGGTGCATCAGCAGGGAGATGGATTGGAAGTGGAGCAGCCTGGGACCAGCACTCACATGGGATGCCGGTGTTGCAGGCAGCAGCATAACCGGCTGCCCCTTCCAATCCCTGTGCGTGTGTGTGCATGTCTCTGTGTGTGTGTGTATACGTGTGTGTGTGTATACATGTGTGCTGGCACATTCAAGCCGGCCTCTGCTTCTTCCACCGTGAAAACTTCCCAGAGATGTGTGCCTGGCCGCAGTCAAGTTCAAGAGCTGTAACGCTGGCCATGTGGTCCAATCTCCTGGCAATATTGGGGGCTCACCTCTGTCCCAGGCTGTCCCCCGTGGCCAGGATTCACCTGTGGCCTCACCTGTGGTGGCGCATGGTCTGTAGTTGTTGGAGCGCCTTTGTTTCCCCTTATCTCACAGCAGTTTCTAGTTTCTCCATGTTTTGTATGACACTGACGTTTTTCAAGAGTCGGGCCAGTTATTTTATAGCCTGTCCCTGAATTTGGATCTGCCTGAAGATCATTTCTTTTTTTAAACTAGATATAATTTACATGCTGCAAAATACACTCTTTTTTGAAGTACAATTCTGTGCGTTTTTCCAAAAACATGGAGTTGTGTAACCACACCAGTTGGGGTGCTGGTGGGGACAGACTTTCACCCGAAAGCTTCACTCCTGCCCTGCTTCCTATAGATTTATTTACTTATTTATATATTTGAAAGTCAGAATTGCAGCGAGACAGAAGACAGAATTGCGGGAGAGACAGAAGGGGGAGATCTTCTACCTGCTGATTCACTCCCAAAATGGCTACAATGGCCAGGGCTGGGCCAGGCCAAAGCCAGGAACCCGGAGCTTCTTCCAGGTCTCCCATATTGGTGGTGGGGCCCAAATACTGAGGACATCTTCCACTGCTTTTCCAGGAGCCTTAGCAGGGAGCTGGACGGATGGAGCATCCAGGACTTGAACTGGTGCCCATCTGGGATGCTGGTGTTACCTGCTACACCACAGCGCCAGCCCCACTCCTGTCTCCCCCCTCTCCCCCGGTGACACCGGCAGCCTTCTGTCTCAGGTTTGCCTGTTCTGGGATGTCTGACCAGCGCGGTTTCTTGCTAACCAGTGTCTTGCTGTTGCCCAGTGCATTTCGAGTCAGAGTCCACCGTGTTCGCAGTCAGCACTCTCGCATGAAGGCCCGCCGGGCGTGGATCCAAGACAGAGAAGGCAGGGGACCTAGAAAAGGAGAAAGCTGGCGGAGCTCTCCAGAGGGCAGCCCTATGAAAGCAGGCACGCCTGGGTGGAGCCCCAAGACGAGTGGAGCCAAGGAGAATTTGGAAGGCGAAAGGAGTAAGGATGTGTTGTGTTTAAGTCAGCTTTTTTAAGGCTTTAATGGCCATCAACAAGACCCAAGAAAGTCATTTTTTCCAAAGAGGGTTTTTATGCCAAAGGAGCCTAAGAGTGGGATGGACAGAAGGGTCTGGGGTCGCCCCCAGCTGGCGGGAGGTGGAAGTGCCTGGCTGGTCATGGGCCTCACCCGGACCACACTACCCCAGGGTCTACCTAGAGACTGTGCAGCTGTTTAAAAACAGAGAAGGGCTGGGAGCAGGAGTGGGGGAGAGCATTGCATCCAGTCGTTAGGAGTGCCAGGAACTTCCAGGCAGCCTTTAAAAACAACCTTTATGGAGTTTTCCAAACGCTTACGCTGTTGTTTTTGGAGTTTTGTTTTTAAATAGCTTGGGAGTGAATATTTTCATGACCCCGCAAATTATCCTTTCCCGTCTACTCCCTGGTGGAGGGTTTTAATTTAAAAGTCATACAAATGGGGTTGGGCGCGGGGCTCAGGGGTAAGATGGTGCCTGGGATGCCTGCCCGGGTTCAAGGCTCAGCTCCACTTGGAGTCCAGCTTCCTGCTAACGTGTGCCCCGGGAAGCAGTAGTGATGGGTCAAGTATTTGGGTCTCTGCCACCCACACGGGAGCCCTGGATTGTGTTCAGGGCTCCTGGTTTCAGCCTGGATCATTCTCTCTCCATCTCTCTGCCTTTCAAATAAACAAAAAATAAAAATTTTTGGCATAAAAATATTGTTCCATAGGACCATTGTGGTTTTGTTACAGTCCATTAACTTTAGTCCTCTTAATATTTCTATTTGGTGTCAATAGTCACTCTTCCAAACAGATCTTGTTTTCTATTAAGACACTAATGAGTATCAAAAACTTCTAGTACTGTGGAAAAACACCTTATAGAGAGAAGTGGGGAAAAAAAAACAGGATACAAAATTGCCTTTCCACTATGTCCTTGACCATATTAAAAATGGTTAGAGGGGCCGGTGCTGTGGCACAGCAGGTAAAGCCACCTGCAGTGCCGGCATCCATATGGACACCGGTTCGAGTCCCAGCTGCTCCACTTCAGATCCAGCTCCCTGCTAATACACCTGGGAAAGCAGTGGAGGATGACCAAGTGCTTGGGCCTGGCCTAGTCCCAGCTGTTGTGGCCATTTGAGGAGTGAACCAGCAGAGGGAAGATTGTGTGTGTGTGTGTGTGTGATTGTCCTTCTCTTTCACTGTAACTCTACCTTTCAAGTAAATAAATAGAAGTATTTTTTTAAAATGGTTAGAAAAGGTGAACAGAAACAACAGTAGGAGAAAAGGCCTTCAGGAGACACAGCAAACCGTTGCCAGCCAGGGCTGCAGGTAAAGCTTCGGGGAGTTAACCTCTTGCAGTCCGGAGCGCAGTTCCAGGAAGATTCTGTGGGGCGCGTCCCCACCCTGTCCCTGCCCCTGCCCCACCCTGCCCTGCAGCAGTGAGCTCCGCCTGGACTCCTGGTGCCTCCTCCTCTCCTCCCCAGCTCTTACTTCGCTCCTGTGGGTCTAGTTGGCAGAGGCCTCGGGTCCAGTTTATTAACAGACCTGGTGAGAGGTAGGAGTCTGTGCAGACGGCCGGCCCCTCGCCCTCCGCTCAGCCCAGGCTCCGTCTTCCCAGGGAGAACACTGCCCTCCTGGGGCCACATGCTGATGTCACGGGACTTTGAGCTGCTGTGCCGGGACGGCAGCCGGGCCAGCGTCACCGAGTGGCAGCACTGCCACCTGGCCCGGGTGCCCGCCCACGCCGTGGTGGTCCGGGCCGACACCGACGCAGGCCTCATCTTCCGGCTTCTCAATGAGGGCCAGGTGAGTTTGGGGCCTCCCGCACCACCGTCCTACACACAGCTCCCCAAGTGGTCACTCCCCTCCCGGGCTGAGTCAAGGGGGGGCCTGGAGGAACAAGCCCGAGCTGGGGAGCCAGGCTGGTGAGGGGCAGAGGGCAGCAAGGAGTGGCTGACTGTGGCGGGGCCCAATGAGGCACCCTCTGCAACCCCCACCCCCACCCCTCGGTACAGCGGCTGTTCAGCCACGAGGGCAGCAGCTTCCAGATGTTCAGCTCGGAGGCCTACGGCCAGAAGAACCTGCTGTTCAAAGACTCCACGCTGGAGCTGGTGCCCATCGCCACACAGACCTACGAGGCCTGGCTGGGCCCCGAGTACCTGCACGCCATGAAGGGTCTGCTCTGTGACCCCAACCGTAAGTGCACTTGTCCACCCACATCCACCCACACGGATGGACTGTGGCATGGCAGGGCTCCCTGGCGAGGTGGCAGGGAAGGCCAGCGGGGGTCTCTTGTCTCCATGGGACCCTGTCACGCCTCACCCCTCCTTCAGGAGTGTAGGGAGGAAGCATGTCTGCAGGTGGACGCCCTCTGTGCTCCCGCGGCTGGGGTCCAGGTCTGTCTTGGAGGTTAGCCACTGACTCCTGCCAGTGCTCCCTCTGCAGCCTGTCGCTGCTTCCTCTCTCTACCCGGGCTGCAGCCATGGCTCATGTGTTCCTCTCGCCTGGACTGGTGCAGTAGCTTGTCAGTGGGCTTCCTACCTGCAGCCCCGCTGTGCCTGTCTGACACAGACCCTGAGTCAGGGGCATGGCAGCTGGGCCTGCCTCCAGGCCAGGTGAGATGGATAGTTAGTCCCGCTCTGTGTAAGGAAGCAGGACCAGGTATTTAAATAACTTAACCTGAACACACAGCCAATGAGAGAAAGGCCCAGAATTTTCCTTGGGTCTGACTCCAAGTTCTTCCCACGAATGCGCCGGCCTCCCACGCCCACCGCTGCCACAGGGCTGCCCCCATACCTGCGCTGGTGCGTGCTGTCCACCCCCGAGATCCAGAAGTGTGGAGACATGGCCGTGGCCTTCAGCCGGCAGAGGCTCAAGCCGGAGATCCAGTGTGTCTCGGCGGAGTCCCCCCAGCACTGCATGGAGCAGATCCAGGTGGGAGCCGTGCCCACCCGGGGAGGGGAGGTGGGGTGGGTCAAGTGGACAGATTGCAACCACACAGGTGGTCCTTCCCGCCGGCCCCCATGCCCTGGGAGGAGAGGGGCATCTCTCCTGCACAAATCCCACCACTGACCTGGGGCCCACAAGGCCCTCAGGGAGCAGCAGCCCTCTCCAAGGGAGCCCCGCCTCCTTAATGAGCAGAGCACTGTGGCCAATCCCTGGCCTTGGACAACTCCCTTCCCCTTTCTGAATCTCGGTTTCCCCTTATGCACAAGACAGAGTCATTGTATGTTAAATGTTTTTTTATATTTATGTATTTATTTGAAAGGCAGAGTGACAGAGAGGAAGAGGCAGTGGGAAAAAGAGCCATCTCCCATTTGCTGGATTATAGCCCAGATGGCCGCAACAGCCAGGAGTTAGGAACTCCAGCCACATCTCCCATGTGGGTGGCAGGGGCCCAAGTACTTGGGCCATCATCTGCTGGCTTCCCAGGCGCATTAGCAGGGAGCTGGGTCAGAGGCAGAGCAGCTGGGACTAGAACTGGTACTCCCATATGAGATGCTGGTTTCGTAAGCGGCGGCTTACCCACTGAGCCACGTGAGGGGCGCCTGTGTTAAACCTCTTTGATAGCAGCCTGCACTTAGGAATAGATCCATCACAATCTAGCGCAGCAACATGCAGATACAGACAGACCCACGGCCTGGAGAGAGGGGAAGCAGGGTGACTCCGGGGCTGGGGTGCTCGCTGCTGCACTTCACTCTACTCTTCATCCTGGCCCCGCCCAGACCAGAGCCGGCCCCTCCATCAGATCCTGACACCCAGAGGGGCCCGCGCCAGCCCGGTGGCTCTTCCTGTTCCCTTCAGGCTGGGCACATCGATGCTGTGACCCTGAACGGGGAGGACATTCACACAGCGGGGAAGACTTATGGGCTGATCCCGGCTGCCGGGGAGCTGTATGCCGGTGAGTGCCCTGCCAGCGCCTGGCCTCGGCCAGGTGGGCCTTGGTTTTTTTATTTTAAGATTTTATTTTTATTTATTTGAAAGGCAGAGTTACAGAGAGAGAGAGATCTTCTGATCTTCCATCTACTGGTTCACTCCCTAAATGGCCACAACAGCCAATCCAAAGCCAGAAGCCTCATCCGGGTCTCCACCTGGGTGGGTGCAGGAGCCCAAGAACTTGGGTCATTTGCTGCTTTTCCAGGCCATTAGCAAGAAGATGCATTGGAAGTGGAGCAGCCAGGACTCGAACTGGTGCTCATATGGGATGGCAGCAGAGCTGCAGGCCATGGCTTAACCTGCCATGCCACAATGCTGCTCTGGTGTTGGTATTGTTATGAATGCAAACACTTGCCCCCTGAGCCATTTTTGGAAGCTCCAGCCCTCCCTCCATGCCTCTGTGTGCTGTTCCCAGGCCAGCCCCTCTGGCCCAGCCTCAGTCCCCTACCTGTTCAGCAGATGTCCCCAAGGAATCACAGTAAATACGCCAGGTTTTGCAGATAGTCTAGGTACATATTCTTCGTTTTATGTATTTGAGAGGCAGACTGACAGAAAAGGAGAGACAGAGATCTTCCATCTGCTGGTTCACTCCCAAATGGCTGCAAGAGCTCAGGCCTGGGCCAGCCTGAAGCCAGGACCCAGGAGCTTCATCCAGGTCTCTCACATCAGTGGCAGGGGCCCAAGGACTTGAGCCATCACCTGCCACCTCCCAGAATGCATCTGCACTCCCTGGATGGGAAGGTGGAGGCAGGACTCAATCCAGACAGTTCCATATGGGCTGTGGGCATCCCATGTGATGGCCTGGCCCACTGTACCGCAACACCCACCCCGAGTCTTCCTTCAAAATAACCCTTAGAGAAATACATAAGGCACTCAGCTTGCAACCCAGGCCACAAAGCTGGCAGACCGTTGCACGCCTGAGGCTCCCCAACCTCCTGCTGCCCTGCCCATCGTGACCTGTGGAAGGGGTCTCAGATGCTCCCTGGTCAGCCAGCGCACACCTTCTCAGGCCTGGGCAGGAGCTTTGGTTTATCTCTTAAAAAAAAAAAAAAAAATTAAAGGGCCAGCGCTGTGGTGTAGAGGGTAAAGCCGCCGCCTGCACACGGGTGTCCCATCTTGAGTCCTGGCTGCTCTTCTTCCGATCCAGCTCCCTGCTAATGCACCAGGGAAAGCTCAAGTCCTTGGTCTCCTGCACCCACGTGGGAAACCGGATGAAGCTCCTGGGCCCTGGCTTCACTCTGGCCCAGCTCTGGCCGTTGTGGCCATTTGGAATAAAAGACCAGTGGATGGAAGAGTTCTCTGTCTCTCCCTCTCTGTAACTCTGCCTTTCAAATAAGTAAAATGAATCTTAAAAAAAAATTAATTTTACTTAAGAGGTTAGCGGGAGACAGCGAGAGCTCCCACCCACTGGTTCACTCCCTAAATGCCTCTATTTGGGGCTGAGCCAGGCTGAAGCTGGGAACAAGGAACCCAATCCACATCTCCCACGTGGGTAGAGACCCAATTCCTGGGGCCATCGCCACTACCTCCCAGGGAACTGCACCGGCAGGAAGCTGGGAAGCAAACCCAGGCACCCCGACATGGCCAGGGTGTCCTGAACACCAGGCCAACCCCCCTCCTGGTTTGTCTCCTAAGTGGTGACCTCGGGGCCTTGTGTGCCTCCCACCTGGATGTGAGAAATCTCTGGGTTGAGGGAAATGCTTCTCCCAGGAGGTGAGGAAAGTGCCTCCTGGGTGTAAGGAGAGAAAGGAGTGAGGGCTGTTGGGAGAAGTGGGGGCCACACAGGCTGCTCCCCCGGGCAAGGCAGCGGCAGGGCTGGGATGTGCCCCCGCCCCGCCCGCAGGGGAGGGGCGGCTCATGGCGCCCGCCTCCCCCAGCGGACGACAGGAGTAACTCGTACTTCGTGGTGGCCGTGGTGAAGCGAGACAGCGCCTACGCCTTCACCGTGGACGAGCTGCGCGGGAAGCGCTCCTGCCACCCCGGCTTCGGCAGCCCGGCCGGCTGGGACGTCCCGGTGGGCGCCCTCATCCACTGGGGCTACATCCGGCCCAGGAACTGCGACGTCCTCACAGGTACCGCCCTCCGCGGGGCTCTCCGCTCCAACTGGCTGCTGCAGCCAGAGCTCAGCGCAGGCGCTCCTGACAGGGCCCCCGGCCCCTGGGGAGGTTGGGGGGTGTGCTTGGCCACCTCTGCGACCGGCAGGGTGTCAGGTGTTCTAGGGGGGACACCGTGGACCCCAGCCCACCGTACCCCCGGAATGGGGCCAGCAGCCCTGGCCCCAGGGGTTGGGTGTGTGCATAGATCTGTGCCTGGCTGTGTCACCATGCACCCTGGGACTGTCCCCAGCCCCCGGCAGTGCCTGGATGCCTTGTTGGAAAGCAGCTGGGCGCCCACCCAAGTCCAAGCGTCCCCATGAGCGCTAGGTTGGGGACAGAAGGAAAGCCCCATCCGTGTGTTCATGCAATCCTCGTGGCAGGGGAAGGCGGTGGGCAACAGGCAAGACCCATGTGCTCAGGAGGGACCACGCCCTTCTGTCCCCCACTGGTAACTCAGAAGAAATGAAAAGTCTTTTCTCAGCCAGCCCCTGGGGTTGCAGGGACAGCAACAATAGCTTATGAGGTGGTGAGCTCCCTGTTCCCAAGGGAACTCAAGCACAGGCTGGCTGACCACAGTTCTTCCCCCAGGCTATAGAGACAACCTCTGCCTCCTGTCTGCTCCTGTGCCCTTCCCAGGGGGACGCACCCCCTCCCAGGGGAACCCCATGGAAGGCAGGGCAGAGGGGTGGCCTGGAGCCCCAGGGCCAGGCCAAGCGGGGGTGAGAGTGGGGACTCCAGAGCCCAGTTGCTCACCCCCATCTCACCCCTTCCCCAGCGGTGGGTCAGTTCTTCAACGCCAGCTGTGTGCCGGTGAACAACCCCAAGAAGTACCCCTCCTCGCTGTGCGCACTCTGCGTGGGTGACGAGCAGGGCCGCAACAAGTGCACTGGCAACAGCCAGGAGCGGTACTATGGCGACAGTGGCGCCTTCAGGTACTGGGCCACCAGGGGGCCTGGGGCCGGGGTCTGCTCAGAGGTGGCTCCCTCCTGACTCCCACCCTGCCCCGTGTGCGGCAGGTGCCTGGTGGAGGGTGCAGGGGACGTGGCCTTCGTCAAGCACACGACCATCTTTGACAACACAAATGGTATGTGAACCGGGTCAGGGGGCCACACCCCACCCCCAGCACTATCCAGGCACCTGGATTCCCTAAGTTTGGGGCCCACGTGGCAGCTGGAGAAACTGAGTCAAGAAGGCCCTGCCTGGGGGCATCCTGGGGACCTGGAGGAGCGGAGCGGGAGACACGGTCAGAACAGACCTCCAGCCACAGGCCTGGTGTGCAGGACGCACGGAGGCCGTTGCTGGTCCAGGATTCCAGTCCCTAACCCACTGAAAGGGTAAACACTCAGGCTCACTGCATTTGGAAACTCCCGCCTGCCCCAGATGAATCAGGGGGGACAAGGTGTGTCTGAGTGGGGATGCAGCAAGGCCTCGGGCACGGGTGCACATCAGCAACTGGTGTCAGGTCCGGAGCGGTTCACTGTCGCACGCAGGAACGTCACTGTGCGGCCCCAACCACACGGAGGCAGGGCCCACCCCCGGAGCGTTCTGTTCTGCAGGTGGTGCTTCCGCTGGGGAAAAGAGCCTGGAGATGCTGTGCTGCAAGCCCTGAGGTCCAGCCAGAGCTGGGCTTCCCGGAGGGTGTCCCCGCCCCTCAGCCAGAGGACCCCCTTGGCCCGGGGACAGGACGCTGCTGGTCCCAGCACCTGGTGCTTCTACCTCCTGCCTGCACCCCAGGCTGTGAAACCCCAGCCTTCCCCACTCCATCCCAACCCCCCTTCCCAGAGGCACAGCCCAGAAGGGCACAGGTGTGGCCCACAGTGATGGGGGAAGCCAGCTATGCAGGAAAAGCCAGTACTGGAAGACTCAGATGCCCTCTGCCTCAGGTCACGCAGGTGGTGGGCTGGGCTGGCACCTCCAGGCCCGAAGCCTTCCACTACCCAAGTTGCCACTCCACTACCCAAGCTCCCACAAAGACCAGCCAGGGCCAGGTCAGGGGCTCTGCATACTCCTGCCGAAGCCACCAGTCCCACCTCGTGCTGGACCCCAGCCAGGTGGTCCCGAGAAGAGAAGGGTAGAGCCGGAGAAGCCCCTTAGGAGATTCACCTGCGGTGAGGCACCCACTGCCCGCAGGCTCGCTTCCCTATCATCGTGGGCTCTACTGGGGACCCACCTGGAGCTCCTCTGGGAGAGGAGGGTGGGTACTGAGTGAAGCACAAGATAGCACAGGGACCAGCCGCCTGCCCCAGCATCACCTGGTTCAGAATGCAGATTCCTGGGCACCACGGAGACCTACCCGACAAGCAGAGAAACGGCCCCTAAGGCCCTCATGTGGTGTGCTGCCCCCTCCAGTTTGAGAAGGTCAGGCCCAAGGGTATAACACACAGATGGGACTCTGCCCGGGGCTAAATAACAGCCTCCGTTCCCTCACCTGGGGGGCTATGGGTCCTGCCCCGCGCCACGGCCAGGAGGGTCGGGCAGTGTTGTAAAGCGCATGTCACTCAGTAGGAGCGCCCCGCGCCCTGCCCATGGCAGCCCTCGCTCACAACACAGCAGGGCTGGCTTCCCTGTGCTGCTAAGAAGCAGGTGCCGGGACAACAGAGCACGCTGGGGACCCGAGCAGAGGGAGCCAGGGTCGGGAGCGCAGCAACCCTGAACACCGCCCGGCTCCGTCCTCTCAGGCCACAATCCCGAGCCGTGGGCTGCCCATCTGAGGAGCCAGGACTACGAGCTGCTGTGCCCCAACGGCGCGCGAGCAGAGGCGCACCAGTTTGCCGCCTGCAACCTGGCCCAGATTCCGTCCCACGCCGTCATGGTGCGGCCCGACACCAACATCTTCACCGTTTACGGACTGCTGGACAAGGCCCAGGTGAGCCAGCCCCGGGGGCACAGGGGAGCCAGGGCCCTCAGAGCAGCCTGGGGGAAACTCTGTGATTGTCACTTTGGGATGTCCCTCCAGCAACCCTCACCCCATCCCCTACATCATTCATTTTTCCTTTTCAACTGCATCATTCTCACCAATATATAAACAGGTGGGTAATTATTTATAAAGATTTATTTGAAAGGCAGAGTTACAGAGGCGGAGGCGGGGGAGAAGGGGAGAGAGAGACAGAGAGAGATCTTCCATCCGCCAGTTCACTCCCCAAATGGCTGCAATGGCTGGAGATGGGCCAATCCAAAGCCAGAAGCCAAAAGCTTCTTCCAGGTCCTTCACATGGACGCAGAGCCCCAAGGACTTGCGCCATCCTGTGCTGCCTTCCCAGGCCATAGCAAGGAGCTGGATCGGAAGTGGAGAAGCCCGGAATCAAACCAGCACCCATATAGGATGCCGGCACTGCAGGTGGCGCTTTACCCACTGTGCCACAGTGCCAGCCCAAAACTGTTATTTTTACAAACTTTTAAAAAATGAACTATTCCTCTCAGTTTCTCATCCTCCTGTAGCCATAATTCCACTCCCTTGCAGAGTGAGCGCAGTCGGCTCGTCCGTCATCTCCTCTCCTGGTCTCGCGGTGGGCGGGCCCTTCACAAGGTCACAGCAATGCAGTTTGCTAGGTGCAGTGGTCGTCCCTCCATTCTCCCAGCAGTTTTGGCCTCCTCCCAACGGAAGCACTCTGCCCCTGCCTCCCCCACCTCTCTGGCCACTGCTTTCAGGTCCCTTTGGCTTCTCCCTGCTCACCTCCCTGTGCATGCTGGAGCAGCCAGGCTCCAGCCCCAAGCCTCCTCTCTGTGTACACCTACTCCCTTGCTGACCCCACCCAGTCCCATGCCATCAAATACCTTGTGTTCACAGAAGGGCCTGCCTGTGCATCCTCAGCCCTGGTCGGATCCCAAGCTTGCGCACTTAACAACTGCCTGCCTGACACCCTACTTCCACCAGACAGCTCACCTGTCAGGTCCAAAGCTCTCACTCCTCCCAGCCTCCTCTGCTCTGGTCGATGCCAACCCCAGTCTTTGCATTTCCCAGAAGCCCTTATTGGACTCCTGGCTTCTCCCCGACTCTGTATCCAGCCCATCAGCAGGTCTCAATGACTGCACTTCCAAAACACATCTGGAATTTGAACTCTGGCAACAGTGCACTGGTTTCTAACCCCTCAGCACCATCTCTCTCTCTCTCTCTCTCTCTCTCTCTCTCTCTCTCTCTCTCACACACACACACACACACACACACACACACTGATTTAGGCTGAAATTGCCCTCCTGCCACGCACCTGCAGCACAGAACAGCAGACGCTGCTGGCTCTCCAAGAGTTCCTGCTAAACTGGAAATGACCTCCTTCCCAGAGTCCCCCGTCCCAGCAGTTCTTTGCCCTGGGCCCCTGGGCTTCCCCGGGGGGCTCTCTAAGAGCCCTGTGTGGGTGCGCCTTGTTCTCGAGGAAAAGGCTGACGGCTCCCACCAGCCCCTCAAGAGCATCCGTGCGTCCTCCGGCAAGCGCTGACTGCCGCCCTGCTCCTTCTCAGCGCTGACAGAGGCCACGCCTGCCCCCCACGCGGCTTCATTCCTAATACGCAGGCGATACGCAGGCGGTTGAACTTTCTCATTCAGGCTAAAGCCATTGCCCACTTAACCCCAGGGGTCTCTGCAGGGACTGGAGCCCAGCACTGCCTTTGGGACCCCAGGGAGGAGGTGTGAAGACCTCCCCACTCGTCCACTCTTATCTCTGTGATGGAACAGGCGAAATTGTTGGGGCTTGTGGGAAAGGACACCCATGCAGCCAAGAGGGAAGGCATCGCAGGAAAGGCTGGGATGCTGAGCGCGCCCAGCAAGGTGCACAGGCATCCGCTCTCCTGGGGGGGGGGGGGGGGGTCTCTTCCTGTAACCCTTCCGCTTCAGTTCTGCACCCACGACCTGGCTCGCTGGGTGTCAGCACCCGCGACCACCCCAGCCCTCTTTGAGGAGACGTTGGTCAGTGGTGCCTTCTCTTGGGGCCACGGTATGATGGCGTGTGAGCCGCGGTGGACGGCAGGTGTGCTCGGTGCTTGCAGGACCTGTTTGGAGACGACCACAACAAGAACGGGTTCAAGATGTTCGACTCCTCCAGCTACCACGGCCGAGACCTGCTCTTCAAGGACGCCACGGTGCGCGCTGTGCCTGTGGGCGAGAGGACCACCTACCAGGACTGGCTGGGGCCGGACTACGTGGCGGCTCTGGAAGGGATGCAGTCACAGCGGTGCTCAGGGGCAGGTAGGCCGCGGGGACAGCCGAGGACCTGGCCGCTCCCCCCTTTCCCTCGCAATCCGTGGGGACACCAAGGCGCCCTGGGTGTTGGTGCCCGAGCAAACCATGGCGGGGGGGGGGGCTCTAAACGAGGGAGACATGTCACCAGAGAACAGAATGCTGGAAGAGTGTAATTCTGAAAGGAATGAATATATAAAAACAGGGTGGGGGTAGCACGGGGGGGGGGGGGCACGGCGCCAGCGGGCGGCCCGGGCGCTGAGGCCCCTGACCACGGTGTTTCTCTGGCAGCCGTCGGCGCCCCCGGGGCCTCGCTGCTGCCGCTGCTGCCCCTGGCTGCGGGCCTCCTGCTGTCTTCGCTCTGAGAGCAGCCCCGGGCAGCCTCGGCCCCGGCAGGGGAGCCTGCGCGGAAGCTTCCTGAACGAGCCCGCGCCCTGGCTGGATGTGGTTACCTCGGCGAGCCGCGGGGCCGCGCTTCCCCCGCCCTCCCCGCACCCCCGGGCGTCCTCCCCGCACCCCGGGCGTCCTCCCACCGCTCGCGCCCGGAACCGACGCCAGTGCGGGGGCACGGCCGGCCCCGCGCCTGGCAGCGGCGCCTCCCGCGGGCCTGGCGCGCTTCCCGAAGCCTCGCGGCGGCGGCGGCGGCGGCGGCGGCGGGGGCCGGTTGCCACGGGAACCGGTGCCCACGAGGCCGCCGAGAACCCCCGGCAGCCCGCACGGCGCCCCCTGCAGCCCGCACGCCGGAGCCCCTGGTCCTCAAGGCTCCGGGGCCGCCTCCCTCCTGAGGACACAGCCCAGCCGCCAGAGCAGGGCAGCCGTTGGCCACAGTCAGCGCTTTGTCCTTGTCTGCTGAGGCCTGGCGTGGCCCCGGCCTTGCACAGGTCATTGTGCGGGGCTGCCCAGGGACAGGAGCCAGAGTTGGACTCTAGGAACCCCCGGAAGAGGCTTTGGTGGGAGGGCGCAGGCCGCAGGAGTGGGGTCCGCAGCTCCCGCTGACCCCCTAGTGTGGAAGTCTGGCCTCAGGCCTCTGCGTGCCCTGCCCCTCCCTGGGGTGACCCGGGCGGGCTCCTTCCCGGTGATGCTCCTGCTGGAACCCCATTCCTGAGTGTCCTGCTTAGCTCAGGCGCTGCTTATCCTCTCCCTCCGCCCCCAGCACGGTGCCATGACCCTCCCCTCTTGCTGGGCGTGTGGGCCACAGTCGCCTCCCGGGCCTGGAGCGGGAGGTGACCTGGGCCTGCGAGTCCCCTGCCAGGGCTCAGTACCAGGGTGAGCTCCCGCTGGGCTCCCAGCCCGCACCTCTTGGACCCCAGCCACTCCAAAGGGAGCCAGCAGGTGGAGCCTGCAGTGGGGCCTCCCATACCGCCATGCTCCTGCCTTGGAGGAGAAGTTCCAGAACTGCCAGCTCTTACTCTGAAGTTTGCTCCCTTTAAAAAAAGAGAAGAAAGAGGAGCAAGCCTCGCTGTCAGGAGCCTGGGGACGGCGTGGGCCTGGAGCTATTTGTATCCCGGTGTGCGGGGGCCTGGGGACACTCACGACAGGCTGGCTTCCCAGCGGCTCGCCCCCGCCTGTGGGCGCTGGGATCCCAGCCATCTCTCAGCACCCGAGGAGGCCCCAGCAGCGCCCGAGCCTCCGCCACGCCGTCCTGAGGGCCCGGCCACCTCCAGCCCCTTGCCCCAGAGACAGCCAGTGACTCTCGCGACCTGATGATTGTTTATTTTCAGTTTTTTTTGTTTGTTTGTTTGTAAAGGCAGTGTGTGCAGCGAGAAGCGTATTTTTGGGTGGCTCTCCTGGGCTGGTGTGCTGCCCAGGCCAGGACACCCGTGCCCTGTGCTGCTGGGGGTGTGTCCTGTGTGAGTGCTGCGTGAGTCGTGTTCCTTTATCAGGCGCCGGGCCAGGCTCGCTCGTTAGCGCTAACGAAAGATGATGATTTGATTAATAATAAAGCTGGACAGCCCTGCCCAAGCAGAAGCTTGGATCCTAACAAACTCTCTGCTGCTGCTCTGGGGCCTTTACAGGTGCTCACGAGTGGCAGAGTCGGCTCAGAGACCCTTCTCACAGAGCCGGGATCCAGGAGCACGTGGCCGGCAGGCCCCCCTGCCTTCTCCCATCTGTCCTGGCTCTCTGGCCCCCGCAGCACCTCCGGCCGTCCCAGCTGCCTCCGCCCCCTCGGACTCTTGGGTGTCCGCTCCTCTGGGGACCATGTGCGGAGGATGTAGACTTCCCTGCTGCCCCTGCCCCGAGTCTCCAAAATAATCCACCTCCGCCTCGTCGGCAAGCTCCCTGCAGACTACGCCCGAGCAAGGGTTGACCTGGCTTTGTGTGTGAGAGCAGTGCCCTCAGACAGGGACGTGCACGCAGGTTCCTTTTTAAAATAGATTTATTGTATTTATTTGAAAGGCAGGGTTACAGAGTGGGGAGGGAGAGAGAGAGAGAGAGAGAGAAATCTTCCATCTGCTGTTCACTCCCCAAATGGCTGAAGCCAAGAGCAAAGAATTCCATCCAGGTCTCCCACATGGATGCAAGGGACCGAAGCTCTAGGGCCATCTTCTACTCTGTTCCCAGGAGCATTAGCAGGGAGCTGGATCGGAAGTGAAGCAGCTGGGACTTTGAATGGGCACACACAGTGGGTGGTGGCACCATGGTGCTGGCCCCATTCAAATGCACATTCTGATTCTGTAGGTCTGGAGTGAGGCTGGGAGGCTGCAGCTAGCGAGGTCCCGGCAGTGCCCAGGCTCCTAGTCTGGGACCACACTCTGAGCTCTGCTGCAGGCAACTCTGACCTCACTCCACCCGCAGTGGGAGGGGTCCCAGAGAGGGGCATGTGCTCCCAGAGCCCATACCTCATCTTTCAGCCCATACTGCAGATCTCCAGGATCCTGGAATTCATACCCTACACAGCCCTGGGCCAGCTTGCAGGCCTCAGATGGGGCCACTTTCCCAGGTCCTGCGTCCCAGGCTTGGGCAAGGGTGACTGCAGGAGATGCAGATGATCTGAAGAGCGGGCTGCAGAGCTCCCCTGCACATCCCGGAGGCCCTGGGAACACGGGCCTGGGTGGGCAGGGAAGGCGAGACCTTGGGGTGAGAATGTGTGCTGTCTGCACCCCTACACCTGCCTTCCAACTCTTTTTTGTTTTTTTGTTTTTTTAAGATTTTATTTATGTGCAAAGTAAAGTGACAGAGTGAGACAGACAGAGAAAAAGATCTTCCATCTGCTGGTTCCCTCCCCAAATGGCCACAATGACCAAGGCTGGGCCAGGCCGCAGACAGGAGCCCTGAACTCCATCTGGGTCTCCCACTTAGGGGGCAGGGGCCCAAGTAACTTGAGCCGTCTTCCACTGCTTTCACAGCGCATTAGCAGGGAGCTGGGTTGGAAGCAGAGCATCCAGGACTCAAACCACCATAGAGGCCTGATTCTGGAGCAGAGCCACACCCCCCCACACACACACCCCCGGAAGAGCAAGGCCTGAAATTGAGGCAGGAGGGGAACTCAGGGGCCATGACCCACAATTAAAACCTGGGAGGAGAGGCAGGCCATGCCCAACCCCAGCCTGCGCACCTGCAGCCCCGCCCTGGGGGACCCCGGGAGGCCCCTGCTGGTTCTGGTTCTGGTTCTGGTTCTGGTTCTGCGAGCTGAGCTGCGAGCTGCGGGGAGGAGCCAGGGTGGGGTCCTCCCGTATGAACACACGAGGCGCTCTTCCTGCGCAGAAGCACCAAGCGGAGGCTGGCACAGATGTTCCCTCAGGAACAGTCATTCGCCCCCTACACACAGGGCCAGCCTGGGGCTGTCCGTACAGTAGGGTCCCCGGCTCACTCGTGCCCGCCCTGCCCCTGGGGAGGCCTCCTGCAGACGCCAGCCTAGCCCTTGAAGCGGGCGCATGCGCACGGGAGGACAGCAGGTACGGCAAGCGCTCTGTGTCTTCCTCTCACTTTGCTGTGACCCTGAAACTGCTCATTGAAATAGCCCAGCGAGGGACAGGCATCTGGACGGCAGTGCAGACACCCTGGGGACGCCTGCCTCAGGTCAGAGTGCCTGCTTCAGGAATGTTGCTGCTCCCCTGGGGTGAGAGTCCAGCTTCCCGCTGTGTGCAGCCTGGGAAGCAGCAGATGATGATGGCTCAGGAGCTTGGGTCCCACATGGGAGACCCGGATGGAGCTCCAGGCCCCTGGCTTCTTCCTGGCTGGCGTGGGCATTGGGAAATGAGCCTGTGCGTAGCAGATCACTCTCTGTCCATCTGTTTCTGTCTCTCTGCCTTTCAAATAAGTGAAAATTAAGGAATAAATTCAAGCAATACATAAAATGAATAAGTAAAGGTTACAAAAGAAGTTAATGTGTGGCATAGCCATGGGTGCCCAGACCCCATGCTGGAGCACTTGGGTTCCAGTCCCAGCTCATCTTCTGATCCAGCTTCTCACTAATGCACACCCTAAGAGGCAGCAGGCGATGGCTCAGGAGTCTGGGTCCCTGCCCCCCACCGGAGTTTACGGCTCTTGGCTTCAGCCTGGCCCCGTTCTTAGTGTTGTCAGCATTTGTGGTGTGAACCAGTAGATGGAAGATTTCTCTGTCAGTCTCTCTCTCTGCCTTTCAAATAAGTTAATTAACGGATTGATTATGTTAGTTTTGTTTTTAAGTTCCAGGCGCTTGCCTGGCCCAGGAGTGAAGTTGGAGAATGCAGGGACTACAGCCAGCATCTTCCAGTCCCCACTCTCCTCCCCGCCCCGCCCTGCTGCCCCTGAGAACTGTCACCCTTATGACCGTCTCTGGGGACCACTCTCCTACCAACAGTGACCCTGTCTGCTTCACCCACCTACTCAGCCCCACCACACAGCCTGCTTGCTCCATCAAAGAACGAACCAACGTAGCACCAACCCAAGGCATCCCGCCAGCACTTTTAGCCTCCTGCCCAGCTTGGCCCTGAGGTCCCCTGGAAGGAAGCCAGGCTCCTTGCAGAGCTGCAGGCAGCAGCAAGCCCCCGCCCCCAACCCTGCAGACTCTGCAGGAAGCTGAGCAAGTGGGTACCTCAGGACAGCTGGACTTGTCTTTGGGATTTGAACTTAGAAACTCCACACTTCAGGGGCAAGGGCTCCTCCCTGCCCAGAACCCAGAACTGACCAAAGTCCCAAAGCTGCCCCCCGCTGTGTGTGGCCTGACTGCCGGCTTGGGTTCACCCAGGCCGGAGGCCATTGGCCCCTTGGGGAAAAACTCCAAGCTTCCTGGAAAACCAGGATCCCCAAGTGGGCCGAGGCAGCAGTGCGGCCTCACGGCTGTGGGAGGTTGCCTTTGCTGCCACGCCCCTGAGGGCAAGAGAGAGGCTCATTGTGCAAAATGCTGCCGGCAGCCTAAAAGCCCCTGGGCTCCGGGCGGTCACGTGGCAGGGGCACTGATGGGTAGATGAAGGGCGGAGCTTGTCCATGGAGGGAAAGGGTCCCGAAACAGTCTGTAGCGTAGAAAGGGCAGGTCACGGAGCAGCACATCCTCCCCCCCCCCCCCCCGCCGTGGCCATGAAATCCCACTGGCGCTCACGCACACGCAGGGCCTCTGGCAATCTGCTCGCCAGACCGTCAACAGCACCGTGTCCGCCTGGCGGAATTTAAGGGTAATTTTCACTTTCTTTGGATTCTATTTTGAGCTTCCTTCAGCTCTATATTTTGAGTTTGAATGCACTTTAGGTAACCAATCATTTTCATTCTCGAATGGATCAATAGACAAGCAAACAGAAAAAGATACCTTCCACCGCCCTGGTCCCTGTCGTCTCATCCCCTCTCTGTCTCTGGCTTAGCAACCCTGTGTGGCCTGGGGAGGGGCCAAGCAGCCAAAGGAGGGGGCCGGGCTTGGGGCTACTGGGTCCTGGATGTGGACGTGGCTCTGCCACCAGCTGTGTGACCTCTGAGTGGTCACTTAGCCCTTCCAAGTCTCCACTTCCTCCCTGAGCGACTGCTTCATGGGCCGGGTATGGGGCGTCAACAGGTGGATCGAGTGCCTGGTGGTCTTCCAGGGTGGCTGGCAGGGGCCCTGCCTGCCTGGCCCCTCCCAAGGAGCTCAGGCTCAAGGCCCACAGACCAGAAGCCTGGGCTCACAGCTCTGCCCTCACCACCGCCTGCCACTGTCCATGGTTCTGCGCTCATAACGCCTGCCTGGAGGCAGATGTAGGAGAAAGAGAAGCTGATGGCACGAGGCTGTCCTGATCCAAGTGGACGAACATGTAAGCTCCACCCGGGCAGCTGCAGGTATCCCAGCGCCAGCACCCCCGGGCCTGCTGTGGGCTGGTGAGGAGGGAAAGGCCCAAGCCAGGATGGCGCCAACTACTTAGGCATGGCGGGGCGGGGAGCAAGGTCTCCTCCCGGCCCCTCCATCCTCCGCCCCAGCCCGGCCCTCCCTCCTGAGCTCACAGCCCTGAGTAGGGTACTCAAGCTGGTACAGCCAGTGCACCTGCCCCTCAGCACTTGGGAAACCAAGGCCACCAGGCTCAGGACCTGCCGCTGATGCGGGCTTCACTGTCTCAGCTCCAGATTCAAATCCAGAGCCTGATCACTGTGGCGTAAGAGGCCGCGGGGTACAGGGGGCCAGCACGCCCTTCTACCAGTCCCAGCCCAGCCATATGCATGAGCTGCTCACCAGCAGGTGACCTAACACCAGCTCCCACTTTACCTTCTGCCCCTGGGCTCCTTCCTGGCACCAGCTGTCACAGGTAGGATTGCCCGGAAAGTGTGCTCTGAGACAAAGCCTTACTGTGGGTCCACCCAAGAACCACACCCACAAGGGGCAGGTGGCCATGGGGTGGGCAAAGAGAGGTCGCATGGGTGCAGGCACCTGCAAAGGGATCCTGCCTCAAGCAACAGGGTGCAGGTTTGGGATGGCACGACCTGGGGCAAGGCGTCCCTCTTTGGGGAGCGCAAGTCCCAGAGGGGAGCCCGGGGCCCTGAGAAGTGCACCCCAGCCACCCCGGGGCCATGTAGTCAGCAAATGGTGACATTGAACATAAATGCAGAGGGCCAAAGCCCACAGTTTACCCCCAGTAGTAATGGGGATGTCTAACACCCTAAGGGTGCACTAGCTGCGAGCTAGTCTCTGCCTCTGAATGCGCAGTCATGATGTGGTGTGCAGTTGTGCGGATGGAGAGCCTGAGGCCTGGAGCCCCTCAGTAGCTTGCCCAAGGCCATCGGCGGATAAGCCAGGGCTTGAGTCAGAGCCACTGCAGGGCGAGGCCAGACCAACAGCTGGGCCTTTGCCCAGCACTTTATGGAGAACACGTGTCCGAGGGACGATTTTGGAGTGAAAGGAGAGAGTGGCGAGCCTGGACCTCAGCGAGCTGCTCAGAGGTCTGCAGACAGCCAGGCTCTTCAACAGGCAGGCCCCCTGCTCTGAGCCCCTCCCCTGAGCTGCCGCACTTAAGGAGTACAGGCTGCTGGGAGGAGCCGGCCCCCTCGCCCCTGCTCTCAGCCCAGTCCGCCTGGTCAGCCGCACAATCTGCAAGCTCTGATCCCTGGAACGCCAGGAGCCTTGGCTCATAGAACTGCTAAACAACAGATCGTCAGCCGTGGCAAAGCAGGTGCGCTGGGGCTGGCACTGTGGCATAGGTTAAGCCTCTGCCTGAGGCACCAACGTCCCATGTGGGCACTGGTTCTAGTCACAGCCACTCCTCTTCCAATCCAGCTCTCTGCTATGGCCTGGGAAAGCAGAGCAAGATGGCCCAAGTGTTTGGGCCCCTGCACCCATACAGGAGACCTAGAAGAAGCTCCTGGCCTCAGATCAGCCCAACTCTGGCTGTTAAGGCCATTTGGGGCGTGAACCAACAGATGGAAGACTTCTCTCTCTGTCTCTCCCTCTACCTGTAACTCTAGCTCTCAAATAAATAAATCAAAAAATAAAAATAAAAAAAGGCGTGTGGTCTGCAGCACCACCGCAACCTTGACACCCAGCACCCACATTCCTTGTGAGCGTCCCTCCTGGCACCCAGCCCCTTGTTCCTCAAAGATGGGCCAGGAGGGGGAGGGGAGATGCTGGGGCGCAGGACCCACTGCCGCCTGCAGCCCAGCTCTCCTCTGTCCCACTCCAGCGAGCTCTGCCTCTGCCGCAGGCCAGCGAGGTGTTCCAGAGGGACCCGGCACTGAGCACGCCTTCTGCCCAAGGCATCCCCAGGCCTGAGCGCCACCCGGAATGTAGCTGGGACCGGAAGATGCTTGCTGAGTGACTAAGCAAGCGCAGGAGATGCGGGCCCCAGAATGGATGGCTCCCAGTCCCCTGAGTGCTGAGTGGTAGCCACGCCTAGAACTTGGAGCTGTCAAAGACAGGGATCACTGCTGTTCCCCAGGTTGAGACCGACTCCGTCCCGCGCCATGCGCCTCGTTGGCCTGGGCTGGCCGGGGCTGCCAGAGCTGCCGGGGCTGCGTTGCACAACCCGGTGGCCCAAGGGACCCAGTTTCTTTCTACAGTCCTGAGGCCAAGGAGCTGGTGGGGTGGATTCCTTCGCCTTGGTGAGCACGCAACGCCTGCCGTGCCAAGCTTCCCCCTCTCCGACACAACACCAGCCACAGAGGGCCCCCCCTCAGCTCACCTCATCACCCCAACCTGATTTCTGGATGAGGTGCTGGGGCTTAGGGCTGCCCCACCTGACACCGGCAGGGGCCCGAGTCAGCCCACACTGGCCAAGGCAGGCACCAAATGCCCCAGAGTCTCTCTGTCCCTCCCCTTGGTTCCAACCCCGCCACAAAATACCCAGCTGGATGATGAGGGAGCCGCTGACGTAGGGACAAGCAGACACACTCAGACCCTCATCTGCGCTCCCGGGGTAAAGACGCAGGGGCAGGCCCAGCAGGCCTGAGTGGCAGGTGGACCGGCTCAGAGCCCTCCCCGTGCCAGCCGTGGCATGTCTGGGAGGGGAAGGAGCTGGCTGTCCCAGTGCCCTGGTTGTGCTCATGGCCCAGCCCCATCGCCCCCACCCCACTGCCTGTCTCTCCCCCACCCCCGGGCTCCCCTCTCCAGCTCCAGCTGCCCCTAGCATTGTCTGCCGGTGCCTGGAGCCCAGCTCACCCGTCCAGGCTGCAAAGGAAGCAAAGACAGGCAGAGGCAGTCTCCAAGGACAATGCTTTTTACCGTCAACTCCAAACCTAGAGCCACCCCTTCCCCCTCCCAACGACCCCAGGGGAGCTAGTACTGTCCCCACCCTCCGGGCCTGGGAAGTGAAGCCATGGCCGTGGAGGGACCTGCTGGGATTTGAGCTTGGTGACGGCAGGTCTCTGCCAGGCCATGTGAGGAAGCCAGGTCCCAACAGGGCTGGACCGGCTGCCTGCCTACCCACCTGCCTGCAGCCCCAGGACACCCGACACCCTGGCCAAAGTCCAGGTACAGCACCCTTATCTCTTCTGCTCCAGATCTCGGGGATCATCTCGGGGCCACGGCCCAGCAGCCCCCAGAGCAGGAGGCCTGGTCAGCGTCTGCCGGGGTGGGGGCCCCCTCCTGATAACAGAAGTGGGGCCACATCGGGGTGGGGGCTCCCTCCTGATAACAGAAGTGGGGGCCACACCGACTCAGGGACAGCAAGGGACTGAGTTTATCTCCGAGAGGACAGAGTCCCACACCAGTGAGGGCCAGCCCACACAGGGGGCTTCCTCCTCGTGCAGGGGACCAAGAGCCCCCAGAGGTTCTGCATGTGGCTCTGCCCTGCTGCTGGCCCTCCTGGCTCGGGTCTCTGAACCCACAGCAGAGGCAAGAATGGCTGGGAGCAGTGACCATGGGCTGGAAAGGGCCACCGTCCCCAGCTCCCAAGGCACAGAGAATGACTTAATTTACCGACTTCCAACACTAATCCCCTCCCTATCCCCACTGGGGCCGGCCCTGTGACATGGCGGCATCTCATATGGGTGCCAGTTAAGTCCCAGCTGCACCACTTCTTTAAAAAAAAAAAAGAATTATTTTGTTTATTTGAAAGACATAGTTACAGAGAGAGAGAGAAGTCTTCCATTCTACTGGCTTACTTCCCAAATAACTGCAACGGCCAGAGCCAAGTTGATCTTGAAGCCAGGAACCAGGAGCTTCTTCCAGGTTTCCCACACGGTGCAGGGGCCCAAGGACTTGGGCCATTTTGTACTGTTTTCTCAGGCCATAGCAGAGAGCTGGATCAGAAGAAGAGCAGCCAGGACTCGAAACAGTGCCCATATGGGATGCCAGTGCTGCAGGCTGGGGCTTTAACCAGCTGTGCCACAGCACCAGCCCCTGTACCACTTCTGATCCAGCTCCCTGCTAACGTGCCTGGGAAAGCAGCAGAAGATGACCCAAGTGTTTGGGCTCTTGTACCCATGTGGGAGACCTGGAAGAAGCTCCTGGCTTCAGCCTGGCCCAGCCCTGGCTGTTGCAGCCATTTGGGGAGTGAACCAGTGAATAGAAGATGTCTCTGTTTCTGTCTCTCCCTCTGTCTTTGTGTGGTAAAAAGAGCTCCCATCCACTGGTCCACTCCCCCAGGTGTTCCCAATAGCTTGAGGCAGGCCAGGGCCAAAGCCAGGAACCGGAAATTCAATGCGGCTTTTCCAATGGGTGGCTGAGCCATCGCCACTGCTCCCCAGGGTCTGCATTGGCAGGAGGGCAGATCCCAGGCGCTCCGTGTCGGAGGTGGGCATCTGGCCGCTGCACTAAATGCCCACTCCCTGCCTGGCCGTTCTGAAGACCCCTCGTATATGCATCTGGTGGTGGACACGTGGGGTGACTCCACCTTTTTGATGTCACTGTTTACACAAGTGTACAAATATCTGCTTGAGTTCCTGCTTTCGAGTTTGGGGCATACAGCCAGAAGCGGACGTGTCGCATCTACAGCGAGTCTCTGTTTCATTTGTAAAGAGTAGCCACCCCGTCTCCCGTGCCAGTTATACCAGTGTACATTCCCACCAGCGGTGCACAGTGGTCCCAGTGTCTCCACAGCCTCCTCAACACCAGTTAGTTTCTATCTTAAATTTTTAATTTTTGTATTTTGTGTATTTGAAAGGGAAAGATGACAAAGACAGGGAGAGAAAAAGAGAGATTTCCCATCTTCTGGTTTATGCCCCAAATACCTGCAAAATCCATTGCTGGTTCAGACCAAAACCAGAGCCCAGAACTCAGTCTGGGTCTCCCACGTGGGTGGCAGAGACCCAAGTACCTGGGCCATCACTGCCGCCTCCCCGGGTGCGCATGAGCAGGCAGTGGGGATCGGGAGTGCAGCCAGCACTGATGGGGGATGCCGTGTCCGACGCCTGCCCCGTGGTGCCTTTTTGAAACAGCCGCCCTCGCCCTCCTGGCGAGGAGTGCTGTCTCACAGTGGTTTTGACTTGCGTTTCCCTGACGACTGATGAGGCTGCAGGTCGTTCCGTTTCGCGTGCTTCCTAACCACTCGCATGGCTTCTTGGAGAAACGTCAGCCCAAGTCCTTGGGCAACCTCACAGTTCCTAACAACTGCCACGAAGGTTGTCACTGGGACTGTTTCTCTCTCCGAAGTTCTTGTGGCCCATCCCACAGGAAGCTCGAGGTGTGTATGTTGGGTGGGGGGGACCCAGGGGAGGGCCAAAAGGAGACCCCTCGCCTGGCTTTTCAGGAATTTCAGCCCCATTGCTTGAGAACTCTTGAAACTCAGCCTGAGCTGGGCTCACCCTTGGATGGGGCCATGTAAGTGCACTGGGTCCCCCTCCCCCCAAGACAGAGAGGCAGGGGAGGTGGGGGGCTGAGAAGGGAGCTGACCCAGCTCCCAGACTGGGACTGGGCAGTGCCACCTCCAAGGCACGCCAGGGCCACCCCTGGCCCCCAGTCACGACTTTCCAGGGACGCTGTGCTGTGTGCCGGCCACGTGACACCCAGGGTCACATGCAGATAGGAAAGACGGCCCTTGTGCCTGTCCCTGGAGGTGAGCGTGCAGTTGCTTATCTGCCTTGGTTCAGAGTTCAGCAGTGGCAGCGGTTCTCCTGTCTTGTTTCCTGTCTCCCCTTCGTGCCTGGTTCAATTCCTGTCCCTGCTCCAGGGGCATCCATTCTACTGTGTTCGTTGTGTAGCCTCACATCTTCTCTTGGGAGATTTCTGTATTTATTTGAAAGGCAGAGTTACAGAGAGATAGGGAGAGACAGAGATCATTCATCCTCTCGTCCACTCCCACAGTGGTCAGGGCTGGGCCAGGCTGAAGTCTCCCACAGGGGTGCAGGGGTCCAAGCACTTGGGCCTTCTGCTGCTGCTTTCCCTGGCCATCACCAGGGAGCTGGATCGGAAGAGAGGCAGCTGGGACTTGAACCTGGACTTGAACCCATATGGGACACTAGCACTTCAGGCGGATGCTTAATTTACTGTGCCACGGTGCCAGTCCTTATTTATTATTAATACTGTTACATGAAGACTTATTTTATATATTCTATCTACCAGACATTTTGTTAATGTTTTTTCTTTTTTTACCTTCAAGGTTAAATAGACCGATTTTCTTCTGCTGCTTTAAGTGGTTTTGTTTTGTTTTATAGCCATGTAAAATACACCTCTGTGGGGCCAGCACGGTGGCATAGCGGGTAAAGCCGCTGCCTTCAGTGCTGGCATCCTGTATGGGCACTGGTTCAAGTCCCAGCTGCTCCATTTCCAATGTAACTCTCTGCTATGGCCTGGGAAAGCTGCAGAACCTTGGGCCCCTGCACCCGCGTGGGAGACCCAGCAGAAGCTCCTGGCTCCTCGCTTCAGATCAGCCCAGCTCCAGCCGTTGCAGCCATTTGGGAAGTGAATCAGCGGATGGAAAACCTCTCTCTCTCTCTCTCTCTCTCTCTCTCTCTCTCTGTGTGTGTGTGTGTGTCTCTCTGCCTGTCCTTCTCTCTGTGTGGAACTCTGACTTTCAAACAAATAAATAAATCTTAAAAAAAAAAAATGCGCCTTCCATGAGGCGAGTGTTCCGCTCAGCAGGTAAGCCGCCAGCAGAGATGTCTACACCCCATGTCAGAGAACCTGGCGTAGGTCCTAGCTCCCTGTTCCTAATCCCAGCTGCCTTGCTAACTCACACCTGAGAGTCAACAGCGACGGCTCAGGTACTGGGAGATGATTCCCACGTCTGAGACCTGGATCGAGTTCCCAGCTCCGGCCTGGCCCAGCCCCAGATGTGTGAGCATTTGAGGAATGAACCAGCAGATGGGAGAGCTCTGTGTCTGTCTTTCTTGATATATAGCTATCACTGTCTTTCAAATAAATGTCTTTAAAAAAAAGAAAAAGAAAGAAAGAAAGAAAAACAAAATGAAAAGAAACCTGTCCTGGAGGAGAGAAAAGTTGACTTCAGGAGCAAGATAAGCTACAAGACAAAAGAGGAGGAGCCAGCACTGTGGTGTAGTGGGCTAAACCTCTGCCTACAGTGCCAACATCTCATATGGGCGCTGGTTCGAGTCCCAGCTGCTCCACTTTCAATTCAGCTCCCTGCTAATGGCCTGGGAAAGCAGTAGAAGATGGCCCAAGTCCTTGGCCCCTGCACCCTCCTGGGAGACCTGGAAGTTCCCGGCTCTTGGCTTTGGATCGGCCCAGTTCTGACTGTTGCAGCCGTTTGGAGAGTGAACCAGCAAATTGAGGATTTCTCTCTCTCTCTCTCTCTCTCTCTCTCTAATTCTTCCTCTCAGATAAATAAATAAATATTTTTTAAAAAGATAAAAGGAAATGCAGAATAAATAAGTGGAAAATATTACACATATATGTATCAATAACAATAATGATTGCATGATATTTTCAGATTGCTCCGCTCAGATGCTGCATGAGTTGACCAGATAACCTAAGCCGGTCCCGTTCCCGGCTCTGAGCAGCCGTTGTCAGTCTGTAGAGTTCTCATGGGGCCCGCAGGTGGAATCAGTCCCTCAGGGAGGTCTTTCCTGTGCGTGTGACTCTGTTAGACACCGCTGCTTCTCTCCTGCCTCTGTCTTCACCTCTGCCGTTCTGAATTTTTTAATGTAGTGAATTTTATCCTTTCCTTTCAAGGCTGCTGGGTTCTACACCACACTTCAATGTGCCCTTCCACTTCCAAATTATTTTTATTGTTTTTAAGCATTTATTTATTTATTTTAAAGGCAGAGTTACAGAGTGGCAGAAGCAGAGAGAGAGAGAGAGAGAGAGAATCTTCCTTCCATCCACTGGTTCACTCCCCAAATGGCCACGGGGCTGATCCAAAGCCAGGAGCCAGGAGATTCTTCCAGAGCTGGATCAGAAGTGGAACAGCCGGGACTTGAACCAGCGCCCCACATAGGATGCTGTACCATGCTTTGCACAGCACTGGCCCCCCAAAATTATTATTTTTTTTTGACAGGCAGAGTTAGTGAGAGAGACAGAGAGTTTTTGACAGGCAGAGTTAGACAGTGAGAGAGAGAGAGACAGAGAGAAAGGTCTTCCTTCCGTTGGTTCACCCCCTAAGTGGCCTCTATGGCCAGCACGTTGCTGCCAGTGCAATGCGCCGATCCGAAGCCAGAAGCCAGGTACCCCCCTTGGTCTCCCATGCGGGTGCAGGACCCAAGGACTTGGGCCATCCTCCACTGCCTTCCCGGGCCACAGCAGAGAGCTGGACTGGAAGAGGAGCAATTGGGACAGAATCCTGCACCCCGACCAGGACTAGAACCTGGGGTGTCAGCGCCTCAGGTGGAGGATTAGCCTAGTGAGCCGCGGCACCGGCCCCCCAAATTATTTTTAAAGTCGTCCATTGCTTTGCCAGCATTTTCCGGTTTCTTCTCCACATGCACACACTTGGGCCACCAGAAATCATTTTGCTGTAAGTATGAGGTTCTGACACAACTCTGCTGTTTTTGCATGAACATCACCTCGCCAGAAGAGTTTTCTTGAACAGTTCCACCGCTGACTTGGAATTTTGACTTTATCAACTACGAAGTTCCCATGTTTTGAAAGCTGTTTCCCTACTCTCTGTTCAGTTCCACCAGGTTGACTACTCCTGTGCCAGCACCACACCCACTTAGTGATCATAGCCCAGGGCTGGTGTTGTGGCCCGGGGTTAAGCTGCCACCTGCAATGCCAATGGGCATCCCATATGGGCACTGGATCAAGTCCCAGCTGCCCCACTTCCAATCCAGCTCCCTGCTAATGGGAAAGCAGGAAGATGGCCCAAGTGCTTGGGGCCCTGCACCCATGTGGGAGCAAATGGATTTTCTTTCTTTCATTGGAAAGATGTATTTATTTATTTGAAAGGCAGAGTTATAGAGAGGCAGAGAGAGAGGGAGAGAGTAGTCTTCCATCTGCTGGTTCACTCCTCAAATGGATGCAACAGTGGAAGCTGTGTCAATCCACAGCCAGGAGCCAGGAGCTTCTTCCAGGTCTCCCTTGTGGGTGCAGGGACCCAAGAACTTGAGCCATCCTCTACTGCTTTCCTAGGCCATAGCAGAGAGAGCTGGATTGGAAATGGAGCAGCCAGGACTTGAACCAGTGCCCATATGGAATGCCGGCACTGCAGGTGACGGCTTTACCCGCTACACCACAGTACTGGCCCTGGAAAATGGACTTTCTAAAATTGTGATATGACTTTCTGTATATTTGGATCAACTTTTGAAGTCCTTAGAGGAATTTTAAAGTTTAATTCATAAATAGATTGCATATGTCTCATGAAGTTTACCGCTAACAGTTTCATTTTGTTGTTGTTGCTGTTGTTTGCTCTTGTTGTCGCTGCTGTTATTGTAAACACTTAAATGCACTCGCTTCCCTCTGGTTTCTCTAACTAGCTGCTATTTGCAAAGTGAAGTCTGTAGTTTCTGGATATTATCTAAACCACTCACTGAATTATTTGTTGTTTGTAACACTTTTTAATTAGTAAATTATATTTTTAAAATTTGTTGTTTATTTTCAGAAAGACAGAAACAGACAGAGATCCTCCATCCACAGGTTCACTCCCCAAACACCCTCAACAGTCACAGCTGGGCCAGTCTGAAGCCGGGACCCCAGAACTCGACCTGAACCTCCCCCGTGGGTGGCAGGGCTCCAGCTACTAGAGCCGTCTCCTGCTGCCTCCCAGGGGCCACATCAGTAGGAAGCTGGATGGGAAGCAGAATGAGTGGGGCATTGTGGTGCCATAACTGCTGCGTCAACACCTGGATTTTACTTTGGTTAAGATTTATTTATTTATTTCAAAATCAGAGTTATACAGAGAGAGGGAGACACAGAGAGAGAGGTCTTCCATCAGCTGGTTCACTCCCCAGATGGCTGCAATGGTGAGGGCTGGGCCAGGCTGATGCCAGGAGCCAGGAGGTTCCTCTAGGTCTCCCATGTGGGTGCAGGGGCCCAAGCACTTGGACCATCTTCCGCTGCTATTCCAGGCCATTAGCAGGGAGCTGGATCAGAAGTGAGGGAGTCAGAACATGGACTGGTGCCCATGTGGGATGCCAGCGCTGCAGGCAGTGGCTTTAGCTGCTATGCCGCAAAACCAGCCCCCAGATTTTACTTTTTTTTTTTTTTAGATTTATTTATTTATTTATTTGAAAGTCAGAGTTACACAGAGAGAGAAGGAGAGGCAGAGAGAGAGAGGTCTTCCATCCGCTGGTTCACTCCCCAGATGGCCGCACCGATCCGAAGCCAGGAGCCCGGAGCTTCCTCCAGGTCTCCCACATGGGTGCAGGGGCCCAAGGACTTGGGTCATCTTCTACTGCTTTCCTAGTCCATAGCAGAGAGCTGGATGAGAAGTAGAGCAGCCGGGACTTGAACCGACGCCCATATGGGATGCTGGCGCTGCAGGCAGCAGCTTTACCCACTACACCATAGCACCGACCCCCAGATTTTACTTTTTAGTTTTAGGTTCACAGCAAAACTGAGTGGACTTCCTGCATGCCCCCCGCCCCTCGCTCACCTACCCTCCCGCACCAACGAGGTACATTGTGACTACAGAGGAGCTGGCACTGACACATGGTTAACCTCTGCCCGGTCCACGGGAGGAGCCGCTCCTGGAGCCGCACCTTGCGGTTTGGGCGCACGGACAACGACACGCGTCCACCACCAGAGCCTCCTCCATGCTTCGCCGATTCGTCCCCCTCCTGCCCAGTGCCTGGCACCCGGTGCTCTCTGTGCCCTTTCCCAGGTCACGCGGCTGCAATCACGTGGCGTGTGGCCTTCGCAGCCTGGCTGCTCCCCCTGAGCTACGCACTTCCGAGACCTCGGCGGCGCCACAGCGCACTTCCTCCTAGTGCTCCATAGTACTCCACTGCCCCGCTGTGTCACAATCCATCAGCTCACCCACTGAAGGGCTCCAGGCGGCGCCCAGACTTGGATCAAAGTGCTTCACACATTCACGCGGAGGTTTTGATGAGGACATCAGTTTTCCGCTCATTTGGATGAACACCAAGGATCCGATTGTGGGATCATGCAGCCAGAGAACATTACGTTTTTTGGGTT
The DNA here is from genome assembly GCF_051225735.1 of Oryctolagus cuniculus. NCBI lineage: Eukaryota > Metazoa > Chordata > Mammalia > Lagomorpha > Leporidae > Oryctolagus > Oryctolagus cuniculus. The sequence continues at coordinate 83,339,727 of NC_142870.1, read as the reverse complement.
GGTTGTGTTTTTTTTTGTTTTTTTGTTTGTTTGTTTGTTTTTGTTTTTTGTTTTTTGTTTTTTTTCTGACAGGCAGAGTGGACAGTGAGAGCGAGAGAGACAGAGAGAAAGGTCTTCCTTTTTGCCGTTGGTTCACCCTCCAATGGCCACCACGGCTGGCGCACTGCGGCCGGCGCACCGCGCTGATCCAAAGGCAGGAGCCAGGTGCTTCTCCTGGTCTCCCATGGGGTGCAGGGCCCAAGCACTTGGGCCATCCTCCACTGCACTCCCTGGCCACAGCAGGGGCAACCAGGACAGAATCCGGCACCCTGACCGGGACTAGAACCCGGTGTGCCGGCGCCCCTAGGTGGAGGATTAGCCTAGTGAGCTTCGGTGCCGGCCGAACATTACGTTTTATAAGGAACAGTGGTGCCCTCTGGCAAACTGCCTGTTCCAGCGTGCTTTCCCACAGCCGAGAGTAAGACCCTCTGCTGGTTCCATCCCTATCGGCACCCGTATGGAAGACTTCTTTAAGAAGAGTCAAAGCGTTTGGGTTTTCCAGGTGTAAAAGTATGCCATCTGGAAATGATGATTTCTCTTCATTTCGTCTTTCTGTCTGTCTTATCTCTTTTCAAATCTGGATGGCTAAAACATCCAGAAAAAAAATGTTAAATAATAGCCTTCAAAATGAACAAATCTCCCTTATTCCTGACTTCAAGTTGGGCTGGAAGGAGGCAGTTTCTGTCATGTCCCTATTAAGCATGAGGCTGGGGGCCAGCGCTGTGGCATAGCGAGTAAAGCTGCCAGTTGCAATGCCGGCATCCCGTATAGGTGCCAGTTCAAGTCCCGGCTGCTCGACTTCCGATCCAGCTCTCTGCTATGACCTGGGAAAGCAGTAGAAGATGGTCCAAGGACTTGGGCCACTGCACCCACGTGGGAGACCTAAAGAAGTTCCTGGCTTCTGGCTTCAGATCAGCGCAGCTCCAGCCATTGCAGTCATCTGGAGAGTGAACCAGCGGATGGAAGACCTCTCTCTCTGCCTCTCCTTCTCTCTCTCTAACTCTGACTTTCAAGTAAATAAATAAATCTTTTAAAAAAAAGCATGAGGCTGGATTTGATACAGCGATAAACTTTTTTTTATCATATTAAGAGTGTTTACTGGGGGCCGGCACTGCAGCCCAATAGGCTAATCCTCCACCTAGCGGCGCCGGCACACGGGGTTCTAGTCCCAGTTGGGGTGCTGGATTCTGTCCCGGTTGCCCCTCTTCCAGGCCAGCTCTCTGCTGTGGCCAGGGAGTGCAGTGGAGGATGGCCCAAGTGCTTGGGCCCTGCACCCCATGGGAGACCAGGAGAAGCACCTGGCTCCTGCCTTTGGATCAGCGCGGTGCGCCAGCCGCAGCACGCCAGCCGTGGCGGCCATTGGAGGGTGAACCAATGGCAAAAAGGAAGACCTTTCTCTCACTGTCCACTCTGCCTGTCAAAAAACAAACAAACAAACAAAAAAAGAGTGTTTACTGGGGCTGGGGCTGGGGCAGCAGGTTAAAGCCTCAGCCTGCAGTGCCGGCATCCCATATGGGTGCTGGTTCAAGCCCCAGCTGCTCCTCTTCCCACCCAGCTCTCTGCTATGGCCTGGGAAAGCAGTAGAAGATGGCCCAAGTCCTTGGGCCCCTGCACCTATATGGGAGACCTGGAGGAAGCTCCTGGCTCCTGGCTTTGGATTGGCCCAGCTCTGTCCATTGCAGCCATTTGGAGAGTGAACCAGAGCACGCGCGCCCTTTCTCTCGCTCGCTCACTCTCTCTCTCTAATAAATAAAATAACTCTTCATCCTGCACCCACTGGGGTTGGGGCCATTCTACTTCCTGGACAGGGAGAGGCCCCGCACCCCGAAGGACTCTCAAGAATACTGTCATTTCCGTGGCCCGACCAGAAGGGGGCGCTCGGGCCCCGCACCCTCTCCCGTTCTGCACTTTCATCCCCGCCATGGCTGAGCTGATCCAGGGAGAAGTGGAGAAGCAGCAACAGCCACCCAAGGACTTGAGTAAGTCCACATCAGGGAGGCAGCAGCTTGAGCCCAACTAACAGAAAGCAAGGTCGTGAGGAGGAGCTGGCTCTGCGCCACGGATCTAACGTGCTCTTTAAACTGCTGCCCCGGGGCCGGTTAGGCAGGAGCTGGGGGAGGCTGGGCCACAGCGGGGAGGAGGCTGGACAGCATCACAACTGAAATCAAGCGAAGCGAATCCCAGCTCCGGGACCTGGAACGCAGTCGGAGCAGCGGAGGGAGACCCCTGCTCAGGCGCCCGAGGCAGGGGATCCCGGGAAGGCCTGACCTCGTGGCGGGGGTGAGGGTGGGACGGGGCCACTCTAGCTAATAAAATGTAAAAACACCTGGCAAAAAATAAGTAAAAATAACTAAAATCCTTAACAAAAAAGTGCTTACCAAGAATAAGCTGTTAGAGTTTTCAGTATCTATGGAGTTGCTCATAACATCTCTCTCCTTTGATGCAGGAACAGGCTAAGTTACACAGACTTCCTAACAGTAAACCAGTCTGCAGTCTGATATTTCTTTTTTTTTTTTTTTTAAGATTTATTTATTTACTTGAAAGACAGTTACAAAGAGAGAAGGCCAGAGTTCTTCCATCTGCTGGTTCACTGTTCAAATGGCTGCACTGACTGGGGCTGGGCCAAGCTGAAGCCAGGAGCCTGGACTCCATCTGGGTCTCCCAAGTGGGTAGAGGCCCAAGCACTTGGTCCATCTTCCTCTGCCTTCCCAGGCACATTAGCAGGGAACTGGATGGGAAGTGGAGCAGCCGGGACTCAACCAGCATCCAAATGGGATGCCAGCACTGTTGATGGTGACTTAACCCACTGTGCCACTGCACCCAACCCCATTCTTATATTTCTGAATGGTAACCTTTTTAAAAACCCTCCTGGAATTCTTGGAAGGGAAAAAACTTTATTATCTGAGCCTTGTGAAATAAATGCATAGATATGAACATTGGCTCAGCCACGCATGCAAGTTCATCTCTTTCTGGTCCTGTGTGGGGGAGGCCCGGGGGAACGGCCGCAGGTCCCCCCTCGTGACAAACACGCGCAGCTCAGGTCAGGCAGGGGACCGGAGCCGGCGGCGCTGTGGGCGCCCTCAGCTGAGCCCCTCCCGTCCCGGGGTCACCACTCCACTCTGTTAATGATCTGAGATCTTCTCCAAGGTTTCCCAACTTGTTTCACAACGGAGGGGCCCAAGCCAGCCCCGCTGCTGGGGGACACGAGGCAAGGAACACAAGTTCAGGTCACCTGGTCCTGGAGTGTCCTTTGGTTTCTCGGGAAATGTCCCTGGGCACAGCGAGGTGAGCTCTGAACACGTGGAACAGTTTAACTGCCGGCCCCGCCAGCGCGGCTCTGACTTCCGCCGCTGCTGCCCCAGCGCTGTCTTCCCGCTTCGGGTGGGCCCTTGACCCCGAGACTCTGGGGCAAGTCCTCGCTGGCTCCCGGCGAGCCCCGGCCTCTTGGACTGCCCTGCAGCTCGAGCCACACGCGGAGTCCTAAAGGGTGTGGGGAGCCCCAGCCGGCGCCTCCACGGAATGGGGCGGTGTTTAGCTGAGATAAAGGAAACAGCCAGGGCAGGGGCACCGCAAACTGGCTAGAACCCTAGAAACTGCCCCTAAGTTGCTGTTTTTGAACTAGGAAAAAAGGCGCTGTAAGATGGTCAGCCAATCCTGAAAGCTGCCCTTGAGACCAAAACAGTCACAAAACCCAGTCTGTGGCTCCACCCAGTGGTCAGAGCAGGAAAACAGTTTTTATTTGATCAGCGATGTGGACAGTAAGAGAAGAGCTTCTATGACCCCACCGGCACAAGCGGCTATTTAGTGCTATTGTGTTTACGATAATAATTATCCACAGGAGCATACTTCAATTATGAAAACCAGAATTAAAAGATGAGTTTATTTTGATGCAAAAATTTGGAAACCTACACATAGTTTAAAAAAAAACACATTTATTTGTTTAAAAAGCATTTTACAGGGAGAGAGGCAGAGAGACAGGAAGAGATAATTTCTCAGGCCAGCGCTGTGGCCTAGAAGGTTAAGCATCTGCCTGTGGAGTCAGCATCCCATATGGGTGCCAGTTCGAGTTCTGGCTGCTTCACTTCCTATCCAGCTCCTTGATGATGACTTGGGAAAGCAGAGTTGGCCCAAGTGATTAGTCCCCTGCACCCTCATGGGAGGTCTGGAGGAAGTTCCTGGCTCCTGGATCCAAATAGGCCCAGCTCCGGCCATTGCAGCCACTTGGGGAGTGAACCAGCAGGCGGAAGACCTCTCTCTAACTCTGCCTCTCAAGTAAATAAATAAATCTTTAAAAAAAAAAAAAGAAAGAGAGAGAAACATCCATCTGCTGGTTTATTCCCCAAATGGCTGGGGCTGGGAGAAGACAGGAGCCTGGAACTCCATCAAAGTCTCCCACGTGGGTGCAGGGCCCAAGTACTTGGGCTTTCCTCTGCTGCCTTCCCAGGCACATTGGCAGGGAGCTGGATCAGAAGTGGAGCAGCCAGGTCTTGAAACAGGGCTTGGGTATGGGCTGCTGGCGTCCCAGGCAGCACTACAACACTGGCTCCCATGAATAGTTTTCTCCTAAAATATATTTTCCATGAGCTTTTGAAGGACTTTTCTACAAACAGGTTTTCTCTGGTGAGTAGCTATTACTTTAATCATCCCCATTTTAGTGGCGAGAAAAATGAGGCTCAGAGGACTGAAATGAGTGGAACAAAACCCCCAGCTGAGGGGAGGCAGTCTCAGGCTAAGCTCAGGGTGTGGTGGGGAGTCGTGCCCCCGGCTGTGGATCCAGCCCCTGGAGTCCCGTTGAAGCCCATCCTGCAGTCTGTGGAGAGCAGAGGATGGGGGCCGAGTATTCGGTGCAGTGGTGAAAGCGCCACTTAGGGCCTTGGCATCTCACAGCAGTGCCTGGGTTCAGCGCCACTTCTGATTCCGCTTCCTGCCGATGCCCAGCCTGGGAGGCAGCAGGTGATGGCCCAAGTGATCCCTGCCACTCTGGTGGGAGAGCAGCAGATGGAAGACCTCTCTCTGGCTCTCTGCCGTTCAAATAAATAAATAATTTTTTAAATGTAAATTAAAATGAGAAAGACCAATCAGACCCCAGAAAAAGCACTGCCTTGCCAATCAAGAAGGGGAAGACACCCCACCCCCTTGGGGGCATCAGCCAGCGGGGCCAGAGCCAGGGAAGGGTTCCACGGGAGTCGGATCCTGCCCTGCAGGTGAGCCCACATCGTCCGGCCTGGGACCCCCTCGTGTGAACGACAGCTCATGCATGCCATGCACTCAGCCTCACTCATTCCCTGGGCTCCTGGGCTCCGGGTTGGAGCTGCGTCCGTGCACTGACTCCAGCCAGACTGCTTGTGCCGACACTCTGAGCTCCAAACCCAGGCGTTCAGCTTCCTCTGCAAATGTCCCGGGATAGCTCCCACTGGAACTTGGACTCCTCCCCCAGCACTGGCGCCGCCTCCATGTTCCCCCTGCAGGCACTCAGTTGCTCAGTCCGAGGCCTGCCAACAGCCTGGAGCGGGGGGTTCAGAATCCACTCCTGAAACGTGAGGCCTGGGCCTCCCCTCGACTGCCAAGTCAGAGCCTCTGGCCGGGGAGCCAGCATGGCCAGTCCAAACGCAGCTGGGAGCTGCCGTCCCATACATACCTTTCTTCTCTCGCTCTCACTCCAGGCACTGAGTCCTGTGGCTTCTCCCGCTGAGTTTCATGGCTTTCGTTTTGAGTGGGTCATTCTAAAACATGATAGCCAGTCGAAGTGCAGAAAAGGATGGCCAGGGGCCAGTGCCATGGCATAGCCAGTAAAGCCACCGCCTGCCACGCCAACATTCTGTACTGGCGCTAGTTCACGTCCTGGCTGCTCCACTTAGGATCCAGCCCCTGCTTATGCACCTGAGAAAGCAGAAGAAGATGGCGCAAATCCTTGGGCCTTTCACCTGTGGGGGAGACCCAGAAGAAGCTCCTGGATCCTAGCCTAGCCTCAGCCTGGCTGAGCCCTGGCCAATGTGGCTATATGGGGAGTGAACAAATAGATGGAAGATATCTCTCTCTCTCATTCTCTCTCTCCACACACACACCCTGTAGCTCTGACTTTCAAATACATAAATAAAAGGAAAAGATAACTAGAGCCCAGTGTTTGGTATAGCTAGCATCCCATACGGGTGCCAGTTCTAGACCCGGCTGCTCCCTTTCCAATCCAGCTCCCTGCTAATGCACCTGGGAAAGCAGCAGATGATGGCCCAAGTCCTTGGGCCTTTGCCATCCATTCAGGAGACCCAGATGGAGCTCCTGGCTCCTGGCTTCCACCTGGCACAGCCCTGGCAGTTGCACCATTTGAGGAGTGAATGAGTATCTGTCCCCCTCTCTCTGACACTTTCTCTTTTTTTTTAATTTATTTTTTATTTTTTATTTTATTTTATTTTTGACAGGCAGAGTGGACAGTGAGAGAGAGAGACAGAGAGAAAGGTCTTCCTTTTGCCGTTGGTTCACCCTCCAATGGCCGCCGTGGCTGGCGCGCTGCGGCCGGCGCACCGCGCTGATCCGATGGCAGGAGCCAGGTACTTATCCTGGTCTCCCATGGGGTGCAAGGCCCAAGTACTTGGGCCATCCTCCACTGCACTCCCGGGCCACAGCAGAGAGCTGGCCTGGAAGAGGGGCAACTGGGACAGAATCCGGCGCCCCGACCGGGATTAGAACCCGGTGTGCCTGCGCCACAAGGCGGAGGATTAGCCTAGTGAGCCGCGGCGCTGGCCTCTGACACTGTCTTTCAAATAAATTCATAAAAGAGAGCTGGCATTGTGGTGCAGCTGGTTACATTGCCACCTGGGACACACACAGCCTGTAGCAGAGAGTCTGGGTTTGCAACCCTCCTCTGCTTCTGATCCAGCTTCCTCTAATACACACGCTGGGAGACAGCAGATGACAGCCTCAGACCTTGGGCCCCTACTACCCATGAAGGACATTCAGATTGAATTCTGGGGTCCTTGCTTTGTCCTGACCCAGCCCCAGCCATGGCAATCATCTGGGGAGTAAACCAGTGGTTAGAAGACCTCTCTCTCTCTTTCTCTCTCTCTCTCTCTCCACCCTTTCCTTCTCCCTGATGCTCTGCCTTTCAAATAAATAAATCTTTTTCTAGAAAAAGGATAATCAGAGGGTAGTTCTCACTTGTCACCACGTTGGTTAAGTTTGGCCTCAAGTAGCCCCCCTACATTGTAAGTCTGGCTTAAAGATTTCTCTGTACATGGCAGACTGGAGCTAGTGAGCAAACGGAAACCGCTCTCTGAACAAAGCAGCTCAGGCTCAGCCAGTCACCGGCAGCCAACACTTCAAACCGATCCAGGGAAGTCAGTGCTGGGCAACTGGTGTCTGAGCTCTTGGCCCTGGCTCCCACGTTGAATATGGCGCTTCTTCCCTCCCTCCCCCCCCACCATGGGGGTGTGGCATAGCGGGCAGAGCCACTGCCTGCAGTGCCGGCATCCCATGTGGGCGCCGGTTCAAGTCCCAACTGCCCTTCTTCTGATCCAGCTCTCTGCTATGGCCTGGGAAAGCAGTAGAAGATGGCCCAAGTCCTTGGGCTCCTGCACCCTCGTGGGAGACCTGAAAGAAGCTCCAGGCTCCTGGCTTCGGATCTGTGCAGCTTGGGCTGTTGAGGCCATTTGGGGACTGAATCAGCAGGTGGAAGGCCTCTCTCTCTCTCTCTCTCTATCTGCCTCTCTGTAACTCTGCCTGTCAAATAAATAAATCTTTAAAAAAAATTCCAATTAAGATCTGTAAAACAAGATGTTTGAATTTTGCCTTTTTTTTGACAGGCAGAGTTAGACAGTGAGAGAGAGAGAGACAGAGAGAAAGCCTTCCTTTTGCCATTGGTTCACCCCCAATGGCCGCCACGGCCGGCACACCACACCGATCCGGCGCCCCAACCAGGACTAGAACCCGGGGTGCTGGCGCCACAGGCGGAGGATTAGCTTAGTGAGCCGCAGCGCCGGCCTGAATTTTGCCTTTTTAAAAATTTATTTGCTTGAGAGGCAGACAGAGAGAGCGCTCCCATCTACTGGTTCACTACCCAAAGGCCCAGGTCGGCAGGGGCTGTGTTAGTGAAACAGGTGCCATCTTATCTGAGGCACCATCTTAAGCTCTGGCCTAGTCACCATCTTGTACAATAAGCTTCACTCCTAAGTCCAGCCTGGCTTACTAGGGGTCAGGTGACCAAATGGCCCAATCACAAGCGTCAGCTCCACCTCCACCCTAATGGGATTTGCTGCTCCCACTTCCTTGCTTCTGCAAAGCTATAATAAGACCTACTTTCCTGGTGCCAGTGCCGTGGCTCGCTTGGTTAATCCTCCGCCTGCAGTGTCGGCATCCCATATGGGCGCCGGGTTCTAGTCCCGGCTGCTCCTCTTCCAGTCCAGCTCTCTCTCTGCTGTGGCCCAGGTGCTTGGGCACCTGCACCTGCACCCGCATGGGAGACCAGGAAGAAACACCTGGCTCCTGGCTTCGGATCTGCACAGTGCCGGCCGTAGTGGCCATTTGGGAAGTGAACCAACAGAAGGAAGACCTTTCTCTCTGACTCTCTCTCTCTCTCTCACTGTCTATAACTCTATCTGTCAAAAAAAAAAAAAAAAAAAGACCTACTTTCCTACTTTCCTGCACAGGCCTTCTTTCTCTCTCTCTTTTTTAAAGGTTTGTTTATTTATTTGAAAGTCAGAGTTACACAGAGAAGGAGAGGCAGAGAGAGAGAGAGAGAGGTCTTCCACCTGCTGGTTCACTCCCCAACTGGCCGCAACAGCCGGAGCTGCGCCGATCCAAAGCCAGGAGCCAGGAGCTTCTGCCAGGTCTCCCACACAGGTGCAGGAGCCCAAGCACTTGGGCCATCTTTCACTCCTTTTCCAGGCTATAGCAGAGAGCTGGATCAGAAGTGGAGCAGCCGGGACTCGAACCAACGCCCATATGGGATGCCAGCACTGCAGGTGGTGGCTTTACCTGCTATGCCACAGTGCCAACTCCTCTCTTCCTCTTTCTTCTCTCTCTCAGCCTCTCTCCAGCCTGTCGGGCCCCCCCACACACACAATAAACCTTTCCTTTACCTCTGGTGTTTGCTGTTTGGTGTTTCTGGTGGCCTCTCACTGGTGCCGTGACTCAGATCCAGGCTCCCCTGCTTCAGGATCCTGGATTCCTGCCAACCACAACTCACCCTGGACCTCCTGATTGGCCGCTGAATGCTCTGTGAGTCTCATCCGTACACCGGCCCTCCAAGACCGGAGCTAAGACAGGGAACAGGGAACAGGGAACCCTCCCTGGCAGCCTTTACCTCAGGCTCTGCTTCCTCTTGAGGTCCCGGTACCAGGCACCACAACCTCCACCGGCTTTGTGCCTTGGGCCCCAGTGGGCATGGGTGATGACCCCCCCCCACTGCTCCCTCACTCTCCTGGTCGCACTGCTGGGATCTCGGGGGCGCCTGCTATCCACCAGCCTGACCCCTCAGGTCACTATGGGGGCTTCCTCGTCCCACGTTCCAGCCGACTCTCCACTCGGTAGTCTCCTAAATGATCTTGCTCCTCTCGGCAATCAGGCGTGGCCCATGTATGCCTAAGACAACCAGTCCAAATGGCGGCTTAATGGCAGGTTTGACCCTGACATTATCCAAGATCTCTATCACTTCTGTGCGCATTTGGGAAAGTGGAAGTATTACCAGTGAATGGCAGGGTTCTTGTCTTTGGGCAAGAAAGAATTCAGGTGTGAGACAGAGGAGTGGAAAGTAAAGTAACAAAGTTTATTAGGGAAGGGACATCCATAAGGACGGATGGGCACCTCTCCAGACAGGACCTGAGAGAGAGTGCCCAGTTGCTCGGACTGGGGGAGAGCGAGGTTACATGGTTGAGTGGAGAGTACACCTGGCCAGGCAGGCGGGCGGCTCAGCAGAGAGGCAGAGGGCTGAGCACGCAGGCAGTCCGGTTGCGGGGGTGGATTAAGGAGATGGGTCTTTGTCTTCACACATCTCCTCCTGAAACAAAGGATTTTATGGCTGTAAATATTAAGAAGCTCCTATCTGAGTTTTCCCCTGAAGGTATCAGACAGGAGGAAGCCTAGCTGGTGCCATCCTGGGTTCAGAGGAAGGGTGAGCAGGACCCCCTAGAGAATGGGGATCTGGAGCAGGGTGTTGAAATGCAGATACTGGGCTGCATCTGGGAGATTGTGGGAGATTTGTCAGGCAGAAAGGGCGGGGACCTCCACCTGGCAGGTTATCAGGTAGAAGAGGGCAGGGCAGGATGTGAATACCGGGCTGCCCCTGAAACATTGTCAGGATGACTTTGAGATGCAGATGCATGTGCTGGACATAGATGTCTTCTCTTCAGGCCTTTATGTCACACACACACATAAGCTCATATCTGACTTCCTACCTAAGATTATGAATCATTTCTTTGCCCAGAGATTTCCAGACATCAAGGCAAAGTGAAGATGACTAGAAAGGTGCCCATTAACCTCTCAGGCAGAAATCCTAGAGGTGATCTTTAAGGTATACAGTGGGAGGGATGAGAGAGCCCAATGCTGGCCAAAGCCTTTCACTTGCTGCCTCCAGTAGCCCTGCTGACTGCAGGAGTCCTCCAGGTCTATGGCCAAACTATGCCCCAATCCTTGAGACCTGTCGGGTCTTTGTCCTAAACGTTGCCAGAAGGTCCAGTAAAGCCTGCTGCCCCCAGTAGCCCTGCTTGCTGCAGGAGGCTGCTGCAGCCCACAGGTCCCTGGTATCCAGGCTTCAAATGTGGCCAAGCGGGCCCCTGGGCCAGAGTGTGTCTCAACCCACTGGGTCCTTGTCCTAAATCTCACCAAAAGGGCCACAGGGTAGTGGACTGCCCTCTTGTCCATTGGGTCAGTAGGCCACCACTCCACCCATGCCCTGAGTTATCTGTCCCCGGAGGAAAGGCCGTGGAAGTCGTCTTCATGCAAGAAAGAATTCAGGCGTGAGACAGAGCAGAGTGATAAGGCTTTATCGGGCACAGGGCATCCATCAGAACAGAAGGGACAGAGAGAGAGCGCGCGCCCCGTCACTCGGATTGGGGGAGAGCGAGGTTACATGGATGAATGGAGAGAATACACTTGTGCAGGCCAGGACAGCGGCTCAGCAGAGAGGCAGAAAACTGAGCACGCAGTTTGGACCCCCCAGGTTTTTAAGGGAGTCTGTTTACCCACCTCCCCCTCTCCTCCAAGACAAAGGATGGGGAGTCCTAGGGGAAGGGTTTGTCTGGTGAAAATGAACAAATTCCTCCCCAGATTTGCTGGCCCCAACAGAGCAGAGGGGCTTGGGGCTTCCCTTAGGGCATCTGTAACCCATTTGGTCCAGAGGAGAGAGTTCTCCTGGGGGGAATTACTTGGGGGAAGAGCTGGGACCACCTGGAAAGTTATCAGGGTCTGAGCAGGACTTGTTACCGGGTTCTTGTCTTCACACAAGAAAGAATTCAGGCATGAGACAGAGAGTAGTAGAAAGCAAAATAGCAAGGTTTTTTAGGGATGGGACATCCATAAGGACGGATGGGCACCTCTCCAGACAGAACCTGAGAGAGAGTGCCCAGTCGCTCGGACTGGGGGAGAGTGAGGTTACATGGTTGAGTGGAGAGAGTACACCTGGGCAGCCAGGCGGGCGGCTCAGCAGAGAGGCTGAGGGCTGAGCGTGCAGTCTGGTGAGGCCGGGGGTTTTCAAGGGGATGGGCCTTGCCTTCCCACCTCTGCGCCTCCTGGAACAAAGGACTTTTTGGATTTAAATACTAAAAATTCCTTTCTGAGTTTCCCCCTGAAGTTATCAGACAGGAGGAAGCCTGGCTGGCCACCCCAGGTTAGAGGAAGGATAGGCAGGACCCCCTGGAAAATCAGGGCCTGAGGCAGGATGTTTTGAAGTGTGATACTGGGCTGCACCTGGAAGGGTGACTCTGAGATGCAGATGCAGATGCTGGCCCTAGATGTCAGCTCCTTAGGCCTTTGTCACACACACATAAGCGCATATCTGACTTCCTACCTAATAGACTTTGAAGTGCGCGATGCTGGGCTTCTGGAGCTTCTGCAGCAGTGCTGGTCTTCAGGCCTGTCTCCACCACACATAGGCTAAATCTGACTTCCTACCTAACAGATCTTCTAGGACCTGCAATCAAGGATTAGAGCCCGGACTCCCACCACCCGACTACGACCATCACCTGGTAGGAGCCCAGGGTAACTGATGGTAGCAGGTAGGCCAATTTATTTCCTCATTAACACAGGGGTAACTTTCTCAGTCCTTACCCACTATTGGGGGCCCACCTCTACTGCCTCAACCTCCATAGTCAGGCAGAGGAAAACCTTACCTCTACAGACTCCCAATCTACTCCGCATGTCTGTAAGATGCCCTTCTTTCCCTCTTTCCTTGTTATGCCTCAGTGTCCTGCTCCCCTTCTGGGAAGAGACATACTCTATCAGTCTGATACTCAGGTAGTTTTCACGCTCTGGCCATCAGCCCTGACCTCCAACTCATGTTCACCCCGCCCCGTCCTGTTCCAATTTTACCATAAGAATAGCAAGGAGGTGGTGACTCCATCCCTCTGAGCTTACAGCAGTCACCTGTCTCACCCTTCTGATGGCTGTTTGTTTTATCGTGAACCAGCCAGGAGGGATAAAGGACTGCAGATCAGGTCTTTTGATGGGTTTTCAGCAAGTTAGGGTTCTTCCTTCCTCAAAGATTCATTTGTCGGTGAGACTGGGCACAGCCTGGAGCCAGGCCATGGGCTCCGGGCTCCAAGCCACGATGAGTTTTTTCCTTTACCCCAGATCCTGACAAGATCTCTGTCCCTCTCTGCTCCTCTAAGTGCTTCCCGCACCTCGCCAGGCCTCCTCAGTTCCTACACTCCCACTTCCTGGTCCCATTACGGAGAATTGCCTAGATATTTTGTTTGTTAGCTCTGGGTTACCAGCTAAAACTCTCCCTCTCTCTCACTCTTCCAAACCCTCCTCCATTCTGCCACTCTCTCTTCCTGAGTACAAAAAACACTGTCAAGGCTGTCCCTTTAGAAGTCCTGCCCCTGGGACATTCCACGCTGCTGGAACAACACAACGTACACTTCACCAAAGCTGCTGAAACTGCTGGAAGTCAGATATGAGCTTATGTGTGTGTGACATAAAGGCCTGAAGAGAAGACATCTATGTCCAGCACATGCATCTGCATCTCAGAGTCATCCTGGCAATGTTTCAGGGGCAGCCCGGTATTCACATCCTGCCCTGCTCTCTTCTACCTGATAACCTGCCAGGTGGAGGTCCCCGCCCCTTCTGCCTGACAAATCTTCCACAATCTCCCAGATGCAGCCCAGTACCTGCATTTCAACACCCTGCTCCGGATCCCCATTCTCTAGGGCCCTTCCTCTGAACCCAGGATGGCACCAGCTAGACTTCCTCCTGTCTGATACCTTCAGGGGAAAACTCAGATAGGAGCTTCTTAATATTTACAGCCATGAAATCCTTTGTTTCAGGAGGAGATGTGTGAAGACAAAGACCCAGCTCCTTAATCCACCCCCCCAACCACCCAGACTGCGTGCTCAGCCCTCTGCCTCTCTGCTGAGCCGCCCGCCTGCCTGGCCAGGTGTACTCTCCACTCAACCATGTAACCTCGCTCTCCCCCAGTCCGAGCAACTGGGCACTCTCTCTCAGGTCCTGTCTGGAGAGGTACCCATCCGTCCTTATGGATGTCCCTTCCCTAATAAACCTTGCTATTTTACCTCCCACGACTCTCTGTCTCATGCCTGAATTCTTTCTTGCGCGAAAACAAGAACCCTGCCATTCTCCGGTAACAAAACAACACACTGTACACTTCACCTTCCGCATCCTACACCCCCCTTGCCAGGGTCCTGGCGGTGCTCTGCACCTTCCCCAACAAGTAGCTCTGCTCTTCAAGCCTGACGTCAACACCCCACCCTACCCCGCCTGTCATCTGTCTGCGCAGACTCAGCTCTAAAGTCTTCTCTCACTAGCACCTCTTCTTTGGATCCTAAAGCCTAGAACCTAACAAAATAAAGGTCCCTCTCCAAAGACAACATTATCCTGAGAGACATCCCTCCCAGCCCTTGTGAGATAATGATCAAGACTACTGACCTTTCAAGCCAGCAGGCTCACCAGGTAATTACTGTTTCCAGACACTCTGCTTTTCCAAAATTGCCCCTTATTCTGTCACCTATCAGATTCTCCTTAGGCATCTCTGGAGGGGGCCCATCAACTCCCATTAAACTGAATGGTGACCAATAGCTTGCCAAACTTGTTTTGCAGGTTGATGTGACAGGTTTCTGATAGCAATGGGTATCTCCAGTTTAATGTCACTGATTCACAGCTAAAAGGAGTAGAATTCCATATTAATGCAATGTTGACCTTAATTCAGGAGGAGCTATGATATAATATCAACATCTTCAGTCATCTAGGTGTAATTGTTAAATGTAAATTGGGTTAAGGCAAATGATAAATGTGTCTAAATGTAGACGTTGATACTCTTAACACCTTATATTCTTTAGAAAACTATTTGGATTTGTTAACAAATATGCTTTCATGGGGCTGTTGCTGTGGCACAGTGGGTTAATGCCCTGGCCTGAAGTGCCAGCATCCCATATGGGCACCAGTTCGAGTCCCAGATGCTCCACTTCTGATCCAGCTCTCTGCTATGGCCTGGGAAAGAAGCAGAAGATGGCCCAAGTGCTTGGGCCCCTGCACCTACATAGGAGACCCGGAAGAAGCTCCTGGCTCCTGGCTTCAGATTGGCACAAATCCAGCCATTGCGGCCAATTGTGGAGTGAACCATCAGATGGAAGACCTCTCTCTCTCTCTGCCTCTCCTCTCTCTGTGTAAATCTGACTCACAAATAAATAAATAAATCTTTAAAACAAATAGGTGGCCGGCACCGTGGCTCAATAGGCTAATCCTCCGCCTGTGGCACCCGCACACTGGGTTCTAGTCCTGGTCGGGGTGCCGGATTCTGTCCCAGTTGCCCCTCTTCCAGGCCAGCTCTCTGCTGTGGCCCGGGAGTGCAGTGGAGGCTGGCCCAAGTGCTTGGGCCCTGCACCCCATGGGAGACCAGGAGAAGCTCCTGGCTTCGGATCAGTGCAGTGCACCAGCTGCAGCGCGCCGGCCGCGGTGGCCATTGGAGGGTGAACCAATGGCAAAGGAAGACCTTTCTTTCTGTCTCTCTCACTGTCCACTCTGACTGTCAAAAAAAAAAAAAAAAAAAAAAGGTTTTCAGAAACTATGAAAAATAGTTCAACACTGCTTGAAAGTAACTAAGGCTAAAATTGTTATGGGAAAATGGAAGTGGAGAAATTATTGTTACCTTGGTTCTTTGTCTCACATGGAAGAAGAGATTTAAAAGTATTTATTAGAATCAAAGACCTCCAGCCAGAGTGGTACAGAGGGGGGCTTCCAAGAGAGGAAAGAACCCAAAAGGACTCGTAGCATTCGGGTTTTTAAGCACAATTTCAAAGTGAAAAAAAAAACTTGACAATCAGGCCAGGATAAGTACCTGGCTCCTGCCATTGGATCAGCGTGGTGCGCCGGCCACGGTGGCCACTGGAGGGTGAACCAACGGCAAAAAGGAAGACCTTTCTCTCTGTCTCTCTCTCTCACTGTCCACTCTGCCTGTCAAAAAAAATTTTTTTTCCAACAGTTTGAGCATGTGCACACACACACACACACAGTTTGAGAACTAGGTTTACAGTTAACTCACAATACAACTCATTGAGGACAGAGGTCCTGCATGGGGAGTTAGTGCACAGTGACTCCTGTTGTTAATTTAACTGTTAACACTCTTATGTATGATGTCAGTGACCACAGGGTGTCATTTTACACTGCCCAGGCATCCATTCTGAGCTCAGGGCTAACTGTGTGTAACTCCCTCACCTTTGACATGGGCTCCTCTGTGACCCATCAGGCTATCTGTAACTGCCTCTTGGCAACTGCCTTCCCCAAGGGCCATAAAAATACAATCTACCAGGCCCCAGATGCCCACACACTTGTCTAATAGGACAGACATGCACAGCGGCCATGCCCAATCCCACATGGCCCCAGGGGATTCCAGCTCTCCAGAAGCCATTTAGAACCTCCCTGGGGACAACTTCCCTTGGGAAAACTGCTTGTGTAATGGCCTGGACACTGACAAAGGCCTCAGCCCCCACCCTCCCATCTCTCTCTGTGACCAGCTTTCATGGATCTGTAAGCAAAGCAATGCTTCTGTGACTTCTGTGTTTGGTGGGCAGCCCGCTCAGCCTCTGTGTCCTCATCCAAACACTCAAACCTGACCGCACTCAGGGCTCTCAGTGCGTAGCTGTCTGCATTAGAGAAGAACCCACCAGAACTTCCAGGTGGGTGGGACACGGGTGCTGGGGTGTGGGCCAGGAAGAAGAATCAGCCTGTGAAAGGCACCCTGTAAAGGCCCACTGAGGTTCCCTTGGAGCCCCTCGGGGTGAAGCTGGAGGGTGCGGCCACTCCACAGAGAGACCATGGAGAGACTCAGGGAGCTCCAAAAGCGTCCTGCTGAGCGGAATCCCCTCCCACAAACTCTCCATCTGGGGAGTGAACCAGAGAATGGATGATACTCTCACTCTCTCTCGCTCTCCCTCTCTCCTACTCTGCCTTTCAGATAAATAAGAAATCTTTAAAAAGGAAATGGAAACCACCTCCCAGCTCTGCCCTCTTCCTCCTCCCTCGCCACTGGGCTCCACCCTCCCCCTGCCAATGTGTGAGAACTCCATCATCCACACCGTCTCCATCTTAGTCCTTCCAGGCAGCTGTAACACAATACCGTGCACCAGGCAATTTATAAACAGCAGGAATTTATTTATTTATTTATTGTCGGGGACCATGCAGCATGTGGCCTCTTAGTGGAAAACTAGTGAGGCAGGACTAGACAGCCCAGGCCGGATAGGGATAGTACTGATAACGCAACCTGTCGCTCCTCCACGAGTGGAGGAGCGGCACCGCACCGGACGCTGTTATTCCCTTGCTGTCGGTTATTTCTACAGTAAAGCAAGCACAAGTAAAAAGAATGAAATAACAAGCTCCCCAGCGAACTGTCCACCAGCCCGGAGACAGTAGTTGTCCCAGAAAGTGCAGTTGAGTCCCCTTTTATAGTCCTCTTCCACCAATCCGTGCTCCACGGCCCGCATGCTGAGCACGCCGCTTTCTTCCAATCAGAGGTTGGGTCAGCTCCTGCAGCTCATTAGTCAAATTGATGAAGCAGCGGAAGCCGCTGTGTAGCACTTGTTTACTCCCTCTCAGCGCCATGTTGTGGGAGCCGGGCCCTGCTTCCCACACAACCTTGTGTGACCTTGTGCCTTGAGACCTTGTAACCTTTCCCCTACTTGCACAAGCATTGCAGCTACAAG
The DNA here is from genome assembly GCF_051225735.1 of Oryctolagus cuniculus. Lineage (NCBI taxonomy): Eukaryota > Metazoa > Chordata > Mammalia > Lagomorpha > Leporidae > Oryctolagus > Oryctolagus cuniculus. The sequence goes on along the minus strand of NC_142870.1, from coordinate 83,322,328 downwards.
ATAAGCTCCCCCTCCCCCCCCCCACATCCTGCCCTCCTAAACTCCCCTCCTTCCCCCGCCCGACACCCTGCCTTTATGATATGAGTGTGGTTGAAAAATAAAAATCGCAGCTTGATCAGGACTTGTCTTGCTGCCATCTTTGTGTCTCCTGTCCCTTTCATTTCTCCTTCTAGGTGCTCGGCCCCAGTTGCTGTCCTGTGGGACGGGACAACTGGCGCCCAACGTGGGGCTCGAGTGCAGCCCTTGGGGTTCAAGTGCCTGTAAGATTGGAGGAATGCCGCCTTCCAGGAGGGAAACTTGGATCCAAGTGATTGTGCGACCAGCTCGGAACTGCCCACCCGAGATCACTAGCATTGGTCGATGCTGCGGAGTGAAGATGGCGCAAGGTAAGTGACGGCCATGGGACAGGCATTATCGTCACGGGAAATGTTCATTTGGGTCTCAGGGAGGCCCTCAAGACACGAGGAGTTCGGGTTAAAAATAAGGATCTAAAGGCATTTTTTGAGTATGTAGAAAAATTGTGTCCCTGGTTCCCCAAGCAAGGAACAATTGACGAGGTCAAGTGGGAAAGAGTTGGAAGTTCCCTTCCCAGCCTCAGGCTCAGCAATTGCCTCCCTCCAATGAGCAACCCCAGGTAGCGCAGGATTGGAACTCTGTGCCACCTCCAGGTAGCGCAGGATTGGAACTCTGTGCCACCTCCGATACAGTATTAGATTCCACCCAGGGCCCACAAATTATCCCTACAGGGGTGCAGGGCCCCTTGCCTTCAGCTACCTGTGCTTTTATTCTCGGGGGAGCATCAGCCACCCTCAAAGGCATTCAAGTGACTTTATCAGGGAGATAAAAATTCTGGCAGCCGCTATTAATGGAGTAGCTGTTGTTCCACAGGGCACCGTCTAGCACAACTGGTTGTTCTGCCTTTAATTACTGGAAGTACATCCTCAATTTCTTCCAGGCCCCGAGGCATTACCCCTCTGGGCTCCTCAGATGCTTATTTGGTTCCAGCCAATTACAAAAGATAGGCCTGTGTTAACCCTTACTATTGAAGGAAAGGATTTCAAGGGCATTTTGGATACGGGGGGCAGATGCCACAGTCATATCTCAAGATCATTGGCCCGCCCATTGGCCGCTGACTGAATCTCTCACCGATTTTCAAGGTATAGGCCAGTCCAATAACCCCCAAGTCAGCTCAAGGGTATTACACTGGAAAGATAAGGAAGGCAATCAGGGCACTGTGACTCCTTTTGTATTACCAGGCCTCCCTGTTAACCTGTGGGGACGTGACATTCTCTCCCAAATGGAAGTTATCCTGTGCAGCCCTGATGCTGTGGTCACACAACAAATGCTGCGCATGCATTATGTGCCTGGCACAGGACTTGGAAAAATGAGACAGGGCATAACTCAACCTATTACAGCCCCCTCTAAAACAGATAGACATGGGCTCGGATATTCGGATTTTCAGTAATGGCCACTGGCCTTCCTGTACCCCATGCGGATAAAATCACATGGAATACTCAAATTCCTGTTTGGGTGGATCAGTGGCCGCTTACTCAAGGAAAGCTAAATGCCGCTACAGCGCTTGTACAGGAGCAGCTCGCGGCTGGACACCTGGAGCCTTCCAGTTCTCCCTGGAATACGCCCATTTTTGTCATAAAGAAAAAATCTGGTAAATGGCGCCTTTTACAGGATTTGCGTGCCATTAATAAGGTCATGGCACCCATGGGAGCCCTCCAACCTGGCATCCCGATCCCCGTGGCCATCCCAAATGGTTATTACAAAATAATTATAGATCTCAAAGACTGCTTTTTCACTATTCCTCTGCACCCTGATTATCGTCCTTATTTTGCCTTTAGCCTCACCTATGCAAAGATTTCATTGGAAAGTCTTGCCCCAGGGGATGGCCAATAGCCCCACCCTTTGTCAAAAGTTTGTAGCACAGGCAGTGGACCCAATTGTTTACGCTGGCCGCACATTTATATTTTACATTATATGGATAACATTTTAAACAAGTCAGACCTACAAGATTGCTTTACAGCACTTTCTAAAGCCTTTCTTGCCCTTGGTTTACAAATTGTTCCTGATAAGGTCCAGTTACAAGACCCTTTTACCTATTTGGGTTTAAAATTACAACAGGATTTGGTTTTTGTGCCCCGCATCCAGTTCCGCTTGGATTGCCTCCATACCCTTAATGATTTTCAAAAACTTCTAGGAGATATTCAATGGCTCAGACCCTATTTAAAAATACCTAATAATGTCCTTTCACCCCTCAATGACATTCTGTGAGGAGACCCTCTTACCCCCCGCGAGCTCACCCCTGCCACAGGAGATGCATTAAACCAAGTAGTGCAAGCCATTAGCCAATAGTTTTTCTCACAAATTTCTTACACTCTCCCCCTACTTTTTGTAGTTTTAGCCACACACATACACCCACTGGAGTTTTTTGGCAAAAATCCCTCATGCCCAATAAAAAAGGTCAACCTCTTTTCTGGGTCCATCTCCCCATTTCCTCATACAAAGTAATTGCAATATATTTGTCTCAGGTTGCTTCAATAATCATCAAGGCTCGTTTCCTTTCCCGCCAATATTTCGGAAAAGACGCCGATGTTGTAGTAGTGCCATATACCCGAGAACAGACCCAGTTCCTTCTCCAAACTTCTGATGAGTGGGGAATAGCCATGTCAGGATTTATGGGAACCATTGACAATCACCTCCCTGATGACCCCGTGTTACAGCTTGCCCAATCCTATTCCTTTATTTTTCCAAAAAATACAAAAAACAATCCCATTCCAAAGGCTGTTACAGTATTTACAGGTGGGTCATCCAGTGGGATGGCTGCCTTTGTGGCAGACAACCGTTCCCATGTTTTTAAAACATCTTATCAGTCGGCCCAGTTGGTTGAGCTGTAAGCCATACTTCAAGTCTTTACACAGTTTTCCAGTCAGGCTGTAAATATTTATACTGATAGTGCATATGTAGCTCACTCCATTCCGTTGCTTGAAACTTCTCTTTTCTTAAAACAACTTCCAACGCTACGCCCTTGTTTATACAAATTCAAAAGCTAATACGAGAAAGACAACAGCCCTTCTATTTGGAACATATTAGGACACACACAAGCCTATGAGGATCACTCTCAAAAGGTAATGCCCAGGCAGATGCTGCTACAAGGCTTACCTTCCCCATAATTGTGGGATCAGTGCAGGAAACTCAAAACTCAGAAGGTAATGCCCAGGCAGATGCTGCTACAAGGCTTACCTTCCCCATAATTGTGGGATCAGTGCAGGAAACTCAAAACTTGCATAGGTTGCATCACTTAAATGCTCAATCTCTCCGTTTGTTTTGTAAAATTTCACAAGAACAGGCTTGTGAAATAGTCAAAGAATGCTCCTCATGCGTTACAAGCCAACCTGTACCGCATTTGGGAGTCAATCCGCGTGGTCTTCTCCCTAATCAACTGTGGCAAATGGATGTCACACACTTCCCAAAATTTGGCAAACTTGTGGGGAGCAACTCGGACTATACTGTTACTGGAATTAAGACTTAGTCTATACATCTGCTCTCCCACAATATGGCGCTGGGAGAGGAGCAAACAGCTTCTACCCAGCTGCCTCTCACCAACTTGACAAGCTGCAGGAGCTGCTCCTGATTGGAGGAGAGCAGCATGCTCAGCGTGTGGGTAGCAGAGCACAGATTGGTGGAGAGGACTATATAGGAGGAGAGAGAGGGCATGGTGGTGTGGGTTGGTTGGAGAGTGCATTGGAGAGTTCGCGGGGAAGTTCGTTGCTTCGTTCTTTCTCATTTCTCTCTACTCATTCTTGCTTTGGGAGTTCGCTGTTTACTTATTCTTACTTTACTATAGAAAGGACTTGTAAAAAAGGGGAACAACAAGCGTCCGGTCTGGTGCGGCTCCTCCGCGTGCGGACGAGCAGCAAAACTAAAGTATCTCCATGTCTCTATAGACACCTACAGTGGCTTTATCTTTGCCTCCCCCCACACAGGAGAAGCTGCTAAGGATGTTATCTCGCATCTTATCACTGTTATATCTTAATGTTAGTCATCGCAAAGCACACCGGACACCGGAGTAAGGGAAAGGGTTTATTGGGGAACACCCTACAGACCGGAGTGAAGGGGCGGTGAAGGAAAAGAGAGAAGGAGACAGAGGGAGAAGAGAGGAGAGAAGCCAAGAGACCAGAGGAGGAAGCTAGAGAGAGGAACCGAAAGAGAGTAGGAGAGAAGGGCCAAGAGCCAAGAAACCAGAGGAGGAGGCTAGAGAGAGGAACCGAGAGAGAGCAGGAGAGAAGGGGCCAAGAGAGCACGTGTGCAGGAACAGGCCCTTTTAAAACTTTGTCTGAGGGCGGGCAGGGAAGCAGGAGCAGCCAATCCCATTAGGATGGGGGTGGAGCCTGGCTCAGGTAGCTGGGCCATTCGGCCAGTTGGCTACAACTGCGCCAGTTTCCTAACAATCACAGCCTTTTCTGTACTGGGAAAATCTGTTAAAATTAAAACAGATAATGGTCCTGCTTATGTCAGAACTAAATTTAAACAATTTTGTGAAGCACTCCACTATTTTTGTATGTACGGATAATTTAGCTTATATCATTTTACCAACAAATTGGACCAGTAGTTGCATGCACGCTATACTTTTTCCTGATGTAGAGATTATTGATGGAAATACCCCTATTCCTATCCCCTCCCTTGATTATATCGCAGGGAGACAAAAGCGAGCTATTCAATTTCTTCCTTTATTGGCCACGTTGGGAATTTCCACAGCTCTGGTTACAGGATCCACAGGGCTAGGGATTGCAGTCCAAAAATATAGAGAATTGTCTCAACAACTTATTAATGATGTACAAACCCTATCCACCACCATTTAGGACCTTCAAGATCAAATTGATTCCCTAGCGGAAGTGGTTTTACAAAATCGTAGAGGCTTAGACTTGCTTACCACCGAACAGGGAGGTATTTGCTTGGCTTTACAGGAAAAATGTTGTTTTTATACTAACAAATCCGGCATTGTTCGCGATAAAATCAAGACACTTCAAGAAGATCTGGAGCGTCGTCGACGTGCCATGGCTGAAAATCCCTTTTGGACGGGATGGAATGGACTGCTTCCCTATTTGCTACCACTTTTAGGCCCCATTGTTGGTTTGCTTGTCATACTCTCTGTAGGTCCTTGTCTTTTCAATAAGCTGATGACTTTTATCAAACAGCAAGTAGAAAATTTAGCAGCCAGACCAATTCAAATACATTACCAAAGTCTGGCCATGGAAGATCCCATGGAGAACGTTATCTCTCTCTCTGGCTGGTGAAGTCACGGTCCCTCCAACAACTGACTCTCCCCTTCGGTCTGCCTCTGCCCCAGTCGGGAGCCCAGGAAGGGACCCAGGCCTATCAATAAGACGAGCAGTAAGCCAATGACGGGCACCTTCCCGGAACCTCACCCACCTAAGACAGGAGTCCTTGGGGACTGGCAAGGATGTCCAGTGACGGGTAAGAGGTGATGGAGCTCCGGGTTGATTCCTAAGACAGGCACTGCTCGTTCATCACGCTTGGCCTAACCGGTAGCCATTTCTACTTAATTAATAAAAAAGGGGGATATGTCGGGGACCACGCAGCATGTGGCCTCTTAGTGGAAAACTAGTGAGGCAGGACTAGACAGCCCAGGCCGGATAGTACTGATAACGCAACCTTGTGTGACCTTGTGCCTTAAGACCTTGTAACCTTTCCCCTACTTGCACAAGCATTGCAGCTACAAGATAAGCTCCCCCTCCTTCCCCCCCCCCACGTCCTGCCCTCCTAAACTCCCCTCCTTCCCCCGCCCGACACCCTGCCTTTATGATATATGAGTGTGGTTGAAAAATAAAAATCGCAGCTTGATCAGGACTTGTCTTGCTGCCATCTTTGTGTCTCCTGTCCCTTTCATTTCTCCTTCTAGGTGCTCGGCCCCAGTTGCTGTCCCGCGGGACGGGACAGCTATCTATTTGTTTCTTTCCCTCTCTCTGTAACTCTGCTTTTCAAATAAATGGATAAATCTTTAAAGAGGCGGAGGAGGAAGAGGAGTGGTGAACTTTACATCCTTAGAGGAAGAGCGGGTTAAGCCCCACTTAGCCTGTCCTCAGCGAGTCAGTTGCCTGTTAACTCTTTCCAGCTCTCTATGAGTTTCGTTGTGATTGGTAACCACTCATAAACCTGCACATTTTTAACTGGACTCAGCGCTGTACCCACCCTTAATAAACGTATAAAACCACGCCAGTTTTTTACTGCTATCACCTGCAGTAAGACCAGCTGATTGAACTTCAACCATTTGTTTCCAACCAGACTGTAACTGTTTCAGCACAGTGTTTCAGAGAAGTGCTTCTTTGGTTCGGTTTTGCATTTTTACAGGAGCTTTGCTGTGCAGGGGCCCTGCTCATGACCTTCCCAAGAATCACCAAGGGGAAGGAAGGAATGGGCAGGTTGGTCCTCTCTGCCCGCCCTCCCCACAGTGTCCACGCATGGGCATGGACCAGAGGGACTGGGTGGCCAAGAATCCCCTTTGTGGAGGGCTGAGGACTGGTGGAGGCTGCCTGCTTGGCCAGGGCCGGCAGAGCCGGTGATCTGGACCCGAGTGCTTGAAAGCCCCACTGGCCAGCACCCGATGTCTGGGGCCAGAACGACCTCCTTCCAGGCCCGGGTGCCAGCGGCCTAGGGTCAGCGACCTGTTTTCAGTCTGCGGAGTGCAGAAAGGGCAGCGGGTCGCCGCTGGGCGGTTCCCAGGCCATCACCGGGCTGGAAGCACCTGCTCTAGGGCGCCCCTTCCCAAACCCGGCCAGCACAAGGACTGGCAGCGGAGCCCCAGAAATAAGGAAAAAATGATAATGACAAAAGAAGTGTGACCGAGAAGTGTTTGTGTTTAATTGTCCCTTGTGCTAAAAAGGCGTGGTTAGCCAAGGAAGAGGCTGCTGGGGCGCTGAGCTCCAGCGCGCACAGGGCCAAGGTGAATTCTCCCCGGCCTGCCATGGCCCAAGGGACCCCGGACCCCTAGATTCACCCAACCGTGGCCACGCTCACCCCGGGACCGCCGGGCACAGGCGGGGCCGGGACGCACGCGGGTAGCTCCGCCCGCCCGGGCGCCGGTTCCCATTCCTCTCCGCCCCACCCGGCGCACAGCGAGGTCTGCCTAATTCCCCCAGCGCAGCTGAGCGGGAGCCTCTCGCCTCGGGCCCGCAGGACGCGCGGCGCTGCAGGTGCAGCCCAGGGGCAGCGCGCGGGTGAGTCGGCTCCAGCCGCTGCAAGAGAGCCGGTGGGGGGCGGGAGCGAAGGGGATGGCGGTTGTCTCCATCCCTTCCTCGGCTGGAGCCGGGAAAATCGCAGGTGCCAGAGCTTGGCCGGAGGGCTGAGGGTGGAGGGTGGGCTGGGGCCCTCACATTGTCGCTGCCCTGAGCCCAGGGGCGCTGTGAGGCTCGCGGTGGCATTTCCCTGGGAAGGGAGGCTGCGGTGTGCAGCCTCCGCAGAGCGCCTGGGCCGGAATCCTTTCCTGCCACTGCTGGCGTTCTGAGGTGCTCCTGTAAGTCGACCTCACTTTCCCTGCAATGAAACCAGTAGCATAATGCTCACTGCCAGGCCAAACGACGCAGCCAAGCGCTGAGTGGAGCCTGTCACTGCGGCCGGGAGGAGTGTCCCTTTCTGGCTCTGGCGCTGCCCTCATGGCCAGGCCTGCCCTCCCAGGGGGAGAGGGTGGTCTCCCAGCTGGGGTCCTTCGCCGGGCGCGCACAGTGCGACAGGGGCCCTGCTGCTTTCCTTAAGGAGGACGTCCCTCGTCTTCCTCTCAAACAGCGCCCTCCACCCACACCCCTTCACCTAGGAAAACCTGAAGCCGCTCAGAATCAGTAACACCCGGGATCTTCCTGCTACCAGGCAGAGTTCCCGTTTTGCGCATTGGAACTGCGTAGTGACCAGGGCTAAATCATGTGCCCGGGCAATGAAAATGCTTTGCTGTCTCCCTCTGTCCTTACAAGTGTGTAGTGCTGGGCAGTAATGCCGTCCCCTGGCGGTCACGGGAGGACCAGGGGCCGAGGGGAGGACGAAGCTGCACCCGCGAAACGGGAGGGGGAGCCGCTCGCACTCTGTGCGCCGGGGCCGCCCGGAGCTGCGGACGAGGGAGCCCCGGCGCGCGGAGCCTAAGGAGAAGCGCTGGGTTGTGTGCGGGGGCCTCTTCCTCCCCGCAGTTTTCAGACCCTCTCCAAACGCCCGCGAAGGGGCCGTGCCCTCTCCGTAAGCAGCGACCCCCGGGCTCGGTCAGGGAGTTGAAATTCCAAGGTCACATGTCCCAGGTCTGGCCGAGCTTGGGGGTGCCGAGCCGTGCGGCGCTCGCTCACTGCACTGCAGCGCCGGCTCGCGGCTGCGCACAGCCCCCGCGCGGGAGAGACTGCGGCGGCCGAGTGGTCGCGGCCTGCGCCCCCGGCGCGGCGGCTTCCGCATGGCAGCGCTCCTGCCTCCCAGACTGTCTCTCCCAGCCCGCCCTGCACATTCCCCCGCATGCACGCCTGCGGGTCTCCTGGGCTGTCGCACTCAATCCCTGCCTGCGCTGCAGCTGCAGTCCAGCCTCCGCGGTCCCGCGACCGTCTCTTTTATCCAAAAGCCTTCCGCAGCCCTGCCCTGCCCTGCCCTGCCCTGCCCTGCCCTGCCCTGCCCTGCTGGACAACGTACCTGGGCATTTGGGCCCTCGCGCGACCCTCACCCAGACAGATCCACGTGTCTTTTGCACGAAAAGGCATCGCGATTGGGTGTAGACGAGTAGCTGTCACGCCCCTTGGTGCTGTCGCGGCTTCCTGGGGGCTCCCTTAGAGGGGCGGCCGTTATACCGGCTCTGGGCCGGGGAGCTGCCGAGTGGGCAGCGGACCAGCCTTGCACTATGGAACTCTCACACTTGCTTTGGCCACGACCCTGGCCTCCTTGCTCGCCACCTCCTCCGTGATCCCCACCACCGCCCCGTTCTTCCTTGCCAGGCCGTCAAGGCTGGACTGGAAGGGTTGAGATGGACTCGAATGGACCCCAGCCCTGGGGACCTCAGCTAGGCGGGGCGGAGAAGGCTCGGACACGGCTCATGGCTGGCGGCTGGCGTGGCGCAGAACTCTGCGCAGCGCCCTCCCGGGCAGGTGCAAGAAGAGCTTCTAGGGGCCGGGCAGCCAAAGCTAAACGAACTGTGAAAGCAATCAGTTATGTTTGCCCTTTAGAAAAGAAAACAAAACTGTATTCACAGCAGCTCTGAGGTAGGGGCTCATTTAGCCCTGGGGCTTGGGGTGGTGAAGCGCTGTTGACCACGAGCCTGGACTTGAGACCTGGTTTTCTTGACGGCCCCGCTGGCGCCGGGCAAAGGAAACAACGAGGGCAAAGAGGCTACGGGTGAGCGGGGGTGCAAAATAGTGGGGTCGAGGGGTACAGACAATCACGGCTGCCGGCTCCGCTCGCAGAGGCTGGGCGGGAGCGTTGCCTCTTAAGCCGGTCAGGAATGCAGACTAGGGTTCCAGTGTGGTGAGGGGCTGGCCCCGACCGGGAAGTTGACCCGGGGCCTGGGGCGGTCCGCTAGGAAGCAAGCGCAGCTAGCCGGAGGGGGACGCGGAGAGGAGGCGGCCCCCGCCCCCTCGGCCCCTCCACGTCTTGCTTCTCGGGCACCCGTTGAAAAGAAGTCCCCTTGCAGCACACGCTGGTTAATAAAGGAGGGGGCTGTTTGCAGGCGGGGGCTCCGGCCACCTAAAGTCCCTGCACGCAGCCTCCCCGGGCCTGAGGAGCCGCGGGCGGCCGTGTGTACCCAGTCTCCCGTGCTGACAGCGAAGGATGAAGAATGATTAAAAGCAAAGTTGGTGTCACATTCTGGAGGTGTCAGAAGGTAGATGACCCCGGGGTTTTCGGACTGGGTACCTGGACGTGGTGTTCTTGCAGGCCACATGCCCATGAGACCGGCCTGCCCCACAGGTTTTACACTAAGGTCCCAAGTCCAACTTGCCCATGCTCCAGTACAGGGCTGCCGTCAGCTCTGGACCCAACTTCAGGGCTGGGCAGAGGGTGCCCCCGGCCCCTCACCCTGGGCAGATGTCTCCAACCACTGTGGCGACCTCCAAGCTGCTCACAATACTCTTGGGCTCATCTGTGCAAAGTGCTTCTTTTTCATTCTCCCCCAAATCATGATCAGAAAGTCCCACTGACCAAGTAATGAGCATACTTCAAAATGTTTGTGAAAAAGTAAGCTTGAAAGGCAATTTTATTTTGTTGCAAAAAAGCTAAAATTCTTGCATATGAGGAGTCTTCAAATAATTCATGGAAATGCATATTATGGGAAAACTACCCATGGGTTTCAAAATCTTTCACACCAAAGTAAACTCTGTTGATTCTTTTTTCCATGAACTTTTTTAATCCCCTTACGTACAATTTCACTGAAATAATTAGACATGGCTTAAACTAGTTTAGCTTTTCTCATCCTGTCTTCTCTCTCAACATAGCTATTTCTAATGCCAACCTTATGCCAGCCTGCATCTATATAATAAACAGAAATGCAAGCCTGTATTTCCCAAGAATATCAAGCTGTTAGTGTTTTTCTCATAGGAAGTGAGTGCAATTTCTCCCCCCCCTTTTTTTTTCCTATTACAATCTTCATTTGTTCCTATAAATAAAAAAGCAATGAAGGTTGCTAAAAAGGACACAAGTGGAGATTTGCCCCTCAATTATAAACAGTTATAGGTTGCTGAGAATACCTACAATGCTGGATAAATTAATAAGCAGGCTACTGAAAAGTAACAGCCAGGCATGAGGGCAGGACTGTGAGAGGCTACAGACACCCAGGCAGATCTGGACTTACTGCGGGAACCTGGGCATCAGTTTCTGTGGCCTCTGGGGACTGCAGGAGGGAGGGGGGTGAGTGCCCTCCCAGAAGGGGGCCTGCCAGGAGACTGCCCTGCACTGGGGCTCTGGAGGACCACAGCCTCCGCGTGAGGTGGCCTAAACTCTTCCATGCCAGACTGCAAGGAGCACTGCCTTTCTTGCATCCTGTGCTGATCTGAGGTGGGGGAGAAGGACCTCGCTCACACAGGCTTTCAGCCTGAATTCACATAAGCAGGCCTCCCCAAAGGAAAAACCAAAAGACCCTGAAGCCAACGATTTTGATTAAAATTACTCATGGTAATTTTGGCCTGTTGGGATGCTGGATGGGGCACCCCTACCTCATATCAGAGTGCCTGGGTTTGGCTCCCAGCTCCTGATTCCAGCTTCCTGTTAATGCAGTGTCGCTCCCCCTCTTCGTGGAGGAACGACACAGGACCCTGCGCTGTTCTTTCGTCTGCTCGGCCCTCCCCGGGTTTGCTGCTGGTTCTTCCCGGGTTGGCTACTGTCCCTTCCACCTCCGTGGAAGGGCGGTTCCCCCTGGCCACTTTCCCCACTTCCGCAGGGGAGCGGCACACCGCCGGCCAGCTCTCTCGGGAGCTGCACAGGTGTTCCTTCAGATAGATGTTCCCCTTAGATGTTCCTGGTGCATGTTGTCTCTCTCCTCCTTTATAGTCCTCTTCCACCAATCCCAACTCTGCTACCCACACACCGAGTACGCTGCTCTCCTCCAATCAGGAGCAGGATCAGCTCCTGGAGGTCATCACTCAAGTTGGCAAGAGGCAGCTGCGTAGAAGCTGTTTTCTCCTCTCCCAGCGCCATATTGTGGGAGAGCAGATGCATAGAATAAGTCTTAATTCCAATAACTCAGTCCAGTCCGGGTTGCTCCCCACAGATCCCCCTTTCTTTTTATTTTTTGGCGTTGATACGTGCCTGTCTTCGGTGCCCCGCGGCACACACTCTGCTCTGCTTGCTAGAGTTGCCCACAGGTGCTTACAAGTCCTATCAATCAGGCAAACCAAATCCGGGTCCTCTCTTTGCCATGTTGTGAGGAGGTTTTTAGGCGCTGATGCGTGCCTGTGTTCGGTGCCCTGCAGCGCATGCTCTGCTCGAACTGCCTGCAGGTGCTTACAAGCTCTATCAGGCAAACCGAATCCAAGCCCTCTCATTGCCGTCTTGTGGGGAGACTTATTGGTGTTGATTCGTGCCTATCTTCGGTGACCTGCAGCTCATACTCTGGTCGAGCTGCCTGCTGGTGCTTACCGCCTTACTAATCAGGCAGACCGAATCCAAGCCTTCTCATTGCGGTATTGTGGGGAGACTATTGATGTTAATAACGTGCCTGTCTTCGGTGACCTGCGGCGCATAAGCTGCTAGCCGCCCGCAGGTGCTCACCACCTCCCTAATCAGGCAGACCGAATCCAAGCTCTCTCATTGCCATGTTGAGGGGAGGCCTCACCTCTCTCCATTTCTCTATCTCCGGGCATTCCTATCTCTCCTATTTTACTTCTATCTACCAGCATTCCTATTTCTCTCATTTTACTTCTAAACTTCTGTTTCTCTTATCCCTGCGGCTTCCCGGCGCCTGCCCCGAGGCTGCTTCTCGGCACCTCGCCCTGCGGCAGCTTCACGGCTCTGCGCAGCTTCCCGGCGCCTCGCCGCCCCGCGCTTCTCTCATCTGCGCGGCTTCCCGGCTTCGCGCGCCCGCACCACGGCCTCGCACTAGCCCCACGTTCCCTATCTATTCACGCCCCGTGCTCTCTCTGCACGCGGCGGCTTCCGCGAGTCACACAGCCCCAGCTCACGTCTCCGCCACTAGCATTCAATCTAAGTTCCCCGGGCTAACCTGGCGAATTCAACCTATAGCTTACGTTTCCGCCTTATGGTTTTGCCTTATGGTTTTGCCTTATGGTTTTGCTTCCCGGGCTAATCTGACGGATTCCAACCTGGCTTACGTTTCCGCTTCTGGTTTTAACTTTTCGCCCCTTATTCCCTGGGCTAACTCGACGAATCCCAAGGTAGCTTTCGTCTCCGCCTCAGCCTGCACTCGCGGCTTCATCCTCCCTAACATATTTTTCTCTACCCGGTATGTTTCCTAACTTTTCTTCCAACAATATTCCCCTCTCATTTCTCCTGGCTTCTCCCCACAGTCCGTATCCGAGTCTATGCCTAGGCTTTCGATAGCTTCTTCCGGCACCTTTTTCGTCCGGCTTTCCCCTAGGCTCTTTGCTAGTCTCTCTCTCTCCGGTATTTTCCCACTTCTTCCCGTTTCTTCCCTCCTAAGTTTCCTATCCGAGTCACGGCACCATTATGTCGCTCCCCCTCTTCGTGGAGGAACGACACAGGACCCTGCGCTGTTCTTTCGTCTGCTCGGCCCTCCCCGGGTTTGCTGCTGGTTCTTCCCGGGTTGGCTACTGTCCCTTCCACCTCCGTGGAAGGGCAGTTCCCCCTGGCCACTTTCCCCACTTCCGCAGGGGAGCGGCACACCGCCGGCCGGCTCTCTCGGGGGCTGCTCAGATGTTCCTCAGGTGTTCCCCTTAGATGTTCCTGGTGCATGTTGTCTCTCTCCTCCTTTATAGTCCTCCTCCGCCAATCCTAACTCGGCTGCCCACACGCCGAGTATGCTGCTCTCCTCCAATCAGGAGCAGGATCAGCTCCTGGAGGTCATCACTCAAGTTGGCAAGAGGCAGCTGCGTAGAAGCTGTTTTCTCCTCTCCCAGCGCCATATTGTGGGAGAGCAGATGCATAGAATAAGTCTTAATTCCAATAACTCAGTCCAGTCTGGGTTGCTCCCCACAATGCAGACCTTGGGTGGCAGCAGGTGACAACTCAAATGGCTGGATTCCTGCTACCCATGTGGGAGAGCTGCGTTGAGTTCTGAGCTCTTGGCTTTGGCCTGGTTCAGCCAGGGCTGTTCCAGGCATCTGGGGAGTGGACTGGCTAATGGAGGATTTCTCTTTCTCTCCATCTCTCTGCCTCTCAAAATGAAAAACAAAGGTCTTGGCTTTGTAATACCCATAGGTACCAGCGGGGACAGGTATAAGTCCTTCCCAGTAGAACTCAAAAATTTGCTTTCATTGCTGGTCTAAAAGAATTCCCACAGGTAATGTTACAAAGAAAATGAGCTGCCTCCAAAGGAAATAATTCACCAAATCTACAAGCAAACAGGGCACTATGAGAGAAAGACAGCAGGAGCAAGATGGAAGACCAAACTTTGTATGTGGGAATTATTAGACCTAGTTTATAAAATAAGTATGTTTGATGTAATTTAATAAGTAAAAGAGAACTTGAAAATATGACAAGGGACCAGTATTGTGGCACAGCAGGTTAAGCTGCTGCCTGTGATGCCAGCATCCCATGTGGATGCCAGTTTGAGTTCCAGCTGCCCAACATCTAACCCAGCTCTCTGCTAGTGTGCCTGGGAAAACAGTGGAAGATGGCCCAAATGCGTGGGCACCTGCATCCATGTGGGAGACCTGGATGGATTTCTGGGCTCCTGGCCCAGTTTGGGCCATTGAGGCCATTTGGGGAGTGAACCAGTGGAGGAAGATATATCTCTTTCTTTCTCCCTTTCAAATTCTTTTCAAAAAAATAAAATAGGAAATCAGCAAACAAAAGAGTTATTTGCACCTCTATGTTTATCGCAGCTCAATTTACAATATCTAAGACATGGAATCAACCTAAATGCCTGTCAGATGAAGACTGGATAAAGAAATTATGGGATATGTATTTTATGGAATACTACACAGCAGTAAAAAAGGAAATCTGGAAAACATCATACTCCATGATCTGTGATAACTAATAGAGCACCTAAAAGGAAATCTGTAGATGTGAAATTGACTCTGAGAAGAAATGACTTGAACAGCCCTTGTCTTAACTGTTGAAGAACAGTTTTTTCTTTCTTCTTCATACTATTTGTTGAACTGTTTACTTAACATAGAGTTAAGTGTATATGTGTATAAAGTCAACAGAAAATAGATGTCAGTAAAAAATAAGAGTGGGAATAAGAGAGAGAGGAGGAAGTTTGTAAAGTTGTATAGTTCTGGCCGGCACTGCGGCTCACTCAGCTAATCCTTTGCCTGCAGCACCAGCACCCCGGGTTCTAGTCCCGGTTGGGGTGCCAGATTCTGTCCCGGTTGCTCTTCTTCCAGTCCAGCTCTCTGCTGTGGCCCAGGAGGGCAGTGGAGGATGGCCCAGGTCCTTGGGCCCTGCACCCGCATGGGAGACCAGGAGGAAGCACCTGGCTCCTGGCTTCGGATTGGCGAAGCGTGCTGGCCGTAGCGGCCATTTGGGGAGTGAACCAACGGAAGGAAGACCTTTCTCTCTGTCTCTCTCTCTCTCTCACTGTCTAACTCTGCCTGTCAAGGAAAAAATAAATAAATAAATAAAAGTTGTATAGTTCTGCATACATTCCAATGGACTTACTTTTAAGCATACAGTTTAAAAACTTGCCATTGGGGCCCCAATCTCATTAAGCCAGATGGTAAAAATGCCCTATTAAGTGTTAAAGTGATCCTATTAAGTGTTAAGGTGATCGTATAGATATGATTAAGTGTTGAAGGGATCATATAAATAAGATCAAGTGTCTGGTAAGAATAATAGATAGAATTAAAAAGGGGAGAATGTTCCAACATGGGAAGCAGTCCACACAGCAGACTCATAGAATGACAATCAATTTAAATAACACTCTGACCTAAGAATGAGCCCTTAAGGCATTCCAGTCTGGCTGAAAAGCCCATGAGAGCATTTTAGGCTTGAAAAGCCAAGACACTGTGGTAAAAAAAAATGTCCTACTAATTAAGGATCTCTGTGACGGAGACCCCAGTGGAAAGAAGTGGCCATCAAAGAAGGATCTACTTTTCTCTGGAGGAGAGAACTCCCACTTTGCTTATGGCCTTGTCTAAATACTGATGGAGACTGTAGATTCAAAAGGCTTCCATAGCCTTGGCTATTCATGTCAAGAGC
This sequence comes from Oryctolagus cuniculus, assembly GCF_051225735.1. NCBI lineage: Eukaryota > Metazoa > Chordata > Mammalia > Lagomorpha > Leporidae > Oryctolagus > Oryctolagus cuniculus. The sequence continues at coordinate 83,306,512 of NC_142870.1, read as the reverse complement.
CTCGGATGATCACTGATGTCATGCATAAGAGTGTTAATTGTTAAATTAACAGCAGGAATCACTGTGTACTTCCCATGCAGGACCTCTGTCCTCAATGAGTTGTGTTATGAGAATTAACTATAAAACTTGTTCCCAAGCCGGCGCTGCAGCTCAATAGGCTAATCCTCCGCCTTGCGGTGCCAGCACACCGGGTTCTAGTCCCGGTTGGGACGCTGGATTCTGTCCCGGTTGCCCCTCTTCCAGGCCAGCTCTCTGCTGTGGCCAGAGAGTGCAGTAGAGGATGGCCCAAGTGCTTGGGCCCTGCACCCCATGGGAGACCAGGAAAAGCACCTGGCTCCTGCCTTCGGATCAGCGCGGTGCGCCGGCCGCGGCGGCCATTGGAGGGTGAACCAACGGAAAAGGAAGACCTTTCTCTCTGTCTCTCTCTCACTGTCCACTCTGCCTGTCCAAAAAAAACCCAAAAAACAAAAAAAACTTGTTCCCAGTTTGTGTGTGTGTGTGTTTGTGTGTATGTGCACAATTGTTGAAATATTTACTTAGTATAGAGTTGGTCTTCTGTGTATAAAGTTAATTGAAAATGAATCTTTTTTTTTTTTTTTTTTTTGACAGGCAGAGTGGACAGTGTGAGAGAGAGAGACAAAGAGAAAGGTCTTCCTTTTGCCGTTGGTTCACCCTCCAATGGCCGCTGTGGCCAGTGCGCTGCGGCCGGCGCACCACGCTGATCCGAAGCCAGGAGGCAGGTGCTTCTCCTGGTCTCCCATGCAGGTGCAGGGCCCAAGCACTTGGGCCATCCTCCACTGCACTCCCGGGCCACAGCAGAGAGCTGGACTGGAAGAGGAGCAACCAGGACTAGAACCCAGCGCCCATACGGGATGCCGGCACCACACGTGGAGGATTAACCAAGTAAGCCACGGCGCTGGCCCCTAAAGTGAGGCAGAGAGAGAGTCTTCTATCCGTTGGTTCACTCCCCAGTTGGCTACAAAAGCCAGAGCTGCACCAATCCGAGGCCAGGAGCCAGGAGCCAGGAGCCAGGAGCCAGGAGCCAGGAACTTCTTCCAGGTCTCCCAAGTGGGTGCAGGGGCCCAAGGACTTGGGCCATCTTCTACTGTTTTCCCTGGCCATAGTGGAGAGCTGGATTGGAAGTGGAGCAGCTGGGATTAAAACCAGCACTCATGTGGGATGCCAGTACTGCAGGTGGTGGCTTTACCCACTACACCACAGCGCAGGCCCCTCAGCACACATTTCTGTGGTTGATAAAATAATCAATAGAGGAGCCAGTGCTGTGGTGTAGTAGGTTGAGCCTCTGCCTGTGGCACAGGCATCCCACATGGGCACTGGTTCATGTCCTGGCTGCTCCTTTCTAACCCAGCTCTCTGCTATAGCCAGGAAAGCAGTAGAGGATGGCCCAAGTGCTTGGGCCCCTGGAGCTGCATGGGAGACCTGGAGGAAGCTCCTCACTCCTGGCTTTGGATCGGCACAGCTCTGGCCATTACAGCCATTTAGGAAGTGAATCAGTGGATAGAAGATCTCTCTCTCTCTCTCTCTCCCCCTCTCCCTCTCCCTCTCTCTCTCTCTCTCTCTTTGTGACTCTACCTTTCAAAAAAATCAAGTCTTTAAAAAAAAGTAGAAAATCAATATGGTTATAAAAAATTATCATCATGATTAACAATTGCAATCTGATGAACATATATAAAATTCTATACACAGTATATACAGAATATGAATATGAGGATACCTCAAAAATTTCATGAAAAATGTTATTGCAAGACAATTTTATTTTGGTACCAAAAATTTGTAATACATGCAGTTATTTTCATAATACACATTGCCTATGTGCTTTTTTAGAAAATTTGTGTATTTGAAAATAAGAGTTACAGAGACAGAGAGAGAAAAAGAGAGAGAGAAAACTTCCATCCACTGGTTGACTCCCCAGATGGCTGCAACAGCCAGGACTGGGCCAGGCTGAATCCAGGAACCAGGAACTTCATTTGGGTCTCCCATGTAGGTGCAGGACCCAAGCCCTCAGGCCATCGTCTGCTGCTTTCCCAGGCATGCAGCTGGATTGGAAGTGGAGTGGCTGAGACTTGAGCTGGCACCCAAAAGGGATGCCAGTGTTGCAGGCAGCAGCTTCACTCACTGTACCACAATACTGGCCCTGTCTGAACTTTTTAAAGGCTTTTTCTATGTGTTTTCACGTACTCATGGAATGTTTACAAAAAAAAGACCATTAAGAGGCAGGCGTTGCAGCCCCACCTGACACAGGCCTGCATTCTTGTCGCGCTCTGCTGGGCCTCAGCCTGCCTGAGAGGAGGAATGTTCTACTGTGCAGGCCCCAGGGCGGCTGACACACAGCGGCTCTGGATTCCGGAAGTCTTGGCGTTTCATGGCCTGGGCGCAGGAGGGATGAGCAGAGAGAATCGGGAAGGACCCCAGTGAGCTTGTGCTGTACCCGCTGCTTCTAAGCACCTTTTCAGGAAGTGTTGACAGAGGGTGGAGGAGCAGCCACCACACACTTTCCCGGGTTGATGGCTGCCACACCCAACTCTTCTGCCCCACCGCTGTAAGGAGACGTTGACTGTTGACCGGAAGCAGTTCCTCTCCCTGCGCCTCTGGAACCTAACTGCGGTCAGGCTGAAGGGAGAGCCGAGATGGAGACACTTCAGAGGAGCTGGTCCTGGGACCCTTCAGAGGATTTTCCAGGTGCTGTGTGGACACTCCTGCCACGAGCCTCCTGCCTTGCAACCTTGGCCGCTCTCCTCCCAGGAGAAGACAGCTTGGGGAGCCTGCTCTGCCTGCCGCACCATCTTTTGACCTGAGACTGGGGGTCACTCCAGTTGCTCTGTGTACCATGCTCCTGGGAAACATGTGTACCAAGAACTGGCCCCCTGGCTACTTGCAGAGGCTGGCTGGCTGTGTTCTGTTACATTGAGGGATAAATAGAAATGTGGCTTTGAACAAAAAAATAGGCAGGTTTTTACTTAGCAGTTATGCTGCCCACATCCCACAGCAGGTGCTTGGGTCTGGGTCCAAGCTCTAGCTCCTAATCCCAGCTTCCTGCTAATGCAGCCCCTGGAAGGTAGTGACGTGTAGATGCCTTAAGTAGTTGGGTTCCCACCACTCATGTGGGAGACCTGGACCAAGTTCCTGGCTCCTGGCTTCAACCTGGCCCAGCCCTGGCTTTGGGGGCCATTTAGGGAGTGAACCAGCAGGTAAAGATCAATCTATCTCTCTACTTTTCAAATAAAATGTTTATTTATTTAAAGAAGTATTTGACAGAGTTACAGAGAGAGAGGGGAAAAGACAGAGAGATCTTCCGTCTACTGGTTCACACCCCAGACTGGTTCACTACCTAGATGGTCGCAACAGCCAGCACTGGGCCAAGCTGAAGTTAGGAGCCAATAGCTTTATGCAGCACTCTGATATGGGATGCCACTGTCACAAGTGGAGGCATAACCCACTGCACCACAATGCTGGCCCAATTTCAAATCTTTGATACAGACACATAGTTCATTAATTTTGAAGCTCATCTGTTTTTTATGAGAGGTATTTAAATCTATACAGTTTTCTTTAAATATGGTATTAATTGAACCCCAACTTTTTTTTTTTAAGATTTATTTTATTTATTTGAAAGACAGAGTTACAGAGAGAGGTAGGGACACAGAGAGAGAGGTCTTCCATCCACTGGTTCACTTTCCAGATGGCCGCAACAGCAGGAGCTACACCCATCTGAAGCTACAGCTAGGAGCTTCTTCCGGGCGCAGGGGCCCAAGGACTTGGGCCATCTTCTACTGCTATCCCAAGCCATAGCAAAGAGCTGGCATCCCAAAGTTTTCACTGTGTTAGAGTTTCAGCATCTTTAAGTTCTAACTATTTTATTTTTAAAGATGTATTTATTCATTTGAAAGGTAGAGTTACAGAGAGGCAGAGAGAGAGTTTTCCATCAGCTGGTTCACTCAGCAAATGGCTGCAATGGCCAGATCTGGGCCAACCCAAAGCCAGGAGCCTGGAGTTTCTTCCGGGTCTTCCACATGGGAACAGGGGCCCAAGGACTTGGGCCATTTTCCACTGCTTTCTCAGGCCATACAGAGAGTTGAATCAGAAGTGGGGCAGCAGGGACTTGAACCAGTGCCCATATTGGGGGGGGAGGTGCCAGTACTGCAGGGAGTCAGCTTTACCTGCTATGCCACAGTGCTGACTCCTGAAATTTTTTATTTTTAAAGATTTATTTATTTGAAAGGCAAAGTTACAGAGAGAGAGAAAGAGAGATCTTTTATCCACTGGTTCACTTCCCAAATGGCCCCAGTGGCCAGGGCTGGGCTAGGCCAAAGCCAGGAGCCAGAGGCTTCACCCAGTTTCTCGCACATGAGTGGCTAGGAACCAGCATCCGTAAGAGATGCAGGCATTGCCGGTGTATGCTTAACCCGTTATGCCACAATGCCAGTTCTGATAGATTTTTTTAAAAGCAGTAAAATAATTCCCAAAAACTGGGGCCGCTGTTGTGGCGTAGCAGGTAAAGCCACCACCTGCAGTGCCGGCATCCCATATAGGTGCCAGTTCAAGTCCCTCCTGCTCAATTGTTGTTGTTGTTTGTTTTGTTTTGTTTTTGACAGGCAGAGTTAGACAGTGAGAGAGACAGAGAGAACGGTCTTCCTTTTTCTGTTGGTTCACACCCCCAAATGGCCGCCACGGCCAGCGTGCTGCGGCCGGCGCTACACTGACCCAAAGCCAGGAGCCAGGTGCTTCCTCCTGGTCTCCCATGTGGGTGCAGGGCCCAAGCACTTGGGCCATCCTCCACTGCCCTCCCAGGCCACAGCAGAGAGCTGGACTGGAAGAGGAGCAGCTGGGACAGAATCTGGCGCCCCAACCGGGACTAGAACCCGGGGTGCCGGCGCCTCAGGCAGAGGATTAGCCTAGTGAGCCGCGGCGCCGGCCTCTGCTGCTCAACTTCTGATCCAGCTCTCTGCTATGGCCTGGGGAAGCAATGGAAGATGGCCCAAGTCTTTGGGTCCCTGCACCCACATGGGAGACCAGAGGAAGTTCCTGGCTCCTGGTTTCAGATAGGCATAGCTTCTACCATTCCAGCCATTTTGGGTGTGAACCAGCAGATGGAAGACCTCTCTCTCTCTCTCTCTCTGCCTCTGACTTTCTGTAACTCTTTCAAATAAATAAATCTAAAAAAAAAAAATTCCCAAAAACTAAAAGGAAGAAAAAAATGAGAAAAGAAACCAACTAAAAAGAATAAAGCCACAGTTGGTATTTTGAAAATACCAACAAAATCAACAAAATTCTAGTGAGAATGATCAAGGAACAAAACCACAAAAGCCAGTGTTCGGAACAGAAATGAGTTAGGAATACAAAACACAAACAGGAAAAATATATTTGCCATGCAATGAGGAATTCCTAAGTAAAGGAACACCACAGGGGCCACCGCTACAGTGCTGGCATCCCAAATGGGTGCTGACTCACCACCCGGCTGTGCAATTCCCATCCAGCTCTCTGCCATGGCCTGGGAGAGCAGTAGAAGATGGCCCAGGTCCTTGAGCCCCTGCACTCACGTGGGAGACTCAAAAGAAGCTCCTGGCTTTGGAGAGGACCAGCTCCGGCCCTTTCGGCCATTTGGGGACTGAATCTATGGATGGAAGACCTCTCTTCTCACCCCACCCCCATCTGTCTCTCTCTCTCTCTCTGCCTCTGCCTCTTCCTCTCTGTAACTCTGCCTTTCAAATAAATAAATAAATCTTTTTTAAAATAAAAAAGGAATTCCAAAGAGGAAACAAATATATTCCCACATTTGAAAAAGTTTCAGCCTCATTAGTAATCAGAGAAATTCATATTAGTGCTCACAAGAGACACAAAATCAACATGTCAGACAACCCCCAGTACAAATGAGCGTGTGAAGCCGTGGGCACTGCAATTCGCAGCAGCTGGCAGGAGCCTCTGGAAACAACTGGGCACCGCTCAGTGATGCTAAGTGTGCGTACTCCATGACTCAGCAGTTCTACTTCTAGGTATACACATCTGGGAACTCTTATATAAGATGTTTATACCAGCATTGTTAGGAAGGGGGGGAGGGGGAAGAACTACGCTAACCTAGCTGAGAAAACCAGTCAGAGGGATAAAAAGGTTTCAGTAATGTTAACCCATATAGCAATGCCATATAGCAATCAAAAGGAACTACAGCTGCAAGTAACAACCTGATGTTAACTTAACAGAATGTCAAATTAAATTAAACAACTTGGTGTTAATTTAAGACAATGTTAAATTAAATAAGCAAGCAATCAATGAGTTACATGAAGGCTTACCAAGTGATCTAAAGTTCAAACACAGGGGGCAGCAATGTTGTATAATAGGTTAAGTCTATGCCTGCGGTGCCTGCATCCCATATGGGTGCTAATACAAGTCCTCACTGCTCCACTTCCAATCCAGCTCCCTGCTAGTGGCCTGGGAAAGTATTGGAGGATGACCCAAGTGCTTGGGCCCCTGCACCCACGTGAGAGACACAGAAGAAGCTCCCGGCTTCAGCCTGGCCCAGGCACAGCTGTTGTGGCCATTTGGGGAGCAAATCAGCAGACAGATCTCTCTCTCTCTTCTCTCCTTCTATCTGATTCTGCCTTTCAAATAAATAAAATCTTAAAAACAACAACAAAAAATAAAGTTCAAACAGTGACACACACCAAATTACTTAGGTAGGGTGTGATGGTCAATTTCCTTTATCAGCTTGGCTAGGCCACAGACCTATTCATTCAAAGGCTGATCTAAGTATTGCTGTGAAGTTGAGAAAAAATCCATCCTCAGCTGACCTGAAGGGAGATCATCCTGGATTTGTGTGGACCTGACCTGATCTGTTGAAGGCCCTTGGTGCACCCCACTGTGGCCTGCAGCCTGACCTTCCTGATGGCTGACCCACACTTCAGACTTGTCTAGCCAGGCAGCCCCCACAAATGCACAAGCCAGTTCCTCACAGTACGTGGTTTTTTTTTTTTTTTGTTGTTGTTGTTGTTTTTTTAATTTTTTGACAGGCAGAGTGGACAGTGAGAGAGAGAGACAGAGAGAAAGGTCTTCCTTTTGCCGTTGGTTCACCCTCCAATGGCCGCCACGGCCGGCGCACTGCGGCCGGCGCACCGCGCTGATCCGATGGCAGGAGCCAGGTGCTTCTCTTGGTCTCCCATGGGGTGCAGGGCCCAAGGCCTTGGGCCATCCTCCACTGCACTCCCTGGCCACAGCAGAGAGCTGGCCTGGAAGAGGGGCAACTGGGACAGAATCCGACGCCCTGACCAGGACTAGAACCTGGTGTGCCGGCGCCGCAAGGCAGAGGATTAGCCTAGTGAGCCGCGGCGCCAGCTTGTACGTGTTCTTAACACGTGTATCTCATACTGGTTCCTTCTGGCTGAACTGTGACATATATATTTGGAGACTGGAAGCGATTCTAGATAAACAGAATCTTAAGGATGAGTTTTCCGATAGGTTCTAGGGTTTTCTGGAATTGATTCTCTAGTCTGCATAGATTTAACAGCACACATGATGGTTTCCATAGGTGAAGGGAACACTGGTGGCCCACAGAGGCATTAGATACACCCAGGCTACCACCTTGGATACTCCAGGCAAGGTTCTGGGTGACCTGGTAACCTGACACTTTGGACCACTCCAGTAAAATGAATGAGCATCTCAAGACCTGGCTGGACGCTCCTCCATGTGCTGAACGAACAGGGAAAGGATGGGCTCAAGGCTTCACATTCTCAGCTCAGGTCATAAAACCACCGAAAGTCTCTAGGCCTATCCTTATCTCCTGTAGCCAGAGGGCTGAGACAGCTGAAAACTAAACCCAGAATCTGGCCCTCCACGTGACTTAATTAGGGTGTACTCTGTGTTCCTGGTGGTGTAGCTATCCACCATTAAGAGTCTGGGCATTTGGGAAGGCAGTGGAGGATGGCCCAAGTGCTTGGGCCCTACACCTGCATGGGAGGCCAGGAGGAAGCACCTAGCTCCTGGCTTCGGATCGGCGCAGCGCTGGCTGTAACGGCCATTTGGGGAGTGAACCAACGGAAGGAAGACCTTCCTCTCTGTCTCTCTCTCTAACTTGTTAAAAAAAAAAAAAGAAAAAAGAGTGTGGGCACTGACTGTGAAGGAATGGGGTCTTGACCTTGTTGTCTCCTCTCTATGACAGCATCCCGGACAGCACTAGTGACTGAAGGTCAGGCTCTAAAGTGGCTCAGTCAGGAAGTCACCATTTCTGGAGGAGTGCCAAGCAGGTTGTCAGACTTGTTTTCCCACCTCCCAGAGAGGGGACTGAAGTACCATTCAGCATGCAGTGGGCTCAGGTTCTCACCGATCTCTGAGAAGAGGGTTAGAATTTCTATTGCAGGGAGTTAATCAGTTCTCATCAGTTCCCGAGAGGCAGCTTCTAGGGTAGTGGAAGTGGGCTGGAGACAGTGGAGTTGAGTGTAGCTAACTTTTGTAGGGAAATGGGTAGAATCCACTGTGGTTCCCAAGTTTTCATTAGTACCAGAAACCACCTGCCATGCTGGCTGTGGCTAGGAGGTGGTGATCAGGATGGGGCCTGTGAGACCCAGATCTGGGGCATACCCTAGCATCTTAGCAGTCCGAGGTCTCCAGAGAAGCACAAGCAACAGGGAATTTTTTTTTTTTTTTAAGATTTATTTTATTTATTTGAAAGACAGTTACGGGGGCGGGGAGTGTCTTCCATCCTCTGGTTCACTTCCCAAATGGCCACAACAGCCAGAGCCAAGGCAATCTGAAGTCAGGAGCCAGGAGGTTCTTTCGGGTCTCCCACATGGATACAGGGGCCCAAAGAATTGGGCCATTTTCCACTGCTTTCCCAGGCCATAGCAGAGAGCTGGATCAGAAGTGGAGCAGCTGGGACTAGAACCAGTGCTCACATGGGATGCCGGTGCCTCAGGCCAGGGCTTTAACTCGCTGAGCCACAGTGCCAGCCCCAAGAATGTATTGTTTACTATGGGAACTGGCTCATCCAATCACATAGGCCAAGAAGTCCCAGAATCTGCCATGTGCAAGCGGGAGACGCAGGAAAGCGGACTGTCGGAGTCCAAAGCCTCATCAGCAGAGGAGCCCGAGTAACTCCCAGTCCTAGCCCAGAGGCCTGAGAACCTGGGCTGGGGAAGGGAGCCGGGGCTGGCATAAGCCCAGAGTTCCAAGGCCCAAGAGCTAGTTCTGAGGTCTGAAGGCAGAGTTGGGTGCCCCAAATCAAGAAGAGAGCCAGTCCACCCTCTCTGTCTTTTGTTCTGTTGACTGGATAATGCCCGCCCACATTAGTGAGGCCGATATTCTATCCACTCTGGTGTGCATCTCTTCCTGAAACACTACCACAGACACCCCAGAAAAAACGTGTAGCAGCTCTCTATGGCATCTCTTAGCCAAGTCAAGTTCACACATAAAATCAATGCCACAGACCCTTGGCAAACACAATTAGCCAATAGCCCAGGTTATTCAACAGAGGCCTCAGTTTCCCCACTTGTAAAATGGGAATAAGACCTACTGCCCTAGACTGTGGAAACGATGAAGTGAGACATGCATGACAACTGTCTGGCATTTGGCATGAACTTGGTTAAGAAGTAACTATTACCAATTTTCTTGAGTGGCGATCCATTTGGAGTTTGTGCAGACAGCTGGACATCTTGTTCCTGACGCTGTAATAACTAACAAATGTTATCCTCAGCAGGTGCAGATCTGTGGATCCAGAGCTACAGCTCTTGGCTTAATGTGTGGTGACAGTCTGCTCTGAAGATGGCAGCCAGGGGGCTCTGGGGTGGCCTCAGCCTGCTCCGAGTGCTATGGTGTCTCCTCCCGCAGACAGGTTACGTGCACCCTGATGAGTTCTTCCAGTCACCTGAGGTCATGGCAGGTAAAGCTCCCCACGTGCGGCCGAGCTAAAGTGCAGCAGAGCGAAGAACAGAGTGGATGTTCTGGGGGAGGGAGAAGCCCATCTGTGCACACGAGCAGTAGCTGCAGCCCTTCTGTGATAATAACTGGGAAGTGAGGACTTCACGTCTCCTCCCTGAGTGGTAACACTGACCTTTGGGATGACCCTAATAAAACGCCAGCCTCTTTCTGGGTTTCCTGTTGGGATCAACAGTACAGATATTCAAAATCAAAGCTGTGTTGAACTTCTTGGTGGAACAATTTTAGAACTGGGCTTCCCCACCTGTTGTGGGTGTGACCTGGCATGATGAAACTTTTCTTGTGTAGGTTTGAGTGCAGGTGAGGGAACCTAGACCCAGGATACTAGCCTGTTAGAACAGAGCTGCGAGGTGGTACGGCACATTCCATGGGGATGGTTGCCAGCAGCCTTGAGGCTTCTCCAAAGCTGTGGGCTTCCTCCTCATGGCTCTATACAGCTGCTTGAGCTCCAGCTATCAAGCTTAAAAACATGTCTTTCCAGCAACAGAAGAGATGCACATGCCTTTTCTTTCTAAAGTCATATTTTTTGCCCATTTCTACCCTACTGGTAAGAATGTATCATAAAGGAAGCGGAGAAATGTGGTCTTTATACATGGACAAGTGCTCAGAAAAGACAGGAAGAGGGGAGTGGGATTCGTGTAGAGGAGACAGCTACTTCCGCCACAGGACTCAACAGGTACATTTATCTTTTCAGTTGAGTTTCAGCCTCCCTTTGCACTCATTTTTAAAAACCTGAGCTAGTAAGCAGCAGCCAGATTGACCCCAGATTTTGTTTCCTTTTCCCCTTCTGACACACACAGATACAACAGGCCAAAACCCTGGAGGGACTAGCAGAAGCCAAGAGCCTGCCAGGCCTTATAGTCAGCTCCAGACAGCCAGAAAGGCTGTCAAACATGGGATGCTGTGCACTACAGGCCTTGGAGTGGAGTACAGTCTGTGCCCAGCCCTTGCCTCTCAGAGCTCCGGGACATGGGTGCCCAGGGCACGGACCAGGCTTAGGTGGCAAAGATCCTTTAAAATTATCTAAGTACTGCTTTAATACTTTCTTCTTAGGAGAAATTTTAAGAATCTGAAGCAGAACTAAATCGCCTTTACTGTAACCCAGGCTTGTTCATTCCCTGACCCCATTCTCACACCCCCCTCCCCTGGAAAACCACCATTATCATGGAGTTTCTGACTCGGACTTGTAGATCTTTGAGCCCCAAGACAGGGACTACACCCCCTTTCCAGGGTACAGTTCTCCCTGCCCCCTTCACAAGGTGGAGCCTCACTCATCTGGGGTTCCTGCTATTTGCTTCTGTCACTGCAGGCCCAGTCATCACAAACCTAGCCCTTTAAAACGGCACTCAGCTGTCAGTTCCCAGTCCCGTACTGTGGAGTCCAGCCTGGGCACTCTGCTCAAGGTCAAAATCAAGGAATGGGCTGCACTGAGTTCTTGTCTGGAAATTCTGAGGGAAAATGTTTCCATGCTCATTCTTGCTGTTGGCAAAATTATGGTTCCTATTCCCTTGTTCTCAGCTTCCAGAGGTCAGCTACATTCCTTGCCAGTGGCCCCTTCCTTCCTTCAGTCAGCAGTGCCACAGCAAATCTTTCTCAGGCTATGAATCTGATGGCCTCTTCTGCATTCAGCTGAAGACAACGCTGCTTAACGGGATAGGGGGATGAGGGTCAGGAAGAGTTCTTCCATGTCACAGCCAGCACCCCATGGAACATAACCCAATCACAGGACCAAAGTCCATCTGTGCACAGTCCCAGGTTGTGCAATGTGCACACTAGAGGGTGGGAAATCTCAGGTGCCATCCTGGAATACTGCCCACCGCACCCCTGAGCTTGGAACTGGCTCACCTCTGCCTCTCTCTCTGCAGAGGACATCCTGGGCTTACAGGCCACACGGCCCTGGGAGTTTTACCCCAGCAGCTCCTGCCGGACAGTGGTCTTCCCACTGCTGACTTCTGGTTCTACCTTCTGGCTGCTCAGGCTCTGGGAAGAGCTGGGGCTCCGGCCGGGCCGGGTGAGTGGCTATGCACTCCTGGTGGGGCCCCGGCTCCTGCTCACTGCCCTCTCCTTTGCCTTGGATGGGGCCGTGTACCACCTGGCCCCACGGTGGGGGGCAGATCGTTGGAACGCCCTTGTCCTGCTGTCTGGTTCCTACGTCATCCTGGTCTTCTACACAAGGACTTTCTCCAATGCCATCGAGGGACTGCTCTTCACATGCCTGCTGATGCTGGTGCCCCCCAAGGCAGCACGGAGCCACACACTCAAGACGCCTGCTCCAGGTCCTCGGTGGCACAGCTGGCTTCTTGGCAGCATCGTGGCTGCTGGCTTCTTCAATCGGCCCACCTTTCTGGCATTTGCTCTGGTACCCCTCTTCCTCTGGGGCTCTCGGGGAGCCATGAACCCTGGCTTCAAGTCCCTGATCTGGAAGGCCCTGCTGCTGCTCCCAGGGATGGCCCTCACCGCAGTGGTGTTTGTGGCCTCGGACAGCTGGTACTTCTCCAGCCTCTCTAGATCCAGCACCCTGGTGCTTACGCCTGTTAACTTCTTGCACTACAACCTGGATCCCCACAATCTGGCAAGGCATGGCACACACGCGCGGCTCACTCACCTGGCAGTCAACGGTTTCCTGCTCTTTGGGGTACTGCATGCGCAGGCCCTGTGGGCTGCATGGCAACAGCTGCAAGTCTGCCTCCAGGCCTTTGCCCAGGTGGGCCTCTGGAGGAGGCTGGGTGCCCATGGCCTGCTGTCCAGCCCCAGGTCTAGCCTCCTTCTCCTGTACTTCACACCCCTGGCCCTGTTGTCCGCCTTTAGCCATCAGGAGGCTCGGTTCTTGATCCCCCTCCTGGTCCCTGTGGTCCTGCTCTGCAGTCCACGGACACAGCCTGTGCCCTGGAAGGGGGCTCTGGTCCTTTTCAATGCCCTAGGTGCCCTCTTCTTTGGCTGCCTGCATCAGGGGGGCCTGGTGCCCAGCCTGCAGTACCTGGAGCAAGTGGTCCACGCACCTGTGCTCCCGAGCGTGCCCACCCGCTACACACTCCTCTTCACCCACACCTACATGCCCCCCCAACACCTCCTCCACCTCCCAAGCCTGGGCTCTCCCGTGAAGGTGGTAGACATGGGTGGGACTGAGGACTGGGTCCTATGCCAAGCCCTCAACAATCTTACCAGACAACCAGCCTGCCAAGGGGCCGGGGGACCGTGGCTCTGCCGCCTCTTTGTGGTGACCCCTGGCACCACAAGGCGTGCTGTGGAGAAGTGCAGCTTCCCCCTCAAGAATGAGACACTCATATTTCCCCACTTGACCCTGGAGGATCCACCAGCCCTGTCTTCCCTGCTGAGCGGGGCCTGGAGGGACCACCTCAGTCTCCACATCATGGAGCTGGGAGAGAAGCCTGACAACACAGCAGAGCAGCCACTGCCCAGGATTCGGCCATAAAAGGAGCCACCATACCTTCCACATGGGTAGCTGGGCTGGGCTGCTAGTCCACAGGTCTCTTTCAGGATTTCCACCGCTGCCTCTCTAAGGCACAGCTGTTGGGTGTGCGGCCTTCTTGGTGAGCTGGCACTTCTCTCTCGGAGAACAAAGACCTGATGAGTCATGGTCCTGGTGTCAAGGTCTCCAAAGGATCCTGATGTGAATATGGCACCCGCTGTCTGCACCTGCCCTAGTCCTTCGGGCCACCATGATGTTTTAAATACGTAATAGTGCCTGGTTGTGAAGACAGGAACTACTAATGACAGATAGCTCTTTGGCTTCCTAAGTCAATCTGGCCTGTCGGATCCCAGGAGGGCAATGTGGTGACACAGAGAACAGGAGGCTCGGACTCAGGGGCGCCCTCTAGTCCCAGACCTGCCACTCACAGACCGTGTGACCTTGACAAAGCCCCTTTGGCTCAGAACACAGGAGGCCAGAGAATCTCTGCAGAATGTGTCAGCTAATTTTGTCATTCCTGGACTCCACAGCACACGTCCCCTGGCTTAATAGGCATCTCTCCCACAAAGCCCTTTAAGAATGCAAGTGGGAGTGGCAATGCATCTAATGGCACCTTGGTACCTGCTGTCTCTGTGTTCGGTTATTATCCAAACGAGTTATTCTGGAAGTTTTCTCCCCTCTCCTACTCCTGTTCCTAAGCCCTCCGGCCATTGCTGCACCTTGCCCTGCAGGCTCAGGTGTTCTCCCACCTCAGCGATGTCACTCAGGTCCTTCCAACCTGCCCCGTGGGAACACAGTTGGAATCTATGATGCTTGGTCAGTACCGGTTACATTTAAAGGCTTCACGCTTCCTAGACGGAATGATTAATTGTGTAGCCTAAGTAGAGCCCATCAGACACCCAATCAAGAGCCGGAAATGACAGGGCACTTCTGTACACAATTTGCATCCTAATTGTAGGTCCGTTAGCTGGACCAGTGGTTTGTATCCCAGACCCACAAAAGTGAACAGGAATCCCGGTAGTCTTAATGCCTGGTGGTGACGGCGGTGGAGGAAGACAGGCACTGGGGCAGGGTAGATGCTGTGGAGAGTGGTGATTACGGATTTAGGCCCCGGAGTCAAATGCCTGTACTCACATTCCGCTCTGTAAGGCTCTGGGCAACGTAAGAAGTAATATCCACTTCCTCCCACGAACGCGCTGTAAAGAGTTAAGTGTGATAACCCACACTGAGAGCAATTAGCAAGCGCCAGCCCAGAATAAGCACTCACTGTGTGTGCCGGCCTACAGCGCCCAGGCCTCCCAATCCACCTGGTCTGAGAAGCACCACACTCACGCCGGTTAATCAGCTCACGCATTTAATCAGAGGATTTCGGCAGCTGCAGGGCCGTGTTTCCATCCATGATCTTCCCCGCATATCTAGCCCGAGTTCTTGTCCCATTTGTAGAGGGCAGGCTCCCTTTCTGGCTGCGTCCCGGGGCAGCCCCTCAGGCTTCGGGGTCTTTGGCCACACGGAGCTCTGCCCGTCACAGGGCTTCAACGAGGAGGTCCGTTCGGCCTGGGCTCTTCGTAGTGGGACGTCTGCAGGCCGGAAATCTGAGTCAGGGTTTCGAAGCTGTGCCCAGTTCCCGGGATGACTCCTCAGCGCCGAAGCCACTGTACAGTCCCGAAGCGAAAGTAGGCGACCTCGGCCCGGGCTCAAGGGTTTGCGCCTGGACCCCTCTGGCTCCCCGGGCGATCCCGGAGGCCACGGCGTAGTTCCTGTGTGAAGGCGTCTCGGAATCGCGCGGCGCGACGACCCAGCGAGCCGGCGGGCCCCGCCGCGAGGCCCCGCAGACGGCGGGCCGCGTCCTGGCCGCGCAGCTGGGCCTGCAGCAGCGCGAAGGCCGTAAGCTGCGCCGCACGCCGGATGGGCCGAGACTCGGCCAGCCGCTCCACCAGCTGCGGGCTGTGCAGCAACACAGCCAGCAGCCGCCGAAGAACCATCCTCGTGAGAGCGTCCCGGAACCAAGAGCACGCCTCCCTCGTCCCCGGACCGGCGGCGCTGGGCCGCGGACTGTGTCCGCCTCCGCGCCGTCTGATGACGACACTGCCGCGCTCGGATTGGTCTGGAGACTCCCACTGTGCGCCGCGTCCGCGCGTTTCCGTTTCCGCCGCCGCCGCTGCTGCCGCGCCGCCGCCCCAGTCCGGTTGTTCTCGGGAGTCGGCGCGTCGTTGTGCAGCTGTGTGAGCTATGTCGGGAGGCCTTCTGAAGGCGCTGCGCAGTGACTCCTACGTGGAGCTGAGCCAGTACCGGGACCAGCACTTCCGGGTGAGGGAGCCCGGGCCGCGCGACGGGCAGACCCTTGAGCCAGGACGCTGAGAAACGGTTTGCTCTTGCACATTTCTGCTGCCCCGAAACGGGCCATGGGTCCCCGGTGCCTGCTGGGGAGGCAGCGATGTTGGAGGGGACCCCACTCTGTTTCCGAGAGAGAGAGTTTGAGATTCGCTTTCCCGTTGCCTTGCAGCCGCTCCTCGTGCGCGGCCGGCGCAGAGGGCTCGAGCGGCGTCGTCAGCGCTGGCTGCTGTTCCTGCAGGCCGTGCGTCGGGAAAGTGACTTGTGATGAGGGGAGAGACTTTTTCATTGCTGGAGCGTGTGGAGGCGCCTTTCTGACACACATACCGTCCCCCGTCGGTCCCCCCCCCCCCCCGGTCTTAAATAATCGGCCAGTGTTCTTTGACGCTTCGGATCCTTTTTAAAATTTTTTGTTAGTGGCTCTAACTGGTGGGTGGGCGACACAAAATTGAGTCCTGTCTCTAACGTCGGGGAGAGTTCGGAGTGGGGTGGCAGATCGACCACCTAGAGGATGCCCGCGTGTTTAGATGGAAGAATGCTGGATTTCAGAAGGGGGGTTTTAGGCTGTATTACAACATACTTTGGGGAAAGGGGGCAGCTGCAGATACTTAGAGATGGGCTTTCCCGGTGACAGCGGGGATGGCCAGAGGTTGCGGCAGAGCAGCACTCATAACCTAATTACTAGGGAAACTATTGAACACCGTGTCGCAGTGTTTCGTGTTCCGTTAGGCGAGCTGGGGAGTGGGGGAGGCTGTTGCAGGCATTTGGGGAGTGAACCAGACTGCTTCTTTAAAAATCAGTGTATATTATTACATAGTCCAATTGGTTTCCTATTTGAGAAATTGGTTCACTCCCCAAATGCCTGGGAGACAGGAACTCAGTGACTTGAGGCCTCACCCATTGCTTCCAAGGGTGAGTATTAGCAGGAAGCCGGAATCAGAAGCGTAGCTAGGGCTTGAGCCCAGGCAGTCTGACCAGGATGTGGGTGTCCTAACTGCTGTGCCAAACACCAGCCCTCAGTTTTCTTGTGGTGTGAGTTTAGATGGTTTCGCTATTTCTCTAATTACCACTGAATGCGATCACATAAAACTGTTGTTCTAAGTAATGCGCTATAGAGCATTCAGGGACAGCTTATGCAGAGTGATTCTTGGAGTGAAGAGAACTGATCAGCACTACATGTAGAGCAGTGACTGAAGAAGTGAGGGCCACTGGAACAGTGCCCTGTGCGTGCTGGTGTGGATCTACTCATGGCCCTACAAGCTGGAATGCCACTGGTGTGGTTATCTTGGACTCTTAAGCTAGATCAGAGCGGCGGGAGAGTAAGTCAGCTGATGGGCCTCATATTTAATCACATGTATCCTTCCCAGTATGGAGGCTAGAAGGTCCAAAACAGCCATATATGGGTTTCTTTCTTAAAAAAAAAAAAAAAAGATTTATTTGAGAGGGAGAGATAGAGAAAAAGGTCTTCCATCCGCTGGTTCACTTTCCAAATAGTCGCAACAGCTGGAGCACAGCTGATCCTTCCTCCAGGTCTCCCACGGGGGTGCAGGGGCCCAAGCACGCAGGCTGTCTTCTGTAGCTTTCCCAAGCCATTAGCCAAGACCTGGATTGGAAGAGGAGCAGCTGGGATACAAACCAGCGCCCTTATGGGATGCCAGCACTGTAGGTGGAGACAGCCTATTACACCACAATGCCAGCACCCAAGATACTGGTTTCTGTGAAGGCATCATGTCTAGTCCATGATGAGCCATCTTGTCCCCAGGGATTGTCAGGTGTCTTGGTTAAAGCCAATTATATATTCCTGTCTCTGGTTTATCTTCCAAGTCAGGAACCTCACTAAGAAGATCTTTTTAGTCATCATTATCTTTTTTCCTGAACTCTGACCTTGTAAGTCATCTAAGCCATTGTTGCTTTGACAGTTTTATAAGGGAAACTTGATCTTTGAAAATCCATTTTTCTCTACAGAGAGAAGGGCCCTTCCTTATATACTGGGATTTTTCTTTTTTTTAAGATTTATTTATTTACTTGAAGAGTTACAGAGAGGCAGAGAGAGAGAGGTCTTCCATCCGCTGGTTCACTCCCCAGATGGAAGCACAGCTGGAGCTGCACCAATCCAAAGCCAGGAGCTTCATCCAGGTCTCCCACATGGGTGCAGGGGCCCAAGAACTTGAGCCACCTTCTACTGCTTTCCCAGGCCACAGCAGAGAGCTGAATTGGAAGTGAAGCAGCCAGGACTCGAACCAGTACCCATATGGGATGCTGGCACTGCAGGCAGCAGCTTTACCCACTACGCCACAGGACTGGCCCCTATACTGGAATTTAAACTTGGGCCATTAGAGAAAGATCCAATGCTGAGTATATGGAGTGTGAAAGAAAAAGACACACTGCTTGTCTGGCAGTCTAATGCAGGAATGGAAAGGTGGCATGCACAGTGTCATTATTGTGAGCCTAACCCTCCCCTCCTGGACCTTGCTTAAGTGCTTTACAGAATTTGAATTCCCCCTCTTATTGGCAAGTTTTTGTGGTGGATTGGAATGATAAGGGAATTTTATTTCCAAATCAGAACTAATGTTTTATTGTACTTGGAGATACTATTTAAGCAAGGCTCTCTTTAAGTAAGTTGTATTGTTTAACTCTGTCTCTATTTGAAATTCTAGGGTGACAATGAAGAACAAGAAAAATTACTGAAGAAAAGCTGTACATTATATGTTGGAAATCTTTCCTTTTACACAACTGAAGAACAAATTTATGAACTCTTCAGTAAAAGTGGTGACATAAAGAAAATTATTATGGGTCTGGATAAAGTGAAAAAAACAGCATGTGGATTTTGTTTTGTGGAGTATCCTTCCTGTGTTATCTAATGTAGCTGTTGAACTAGGATAGAGCCGAGAGTGGCTGGCTGCCTGTTATTTAAAAACTGAGGGGGCAGGCACTTGATGCAGCAGTTAAAGCCCCTGCTTAGGATGCCCACATCCCATACTGGAATGCCTGGTTCAAGTCCACCTTACTGTTGTGCACACTGGGAGGAAGCAGGTGATGGCTTAAATGCCTAGGTCTTTGCCGCTCACATGGGAACACCCGGAATTAATTCCGGGTTCCTGGTTTTGACCTGGCCCTGGCTCACCAGTTGCAGGCATTTGAGTCAGTGGATGGAGTGTGTCTGTCTCTGCCTGAAAATAAATACAAAAATTTTAAGTGAGGCTATTGAGCAGTCATCACTACCTCTTTTTCTTTCTGTGTCTATACCCCTATGTTCTGAAAGTTGGTTATACTTAAATTCTACTCTGAAATCCATGCTTTATGGTTGATTCTTTAAGAAAACATTCCAAGTTGGGCCCTGTGCCACAGCAGGGCAAGCTGCTATTTGACATACCTGCATCACATATTGGAGTGGCCAGTGTGAATACTGGCCTGATTCCTGCTAATGTACCTGGGAAGGAGGCAGATGATGGCACAAGTACTTGAGTGCCCGCCACCCATGTGGGAAACCCAGATGGAGTTGACTGTTGCCTGGCCCAGCCCTGGATGTCAGGGGTATTTGAGGAGTGAACCAGTGGATGGAAGATAGATCTTTTTCACTCTGCCTTTCAAGTAAACAAATCTTTAAATTAAAAAAAATTTTAAGTATATGAGGATACTTCAAAGTTTGTTGAAAATGGGATTAAAGGATAAGGTTATTTTGGTGGAAAGCTTTTTAAATTTTATATTATTCGAGAGACAGAGCCCCTGTCTCCTCACACGCCTGCAACAGGTGATGCTAGACTAGGTGGTAGCCAGGAGCCAAGAACTCAGTTTAAGTTGCCCATGTGATTGTCAGGAACCCAACTACTTAACCATTAGCTGCTGCCTCCCAAGGTGTGCATTAGCAAGACACTGGAATCAGGAGTGGAGCCAGGACTTAACACCAGGCAATACAAGATGCAGGTGTCCCAAGTAGCATCATAATGGCTAGGCCAAACATGTGCCCCTGATACAAAAAAATTTGAAATATATATATGTATATACATATATATGGGGTTTTCAGAAGTTTTGGAAAGTGCATTTTATTGAAAAACTGCATGGTTTTCAACTTTTTTTTTTTTTACAGCAAAATAAACTTACCCTTAATTCCATGTAATGTGAACTTTTTGAAGTACTCTTGTGCCTTTGGTGTTTTAAAGTCCAGAAGTTGTATTGAAAATAAAATCCCCATGCTGTTCTAAACCTGTATTTCCTTTCTCTAGAGGCAGAAGGTACCAGTTTCTTGGATGTCTTCTAGAAACAATCCCATGGCTGTGTGGTAGCTTACTGCATGTGCATATAGACTTCCATGTCGGCACATACAGGCCTCTTTTTAAAATGGCTGTATAAAATTTCATTATGTAGGCATGCATAGGTTTCACAAGTAAAAAGAAAACTATATTTATTTGTGATCATTAATTTTTTTTGATACCCAGTAAATACTGCCATCCTAGTTTTAAGCTAACATTACTTAATATTAACGATAGTTTATTATTGCTTAATTTATTACTGATTTTTTGGAAATTTTCTATCTGATCTAATGTCTTTTTTTTTTTTTTTAAAGATTTATTTGAGAGGCAGAGCAATAGAGAGGGAGAAACAGAGCAGTCTTCCATCTGCTGGTTCACTCAGATGGATGCAATGGCTGGAGCTGGGCCAGGCTGAAATGAGGAGCCAGGAACTTCCGAGTCTCCCCTTATGGGTGCAGGGGCCCAAGCACTTGGGTGATCTGCTGCTTTCCCAGGCACTAGCAGTGAGCTGGATTGAAAACAGGGCTGTCAGGACTCCAATCAACACTGATACGGGATGCAGGAATCAACCCACTGTGCCATAATGCCAGCTCCCTTATGTCTTTTAAACCTTTTTCTGTGCCTTGAATTATGTTTATTTTGGTTGTATTGTTGCTGTAATTTTTTTAAAAAAAGATTTACTTATCTGAAAGGCAGAATTAGAGGGAGAAACCTAGAGAGATCTTCCATCCACTGGTTTATTCCCCAAATGGCTTCAATGGCCAGGCAGAAGCCAGGAATCAAGAACTTTATCTGGGTCCTCCATATGAGTGGCACAGGCCAGAGTACTTGAGCCATCATCTCCTGCCTCCCAGGGTATGTCAGCAGGAAGCTGGAGTGGAAACAGAGTAGCTGGGACTCAAACTGGTACTCCAACATGGGATGTGGCCGCCTCAAGTGGCAGTTTGACCCACTGTGGTACTGTACTTGCCCCAAAGCTGGTTCTTTGGACCCCAGACAGGGCTTCCTGTGAAGGTGATGACATGCTTTTGGAGTATGTGAGTTTCTGAGAAGCCAGAAGGAAAAGAGATTTTCTTATGGCCTACTAACATCAGAGATGATAGTTCATCCAAATACCTCATTCAGAACCCTAAGGTGCCAGCATCCCATATGAACAAAAGTTTTTGTCCCAGCGGTTCCACTTCCAATCCAGTTCCCTGCTAATGTGCCTGGGAAAGCAGCTGAAGATGGCCTAAGTGCCTGGGCCCCTGTACCCACATGGGAAACCTGGAAGAAGCTCCTGGATTCGGATTGGCCCAGCTCTGGCCCTTGCAGCCATTTGGGAAGTGAACCAGCAGATAGAAGACCCCTCTCTCTGCCTCTCCTCTGTAACTGACTTTCAAATAAATAAATAATCCTTAAACACATTTTTATTTATTTGATTAAATGTTCCTTCCTACATATTTAAAAGAAGCTTAATTAAACTATACAGTATCATTTCTTACTCAATTTTGAATTAAGAGCCTCCTGTGATTGCTGTCTAATCTTGTGCCAGTTTCATCTATTAGCACTCTTCCACTGGCTTTTGTTGAGTCCCTAGTTGGCTGATGGGCTCTTCTATTTGTTGGGTGTATGCTTCCTTCTTGTCATTTCAATGAGGCCTCTAGGAAGAAAGGAGAAACCTCCTTCCATTCTTCCTTCAGACGGAAGGGACCAGACTGCCCACGCATACCAATGGGCATAAAATAGTTCTCTGGGGACAGGGAGGAGAGACAAAAGTCCATGTGGCAGCTCGTCATTCTGACAGCCAGAGTGAGTGTTTTTGCAGATTAACCTGCAAAGTTAAAGATCAACAGTCAGTGGCAAATGCTCAGGAGATGTTACTGCCAGCTGCTTTTCTGTCCTAACATTCGTTTCAGTCATTCATCAAAAGTTAGAGAGTGACTGCTACGTACTAGTCTTGTCTCAGTGAGTGTTAGATACGGAAATTTCACCAACTAGTTCCTGCCCTATGTAATAAAAGATGGGAGAAAAATATAGATCAGCATTTCCCAAACCCACAAACATGTAACTGGTTACACAGATTTTTCAAAATACTATCTCGGTGGGTATTGTGCAGTGGGTTAAGCTTCTGCATGGGATTCGCATATCCTGTATCAGTGCCTAGGTTTGAATCCTAGCTCTGCTTCGGTCCGGAATACTGCTAGTCCACACCCTGGGAACAGCAAATGAGGCTCAAGTATTCAAGAGCCAGGAAGTCTCTGCTGTCCGAGTGGATGACTCCGATGGGATTCACCTGGCTTCTATCTGGCTTAACCCTGGCTGTGGGGAACATCTGGGGAGCAAACCAGCTGATGGAAGATCTCTTTCTCTGCTTTTCAAATAACAGTAAATGAAAAGAAATACCCTCCCAAGTAGAGCTGATTAAAAAGGTTTGAGGGCTGCTAACCTAGCTTGTACTTTGAGTCTTTGTAGTGAAATGTAATGAGTTCCATGTGTACTGTAACCTCCTTTTAAATACACTATGTCCAATTTCATTGTTCCTTGGGTAAGCAGTATGTGATTTATGGTCGAAACCTGCGCTGAATATATTTTGTTTTACAAATAAAGACAGGAACAGTGGGACCAAATTTTTTTTAAAAATTTATTTGAAAAAGTTAGCAGAGAGAGGTCTTCCATTTGCTGGTCACTCCCCAAATGACCGCAGGCCAGAGAGAAGCCAGGTGAATCCCTTCGGAGTCATCCACTTGGGTAGCAGAGACTTCCTAGCTCTTGAATACTTGAGCCTCATCTGCTGTTCCCAGGGTGTGGGCTAACAGTAACCCAGACCAGAAGCAGAGCTGGTGTTCAAACTCAGGGACTGATACAGGATATATGTGAATCCCAAGCAGAAGCTTAACCCACTGCACAACACCCACTGAGATAGTACTCTTAAAAATCTCTATAAGCAGGTTTCCCACGTAGGTGCAGGGGCCCAAGGATTTGGGTCATCTGCTGTTGCTTTCCCAGGCACAGTAGCAGGGAGCTGGATTGGAAGTAGAGCAGCTGGGACTCGACTCGGTGCTCATATGGGATGTGGGCACTGCAGGCAGTGGCTTTACACACTACACCACAGTGCTGTCCCCAGGACCAAATAATTTAATGAGTATCTAAGGAATTATTATTAACGTAGCCATGGTAAGTGTCATATTTAACTCCGTACGTGCATCTGGACCAATCTCAAAACTGCAAGCTGCGTTGTCTACACTGTCTAGTTGGATTCGCTTTTGTACTTTTTCCTTAACAACTCTGTTTTATTTAGATGTTGCTTCCTGTATTTCCAAATATTTAGAGAAATGTTAGTATTCCTTAATACTTAACACTTAAGATACTATTCAAGAGCAGATGCAGAAAATGCCATGCGGTACATAAATGGGACTCGTCTGGATGACCGGATCATTCGTACAGACTGGGATGCAGGCTTTAAGGAGGGCAGGCAGTATGGACGTGGTCGCTCCGGGGGCCAGGTATGCAGCAAGGGTCTCTGGGCTCAGCCTTTGCCTGACATTCCAGTCCTAATGACAGTTGTTTTATCAATATCTACTCTTGTAAATGATTTGCCTATAACTTTGGCAGAAACCTCCCATTTGTTTTGCAAAATTTGTTTAAACCTTGAAATGGTATATTCTGAGCATTTCCACAAGCCCCTATCTCCTGCTAGGGGCTAGGTACTTTATAACTGCAAGAGTGCCTACAACAAGAGCAAAGTGTACTAAAACCAGTTTTTAAAAGTTGCATCACAGGGCCTGCGCCTCAGCTCACTAGGCTAATCCTCCGCCTGCGGCGCCGGCACACTGGGTTCTAGTCCCGGTTGCCCCTCTTCCAGGCCAGCTCTTTGCTGTGCCCGGGAGTGCAGTGGAGGATGGCCCAAGTGCTTGGGCCCTGCACCCCATGGGAGACCAGGAGAAGCACCTGGCTTCGGATCAGCGCAGTGCGCTGGCCGCGGCGCGCCAGCCGCAGCGGCCATTGGAGGGTGAACCAACGGCTAAAGGAAGACCTTTCTCTCTGTCCACTCTGTCCAAAAAAAAAAAAAAAAAAAAAATTGCATCACAAATGTCCCACATGAATGTTCCCACTATGGCATCTGAAAAAGTTCCTGTGAAATGTTAGCGGGAGGCACCTTTGTTACACTGGTATTCTCTATACTGTAACTTAGTATTCTTTTTGATTAAGGTGCGAGATGAGTATCGGCAGGACTATGATGCTGGGAGAGGAGGATATGGCAAACTGGCACAAAACCAGTGAGCAGCGAGAGCCCCATCAGGAAAACTCTTGCCTGTTCAAGAACATTACCCAGGGTCTGCAAATCAGCCTTTTTTACCAAGCTTCGATCAGTGTCTACAGAGCTTGAAGCCCTTCAGTTCTCCTCTGAAGATTATTAAAGGACAGAACCAAAAGAATGCCTTTAATTCTAGCCTTGGAATCTTGGCCACGTGTCAAGGTTACCAGAGTGATTTTGTTACCAGGTCAAAAATTGTGTTTCCTGGCAAGAGACTGAATCTGAAAAGTTGATTAATCTGTCCGCCAAAACACACTTATTTTAGGAAGATTAGAGAAATCTAAAAATTGTTTTACCATGTTTGAGTCAAAGTAGGTTCATGATCCACATTGGGGCCTGGAATGATTGGTTATTTTTTATTGTTAAGTCTGCATGTTTAATAAATGGAGTTTTGTATGTTGCATAGCTTTGTTCTTAGAAACAGGTGTTTGACAACTGAATTTGTCTCTGAAGGCAAACTTACAGGTCAACTGAGCATCCTCAGTAGTTGGTGCAAAAAGTTAGCCTTGGATAGTTCAAGGAGACACCACTTGTTTCCGTGTATCAGGAAATTAGGTACAGAACTCACTGTATTATTCAGAAGATACAACTAAAGGTAAAAAAAGGCCAAAGTTTGGGGGGGGCATTGTGCAGCAGGTTAAGCTGCTGCTTGGGATGCCTGCATCACATATCACAGAGCATGGAATGGAGTCCAGCTTCCTGCTAATGCACCTGGGAGCCTGCAGACAATGACCCAACTACTGTGGTTTCTGCCACCCACATATTCCTGGTTTTAGCCTGGTCCCACCCCTGGCTGTGGGCATTTGGAGAGTGAACCAGTAGACGGAACACCTCTCTGTCTTTCCCTATCACTCTGCCTTTCTAATAAGTCTTTAAAAAGAAACAATTTTAAAATGAAACAAAAATGCAAAAGCAAGAGTTTATAATACAGAGAATCTCAAATACTCTATGGGGTGGGAGTGTGGACAGTCTCAGAAGTGGAAGGAAACCTCAAGAGTTGTTTTGGGGCCTGCATTGTGGAACAGCAGTTAAGCTACTGTCTATGACGCCAGCATCCCATATGGGTGTCCGTTTGAGTCCCAGCTGCTCCACTGTCAGCTTCCTGCTAATGCACCTGGGAAAGCACTCGAAGACGGCTCAAGCTTAAGCCCCTGCCACCCATGTGGGAAACAACCCAGATGGAGTTCCAGGCTCCTGGCTTGAGCCCAGCACAGCCCTGTGGCTGCTGAAGCCACTTGGGGAGTGAACCAAAGGATAGAAGATGTTTGACTCAACCTTTCAAGATTTATGACTGCAATGGCTGAAGCTGGGCTGTCTGAAACCAGGAGCTTCTTCCGGGTCTCCCATGCAGATTCAAGGGCCCAAGGACCTGGGCCATCTTGTACTGCTTTCCCAGGCCATAGCAGAGAGCTGGATTGGAAGTGGAGCGGTCAAGACTCAACCAGCACCCGTATGGGATCCATAAAGCACTGTAGGCAGTGGCTTTACCCACTACGCCACAGCACTGGCCCCCTCAAAAATTTTTTAAAGATACCCTTCCTTACAAAAAAAAAAAAAAACAAAGTTAAAACATTGCCTTGATATGAAAGTTGCTGTTAGGGCCATCAGATTATTTTCATTTTTCAGAGTGATCTTGGGAATACAGTGTGTTTTTAATAAAGTTTGAAGATTATGAGGATACTTAACAATCACACTTCCTGTATGAAATGTCTATTTCAGCCAATTCTGATGCTGCAGTCTACTTTACTTTTTCCCCAGATTGTGCTTATTGAGGTTGAAGCCATAATAGTGAGCTGATAATTTCTGCAAAGGGGAGTCTAGAGAACTTGCATTTGTTAGGCAATAGGTCATTTCTGATATTATGTAAAGTACTACTCACTAAAAACTCCTAGTCTAAGAACTTTTCCTGATAAAATGCATATTAAAAAATCTAACAACAGAATACCTTCTAACTTCAGTAGTTTGTAAAGTTGAAGGTAAAGTATCTTGGTGTGAATGTCTTTCATGTTATAATACATTGAACTTTTAGGTTCTCTGAAGTTCTAAAAGAGCTATAATTAGCTTTAAGAAACCATTCACAGCGGCTGCCACTTGCAGTGCCGGCATCCCATATGGAGGCTGGTTCTAGTCCCGGCTGCTCCACCTCCAATCCAAACCTCTTTCCTTGGAAAGCAACAGCAGATAGCCCAAGTCCTTGGGTCCCTGCACCCATGTGGGAGACCTGGAACAAACCCTGGCTCCTGGCTTCGGATTAGCACAGCTCCGGCCATTGCAACCAACTGGGGAACCAGTGGAGGGAAGACTGATTCCGCCCTCCCTCTCTCCCATTCCCTCCCTCTTTCTCTCTGCTTCTGCCTCTCAAACTCTGCCTTTCAAATAAATAAATCTTAAAAAAATTTCACAATTTAATGAGGATACATTGTTCATTTTCTTACACTGTAGTTTGAACCAAATGTTTTATATATTTTTGTAGTAAAACATAAGTTTGGTTTTTAGGCCTGTAGAAATCTAAGACAGTGGCTCCTACCTGAATTGTGTCTTCTGTCACAGATTTTAATAAAGTTGGGCCAACTTACTGTCTCTGTCTCATTGCCTACAGAGGAGGACATGTTCTTGAACTCCCTTAAACTATGAGTGACTTTTAAGGGGAATCTATGAATAATGTGTAATTTGTACATCCATTTTGATTTGACACTTGCAACTAGTTATGATTTTATTTGAAAACTTGGACTTGCTGTGAAAAAGATAAAAGATGCACCAAGCAAACTTGTCTAATGATAGAATAAGTCTTCCAGAAATCATGCTTTGGGATGATTAAAGAGGAGGGGAAATTAAGAGGACCTCATGTTTCTTGGGCTTGAGGATGCTAACTATGACAGTCTGCATTGCACCCACTTTGCTGTTTCTCTCACTTTTAATCGGTCAAAGTGAAAATTCAGACATGTATACTAAGTAGGGAATGCGATTAGGTGAAATGTCAGATCTGGCTAGACTGAAAACCTGTAAACTTACTTGGTCCCTATTATTCATTATTAGTTAAAGTGAGAAGCTTGAGAATGGCTTTAGAGCTGTGCCACCCATTATGGTAGCTAACCACTGGTAGCTATTTAAGGAAAATAAAGTTAAACGTTCACTTCCTTATTCACACTAACCATAGCTAAAAGCTCATTAGTCACATGGGGCTAGTGGCTGTAGTTGGGACAAAAATATGGAACATTGCCATCACTAGAGAAGATTCTGTTGGACAGTGCTGCTCTAAGGGTAGGCTGCGAAGGGCCTACACCATTCGCTGCACTTCAGTGAGCCTTCTCTTTACTGGACTATCACTGGGAATAATTACTCCTCCACAAATAGTACATGTTATTCAACACAGAGAACACAAGTTTATAAAGGCATTTATTTTTCAAAAAAATACTTTGCTAGAAGGGTTGAGTATTGTAATTTTACATGATCATAATCTTTTAAATAAATTTTTTCTGACCAACAGGTACCATTTAAGTGAACAACCTGTCTAGATCCGCTTTTGTAACACCCAATACAATTAGCACTTTGATGGTTTTCCTTAAGTCCTCTTCAGGCCAGGAGGCAGAGCCTAGCACATAATGTATGTACTTTGTAACTGCTAATTAACTTGGTTTCTTAACATAAGTTAAGCAGAGCAGGTAATAAGTGTATCTAATTCACA
Source organism: Oryctolagus cuniculus (assembly GCF_051225735.1). Classification (NCBI taxonomy): domain Eukaryota; kingdom Metazoa; phylum Chordata; class Mammalia; order Lagomorpha; family Leporidae; genus Oryctolagus; species Oryctolagus cuniculus. The sequence continues at coordinate 83,278,583 of NC_142870.1, read as the reverse complement.
CTGTTAATACACTTTTTCTTGCCTGAAGGGACTGATACCCCACAGACCCTCCCCCCCCATTACTTCTAACCCAGGGAAGCAGTGAACCACAAGTGTAGAGAAAAAAGGGCAACTTAGATTAGGCTAGTGTTGGCTATGAACCATTAGGTCTGTTACTGTTTTATTCCAACTGCAAATCCAAGATGACCGTGTCACTCATATTCAACACTAAGCAGAAAATACAATGCAAAAGCCAGAAATGGGGTTTGGGGGATTAATAGCAGCAATCGCTTCTTTTCTATCTTTAATGAAGCTAACTGAAAGTTGGCTCTCTATAAGTGAACTTAACTAAAAGTTGACTTAAACCCTATGTTCATTGCTATTGTTTTAACAAAAGAACGGCCACTGGAAAAGAAGCGACTATATAGCCTGGTAAGTTTGCTCATAGGATTGGGCAACTTGTTGAAAGCCTTCATAAGCAGCTTTTAGTTTGTACAAGCCCTGCATTCAACCCCAAAAGTGTAATGGCTGCCTACCTTGTGGGCACCCAAACAATTCAGTGCCAAGCTGATAACAGTAAAGCAATGCCTGTCTTTTTCACCAACAGCCAGGGGTTATTTCAAAAATACCTTTATTGCAGGAAGCAATTATTGCAAACATCAAGACAAAAGACATCCTATTTAGGACTTGAGCTAAATAGAGGTTTATACCTAATTACAAGAAGAGAGAGGAAAGCAACTATTTGTGCTGAAACCAAGTTTCATAAATGACAAACACTTGTAAAACAGACTTTCAAAATACTCAATGTTTAGGTTAAACCATGCTGGGCATCACACGTTAAGGTGCCCAATTAAGCTGGAAGTGAAAAAGTAACTGCACTTGGAGAGCTCACGTAAGGGTCACTATGCTCATCCCTGCAGGCTCAGTGCTAACGTGACACGCATTTCTCACACTGAAGGAAATGGCAACTCAAGCTCTGGGCTTTAAAACTCTGGCAGGAACACAATTCAGTCTCTGGTATGGCTGGGCTGTCAGTGGGGAAGTGAGTTACCGGCTCACTTTGAAATAACAAGACATTTCGTATCCAGAGCCATGTTACTGGCTACTTTGGTAATAGCCTGGGGTCTGGAGGTCAGAATGAGAGGCAGGTGTCTTGCAAACAAATTTTGAAAAATCTGTTTTGCACAATTATGTCTGGAAACCTCAGGAAAACATCTTCCTCACTTTAAAATGTCATCTTTCCCAATGCTGACACAACCCTGCCAGTAGCAGCATGAAGTGCCTCTACTCTCAGTCTTTTTAATCACCTGAAGCATAGTAAGAAATACTGACCCAGTTCCATGCTAAGAGCTTGGTCTGGAGCACTCCAGAGAGGCGCGGGGGCTGTTTCCCAGGGTCAGCACTGGTGTGAAGAACACTGTGTACACATGATCTGACTCAGCCCTCAGCTGCTGGCAGTCAGCCTTTCCCAGCTGTCCCTCAGGGCCAAATTCAACTAAACATCTCAGCTTTTTCAACACTTCTCATGCCTAAACAGATTTATCTTCTGCTGTACACCTGCTTGTTTTTCTGAAAAAGCTTCTGGTTTCTTTTGTACACATTTGTTGCCCCCCACACCCAGTTCAGAAAAGGTAACTGAATGGGTTTAATATACTTCTTTCCTTATTTCCTTTCTTTTAAAAATACGTCATAAAAGGCCACATTAATGATTTAAGATCCATTACTTTAATGCTGATGCAGTTAAGTGGAAGGTCAGGGCCACTTTACAGCCTTTCCCCAGATAGGTTCAGTAGAAAAGATGAAAATCCCTGTGCTGGAGTGCTGGGCCGGTCACGCAGAAGCCAAGCGTGCCTCCCACGTTGCTGACATGGCTGAAGACAAGGGGACATTTACTGTACTCTATTACTTTCTTTATTCTCATCCCACCTGCAAAGACCTGAAATCAGTCTTCAATGTTGGATATTCACATTTCTGAGACCCTGATAAATTGTAATTTTCTGCAGTGGAAACCAAGGAAGTGACAATTTCAAAATTACTCCTAGAGAGGCTGAATTCTCATTAGACCACTGATTTGATGGATAAGATTTTTTTTTAACAGGTCAAAAACCAGAAAAATCCAGGCAATTCAATGTCTTCGCCAAAGTCTTGATGCAATTTAGGCTGTGTTTGATAATTCTTGAAATTTGACTTCAGATAACTGGCCCACACGGTCACTATCTTTTTCTCATACCTTACTTAATGCTTCCCAAAGCAGGCACTGTGCTTCCAAGTGTACTTCCATAAACAGAACACACCATCAGTTTATAGTCACTTCCATTTCACCCTTCAAAAGGAATGCATCTCTCTAGGATTCACTAGGAGAGAGAAGTCAGTGAAAGGTGCTCCTGGTAAAAGTAAAACAGGACTGGCGTTGTCAAAACCACTCCTGGCTACCCTTTATGCCCCAGGGAACGTCTACTACAGAGTTAAATTATATCAAAAACATCTTGCATTTTTAGGTTTTGGGATTAAATTTTAAACCTGTATTCAGTTCATGTCTAACTAGTTTCAAAAGCTGCACCAAATCTACTAGGCTTTTTTAATACTCTTCACTGCATGCTCTGTCTATATGCATGCGTTTGGATAATAAATATTAAATATGGGGGGGGACGCGCGGAATCCATAAAATTAAAAATGAAACCAAACTGAACATTAAAAAATAGTACATGGTATAGCTGGAGAAATGAATAAGGGCAAAAAATAAATTTGAGGTAACAATAGTGGCTCAACACCACTGATCTGAAATATCTGTAAAAATTCAAATAAGTGTTTGGAGATTCAAGTAACAAACCATCTGCTCCAATGTGGCCAGACTTCCCAAAGTCCTTGCTGAGTTTCAGTCCATGAGCCGGCACTCACACAGCTCCTTATAAATCCGCTTCCGGACCCGAGGCATATCTTCTTGGGAAAACTGGAAAGGCTGCTCTAAGGCGAGGCACTTGCAGTACTGCAAAGGTCCCAGAGACACTTAAGTGGCGTGTGGACTGGTTTGCCAGTCCAGTATGTTTTACTAGATGCAGGCCTAACAGAATCTAAGGCAGCATCTCATTAAAGTTTGTTGAAACTTGTAAAAAACATAATGTTTTAAAATATTTACTTGCAGGTACATGGCTAGAAACTCCCCTCCCTGACCCAATCTGGGAAAACAATCCTGTGAAAACAGCAGCCAAAGTACAACCTGCTGAGAATATAGCCAGACCTAACATGGCTGCTAAGTGGGAAACACTTAGTACATTGGTAGGGTATGTGAATGGACCCTAAGGTCCAAGATCTTTGAAGTCTCTAAATTCATGAGTTACAAGTTTTTTTCTGTTGCAGTGTCCTGCGAGCACCCCTGCAGAAATAAACCGCTGCATGCAGATCCCATGCAGTGCAGTACTGACTGAACTGTAAAACCCTCTACCTCTCAAGTTTGTGCTAATGCTGCCATCTGAGAAATATGTTCACCAATCTGTAAAATTCAGATCCCTAAAACAGATACAATAATCTGACCTTTAGAATCTCTTGCCGTTCCAATGGGGAAACGACATTAACACTATCCTAGTCATTATCTTTATCCAGTCTTTGACAGATCAAACAGTTAAGTCACTAAAAGAAAACATAAGTGTCAAAACCACCAGTGCTCAAATTGCCAAATTATTAAGGCTAAATTCCTTTCGATCAATTCAATATCCCTTTTGTAATCAAGATTTCCACATGGACACACTATTAGGTGAACCATGTGGAACTGCCACTTGATTAAGGGTGGAAGTATAAAATATTCTTGATAAAAAATGGGGGGGTGAACCAATGGAAGGAAGACCTTTCTCTGTGTCTCTAACTCTGCCTGTCAAAAAAGGGAAAAATATGTATAACTGATATTTTTAATAGCCCTTTTAGTCCTCTCAGGAGATCTAGAGCATGAGATGACAGCTTTTGAATGTGGCCCTTATTTAAAATCTAATTATGTCAAAGATCCATAGGTTGCACGCCAAAGTTTGTTTTATTTATTTATTTATTTATTTATTTATTTTTGGACAGGCAGAGTGGACAGTGAGAGAGAGAGAGAGAGAGAGAGAAAGGTCTTCCTTTTTTTCCATTGGTTCACCCCCCAATGGCCACCGCACCATGCCAATCCAAAGCCAGGAGCCAGGTGCTTCTCCTGGTCTCTCATGAGGGTGCAGGGCCCAAGGACCTGGGCCATCCTCCACTGCACTCCCGAGCCACAGCAGAGAGCTGGACCAGGAAGACGAGCAACCGGGACAGAATCCAGCTCCCCAACCAGGACTAGAACCTGGTGTGCCGGCGCCGCAGGCAGAGGATTAGCCTAGTGAGCCATGGCACCAGCCAACCAAAGATTTTAAAAAGTTAAAAAATCAGGCCGGCACCGCGGCTCACTAGGCTAATCCTCCGCCTTACGGCGCCGGCACACTGGGTTCTAGTCCCAGTCGGGGCGCCGGATTCTGTCCCGGTTGCCCCTCTTCCAGGCCAGCTCTCTGCTGTGGCCAGGGAGTGCAGTGGAGGATGGCCCAAGGCCTTGGGCCCTGCACCCCATGGGAGACCAGGATAAGTACCTGGCTCCTGCCATCGGATCAGCGCGGTGTGCCGGCCGCAGCGCGGCGGCCATTGGAGGGTGAACCAACGGCAAAGGAAGACCTTTCTCTCTGTCTTTCTCTCTCACTGTCCACTCTGCCTGTCAAAAAAAAAAAAAAAAAAAAAAGTTAAAAAATCACTGCAGATGCCAATGGTCTGTGACACAGACAAATTCATGTCAGTCTCCAGTATAGGTATTCATAACCCCTGAGAAAGATAATTATCCGTTGTTTGCCCTTGGCCTTAGGAGACAGTTCCTCCAATGATAACATCTGAGAATGCAGAAACTACTACTTCTCAGCAACAGAGAGAGAAAAAAAGCATCCTCTGCCTGCATCTAGAATCATGTCCACATACATGGATCACCATCTCTCCTCTAAATCCCCCAAATTTAATTTATACATTGTAAATTGCAGGAAAAGTATTTCTTTACCTGGAGCACAAAGACTCCACAGTCACTGTCATTCTTCTGTTGTGGAATACACTAAGGGAAAAACAAAATGGTAATTATGGTAATATTAAATACTGTTCATATAAGAAAAAAATTTTATGGAAAAATGAACACAAGATGGAAAATTCTTTGTCATCTATTACACCTCTAGATCTTAAGCATCTAATTTTATGGAGGCATCTATCTACGTGAAGAGAGCCATCAAGTGGGAACTGTGATTTATAAAACAACATTTTAGCTAAAAGCAGGAAATGAGAAACCAAAAAAAAAAAAAAAATTTTAAAAACATCCATTTGGATAATTAATATCAATTCAACGGTAATGGAATCAAGATGGAACTGTGGGTCAGAAAATATGCTTGGATTCTGAGTATTTAGGTGGTAAAAACTCTTAGTTATCTTGATTTTTCACCTCATATCACTCAACTATGTCCTGTTGTTTGAGAGAAATCAAAGGCAAACTGTTTCCAAAAGAACCAGTTTTTGATTGTGCCTAAAGTGGGAATGTGAACAACCCTGACTGAGTCCAGAATACCCAAGTATTCTAGTTAGGTACATTCGGAAAGTTTCCAGCTTCGGGTCTGGTTTGAACTACTTTACCAGGTTCCTCATAAAACATAAGCTTAATTTTAGAATTTAATATTTGGTTTAGTTCAAGGGTGAAGTAATAAATCTTATGCATCATGGTTTGGGTGAAAGGTTTGTTTTAAGACCCTGCCTATAATGTTGTCGCTGACCCAGAGATCTCCATTCCAGGACCTATATGTTCAGTTTCCTTACCTACAGAATAAAAGCAAGGCTTCAACCTAAATGACACAAAAATACTATGAAAATAATACAGCACCAACCATAAAATTGAAGAAACTGGCATTCATGACAAGATTAAGAGGTTAGGCAGAGGCATCTGCCTCATACACAGCTTTATTGTCCACAGGCCAATCACGGTGCTGCATCCAGACTGTGCTTAGACTGAAGCTCTTCCCCATATGCTTGCTTTGCTTCCTCAGTGGATTCAAGTAGTCATTTTGGCATGTCCCTGGGTCTATGAGTCGGCTAGAATTAAGAGCCATGAAGCAAGAGGCAAGTGGCACCCATAAAAAAATCAACTTTTCTTTAGTATAGCAACCTCATCATTAGCAGCTGCCCAGATATAAAATGAATGAAGTTATTTATTACCAGCAAGCACTGGGAAATTGAGCAGCCAGATAATGAACACTAATGGGAGGTTTATTCTCCACTGCCTCACTGAAGCCTTCAGACTCTCCTTGGTATCTTTGTCACCAGTCTTCAAAAGCTCTTCAGGCAACCCACCCCTTGTGTCACTCCATGCCCTGGAAATGCCTGGGTTTCATTTGCATCACATACTTACCTTCGTAACAGCAGTCTGCCAACCCTGAAGAAATTCAGGTCTATTTTTTTCTCTGGCTTCAGTCAGCAAATACTTTCTTATATTCTGGTTAAAAAGAAACCACAACACAGATGCTGTGTTCCATCAGTGAAAAATGGAACCTGCCCACAGCAGACAGAAGCAAAGGAGGAGCTACGGCCCCAGAATCGGGCAGAGTATGTAGTAAAGAATTTGGAGTTTCATAATTTCCCTCATGCCTTCAATCTCTTTGTATATATGTAAATTCATAAATAAAATATAGGCAAAGAAGGCTGTTCCTTAAAATGGTCAACTACATTCAATATTTACTAAACATCTATATATAATGTGTCAAGTGCCGGGGACACACTGAATAAAGTGGCTATCCCTGCATTCATGGAATCTACACATTTGTCTGGTGATTGTTTAAAACATTTTCATCAACTCTTTGGAGATATAGGCTCCCAGCTCTCACAGCCACTTTTGACTCCTAAATCCCATTAAAACAAGTTTCTAATCCCATCTGCCTGAATAGACTGTACTTGGTTCTAAATGACTTTTAGTTATTACCAAAACAAAGTCTGCTCTTAGTGTCTTTGCAAATGTGCAAAATTATCAAGCCAATTGTAATTCTGCTTAAAAGGTAAGACCTCTGCAGGAGGGTTTGGACGAAATTTCAGAAGAGGAACTTTTCAATGACTCAGAAGACTAGGCCCCCAGTAATCCAGCATTGACTTGGAAACCAACTTCCTGGTTTTAAAAAAATATCCTTCCATCCTTTCTCTTTCCCTCCCTCCTTCCTTCCCATCTATCTATCTAAAAGACAGAACATCATAAAGAGAAGAGAAACAGGGAGAAAGGGAAAGACACAGAGAGAGAGCGAGAGAGACAGACAGACAGACAGACAGAGAGAGATCTCCCATCTGCTGGTTCATTCCCCAAAAGGCCATAGCAGACAAAGCTGGACTAGGCTGAAGCCAGGAGCCAGAACTCCATCCTGGTATCCCATGTGGGTGGCAGGGGACAAAGCACTTAGGCCATCATGTGCTGCCTTCCCAAGCACGTAAGCAGGAAGCTGGATTGGAAGCAGAGCGGCCAGAACTTGAACCACTGCTCTAATATGGGATGCCAGTTTTGTAAGCACCAGCTTACCCTCCTGCACCACACTACAGGCCTCTCAAATGCATGCTTTATAAACAAAATTCTGTTTAACCATCATTTAATACATGAAAGCAAATGTCTGTCTAGCCCTTCCCTGACTCCCTGGGATTATTGTCTGACACAAAGCAGAGGACCAGTAAGTATTTCCTAGATGAAATGATTTTCCTAACACACTTGGCCCTCCTCTGCCTGTCAGAATCTGATTCTTGAAAGCACTAATACAGCTATACTTGCTTGTCTCTCAGAATTGTCCAGGGAAAAGACAACATCGGCAGGCTCTGGCAAGCGGGAGAATATGTTGGTTTTGAGACATGCTGGGCATTAAAGGAAGTGAACTAGAAAACACAGTTACACCTGATATTTACCACTTCTTCTGGGCCGGAGTTAGAGAACTCTAGGCCAAGGAGGATTCCTCATTTTTTCCCTCTGGATTTCTTAGAACCAAAAATTTGGATTTCAAAAACTTGATTTTCCTTGCCATTAGCTTTTTGACACTAAGTTTTAAAATGTAATTTTTAACAATAGGAATGGGTGGGTGGATTTATGGCTCATCCACTAGTTGCAACACCCACAGTCCCTATCAAAGTTCCTGGCAATCAGTTCTAGCTCCACTCCAACTGCAGCTTCCTGATGATGCACAACCGAAGAGGAAATAGTGATGGCTCAAGCAGTTGGGTCTCTGCCACACACATGGGAGATCTGGATTGAATTCCCAGCTCCTGGCTTTGGCCTGGCTTAGTTTCAGCTGTTGCAGACATTAGGGGAATGACCCAGCAAACGGAAGATATCTTTTGGCTGGCTCTCTCTCTGCTCAAATAATTAATTAAAATTTTAAAAATTAATTATGCAAAGCTAACACAGCATAGTGGGTAAAGCTGCCACCTACAATGCCAGCATGTCATATAGGAACCAGTTCAAGTCCTGGCAGCTCTACTTCTGACCCAGCTCCCTAATGATGGCCTTGGAAAAGCAGATGACCCAGGCCCCACAACCTATGTGGGAGACCTTACATGAAACTCCTGGCTTCAGCCTGGCCATTGAAGCCACTTGGGGAGTGAACCAGCAGATCTAAGTCTCTCCCTCTCTTTCAAATTAATAAATAAATCTTTTAAAAATTAATTATGTAATATCCCAAATGTTGATAAACACCCTTTACTAGTAGCTGTACTTCTTTTCACATTTACCCTTCAAGGTAATCACTGATATCAAAATGGCAAGCATCCATCCCAACTTTTTATTTGAAAATACATATATATGCGCATGTACACAACACAGGAGTGTATATTTGTATAAATACATACAGACATGTATTCATACATGTATTTTTTCCATAACTGTATTACACTGAATCATTCTGCAATTGGTTTAAAGCTCAGTTATTTCTTGGACCTCTTTCTACTTTAGAACATGGGAGATCCATTATATTCCATTTAACTGTTATGGTCATCTTAGTAATGGATACACTAAAGTGCATTTAGCTAGTATTTTGATAGAACTAAACTTAGGGCTGGCACTGCGGCTCGATAGGCTAATCCTCTGCCTGCAGCACCAGCACACCAGGTTCTAGTCCCGGTTGGGGTGCCGGATTCTGTCCCGGTTGCTCCTCTTCCAGGCCAGCTCTCTGCTGTAGCCCGGGAGTGCAGTGGAGGATGGCCCAGGTCCTTGGGCCCTGCACCCTCATGGGAGACCAGGAGAAGTACCTGGCTCCTGCCATCGGATCAGCGCGGTATGCCGGCTGCAGCGGCCATTGGGGGGTGAACCAACGGCAAAAGGAAGACCTTTCTCTCTGTCTCTCTCTCTCACTGTCCACTCTGCCTGTCCACAAAAAAAAAGAACAAATTTAGGTTTTATTTTTCACTGTTGAAGTGATGCTGCAATGAATAACCAGGTACGTGTCCATCCTTGTGTGCATATGGAAGCATTCTTTTTTAGAAGAGTTATTTTTTAATTATTGGAAAGGCAGAGTTACAGAGAGAGATGGAGACACAGATAGAAACAGAGAGATCTCCCATGAACTGGTTCACTCCTCAAGTGGCCATAACAGCCAGGGCCGAGGCCAGGAGCCCAGAGTTTCTTCCAGATCTCCAATGTGGATGCCAGGGGCCCAAGCACATGGGCCATCTGCTGCTTCCCAGGCGCATGAGCAGGGAACTGGATCAAAAGCAAAGCAGCTAGATCTAGAACTGGTGCCATAAAGGATGTGGGCATCGCAGGCAGAGGCTTAACTGCTATGCCACAACACTGGCCAACACGGAAGCATATTTATGGCGTAAATACTAAGAGATAGATCTGGTTTGCAAGAAGAAATGCATCATTTCAATTATAAGGCACTTAGAACATATTAGAATGCCAAGTGTCCCCAAGTAACTGTAAGAATTTATAGATCCCATCAGAAAATATGAAAATACCCATTTCCTTACACCTATATATCAAACTTTTTCACATATCATGGGCAAAAAATGAAACCATGATGTAGTTTTAATTTGCATTTCTGTTACTTCTAGTGAGACTCAACATCTCTCTACATGTTTAATGATTATATGCGTTTTTCCTCAAAATTATTTGTATTATCCTTTGACCATTTCTGTTAGGCCCACTTTCCCCCTTATTTATTTGTAGGAGTTCATTGTGTATTCTGCACAGTATTATATATATCACAGACATATTCCCCAAATCTTTCATTTGTCTTCTAATTTATGACATAGTTTTTTTTTTTTTTTTTTTTTTGACAGGCAGAGTAGACAGAGAGAGGGAAGACAGAGAGAAAGGTCTTCCTTTTGCCATTGGTTCACCTTCCAATGGCCGCTGCGGCCAGTGCGCTGACGCTGGCACACCGCGCTGATCCGATGGCAGGAGCCAGGTGCTTCTCCTGGTCTCCCTCCCATGGGGTACAGGGCCCAAGCACTTGAGCCATCCTCCACTGCACTCCCGGGCCACAGCAGAGAGCTGGCCTGGAAGAGGAGCAACCGGGACAGAATCCAGTGCCCTGACTGGGATTAGAACCCGGGGTGCCGGCGCCACAAGGTGGAGGATTAGCCTATTGAGCCACAGTGCTGGCTGATATACACTTTTAAATAATGATATGGCTAAATCTACCAAACTAGGCCGGCGCTGCGGCTCACTAGGCTAATCCTCCGCCTAGCTAGGCGCCGGCACACCGGGTTCTTGTCCCGGTCAGGGCGCTGGATTCTGTCCCGGTTGCCCCTCTTCCAGGCCAGCTCTCTGCTGTGGCCAGGGAGTGCAGTGGAGGATGGCCCAGGTGCTTGGGCCCTGCACCCCATGGGAGACCAGGAAAAGCACCTGGCTCCTGGCTCCTGCCATCGGATCAGCGCGGTGCGCCGGCCGCAGCGCGCTGGCCGCGGCGGCCACTGGAGGGTGAACCAACGGCAAAGGAAGACCTTTCTCTCTGTCTCTCTCTCACTGTCCACTCTGCCTGTCAAAAAATAAAATAAAATAAATAAATAAATCTACCAAACTATTCTGTGTATCTTTTTTGTTTCATTCTTCCTATATAAGAAGGAATTCCTTACTCCAAGAATGCTACTGCTGCTTCTTAAGAATACAGCCTGGGGCTGGCGCTGTGGCGCAGTGGGTTAAAGCCCTGGCCTGAAGCGCAGGCATCCCATATGGGTACCAGTTCTAGTCCCAGATGCTGCTCTTCCAATCTAGCTCCCTGCTATGGCCTGGGATAGCAGCAGAAGATGGCCCAAGTCCTTGGGCCCCTGCACCCACGTGGGAGACCTGGAAGAAGTTCCTGGCTCCTAGCTTTGGATCAGCACAGCTCCATTTGTTGCGGTATCTGGGTAGTCAACGAACGAATGGATGACCTCTCTCTCTCTCTGTGTGTAACTCTGAGTTTCAAATAAATAAAATAAATCTTAAAAAAAAAAAAAGAATATAGCACTAGGGACCAGTACCGTGGCGTGGCAGGTAAAGCCATTGCCTGTAGCACTGGCATCCAAGATGGGCACCAGTTCAAGTCTTGGCTGATCCACATCTGATACAGCTCCCTGCTAATGCACCTGGGAAAGAAGAACATGGCCCAAGAACTTGGGCCCCTGAACCCACATGGGATACTAGGTTGAAGATCCTAGCTCCTGGTCCAGGCCTGGCCACTGCAGCCATTTGGGGAATGAACCAGCAGATGGAAGATCTCTCTCTCTCTCTCCGCCTCTCTGTAACTCTGCCTTTCAAATAAATATTTAAGAAAAAGTACAGCATCTTCCATATTTTTTCAAATATTTTTACAGTTTTGTGTTTTATGTTTAGGTCTTTATTCCATCTGAAATTTGTTTTTATGTAGTATGAAGAACGAACTTATAATCTCCAAACAGACAGCTAATTTTCCCAGTGCTGTAACTAAATAACTTGTCTTCCTACCATGACCACATACCAAATTCTCATATATACCTGACTTACTTCTGTTTATGCTTTTCTACTAATCTACTTGTCCATTCCTAAGCTAATATAAGTGCAGTTTTAATGACAAAAACTTTGTAACATGGTTTGATACTCCTTTTTTTTTAGCTGTTGAGCACACATATTATACAAAATGAATTCTAGAAGGTGTTTATTAGGTTCCAGTGGAAGTCTTGTTGAGAAATTAATTAGGATGAAATCAGTATATCTTTTTTTTTTTTTTTTTTTTTTTTTTTTTGACAGGCAGAGTGGACAGTGAGAGAGAGAGGCAGAGAGAAAGGTCTTCCTTTTGCCGTTGGTTCACCCTCCAATGGCCGCCGCGGCCGGCGCGCTGCGGCCGGCGCACCGCGCTGATCCGATGGCAGGAGCCAGGAGCCAGGTGCTTTTCCTGGTCTCCCATGGGGTGCAGGGCCCAAGCACCTGGGCCATCCTCCACTGCACTCCCTGGCCACAGCAGAGGGCTGGCCTGGAAGAGGGGCAACCGGGACAGAATCCGGCGCCCCGACCGGGACTAGAACCCGGTGTGCCGGCGCCGCTAGGCGGAGGATTAGCCTAGTGAGCCGCGGCGCCGGCCCAGTATATATTTCTTTGGAGAGAATTTTTCCCCCAATATGCAGTCTTTCCATCTATTCCAATTTCTTTTCATTCTCTTGGGTTATAGTTTATTCTACATTTTTTTAAAAAATAGGCCGGCGCCGCGGCTCACTAGGCTAATCCCCCGCCTAGCGGCGCCGGCACACCGGGTTCTAGTCCCGGTCGGGGCGCCGGATTCTGTCCCGGTTGCCCCTCTTCCAGGCCAGCCCTCTGCTGTGGCTAGGGAGTGCAGTGGAGGATGGCCCAGGTGCTTGGGCCCTGCACCCCATGGGAGACCAGGAAAAGCACCTGGCTCCTGGCTCCTGCCATCGGATCAGCGCGGTGCGCCGGCCGCAGCGCGCCGGCCGCGGCGGCCATTGGAGGGTGAACCAACGGCAAAGGAAGACCTTTCTCTCTGTCTCTCTCCCTCACTGTCCACTCTGCCTGTCAAAAAAAAAAAAAAATTTTATTTATTTACTTGAAAGTCAGAGTTACACAGAGAGAGGAGGAGAGGCAGAGAGAGAGAGAGAGGTCCTCCATCCACTGGTTCACTCCCCAACTGGCCACAATGGCTGGAGCTGTGCCAATCCAAAGCCAGGAGCCAGGATTCTCCTCTGGTTCTGCCACATGGGTACAGGGTCCCAAGGACTTGGGCCATCTTGTACTGCTTTCCCAGGCCATAGCAGAGAGCTGGATTGGAAGTAGAGCAGCCAGAACATGAATGGACACCCATATGGGATGCTGGCACTGCAGGCAGCGGCTTTACCCGCTATGCCACAGCACCAGCCCCGTACAGAACATATTTTGAAGTTACAAGCCAATTTTAGCTCCAAGAGAAAATGATGAGAATAATTTCTGAACACATTCATAATGCAATCTTAAGGGGAAAGCAAAGATAATTTGCATCTGATAAAATACAAATAGAGCATGTATCTCAGACCCCTCTCATCTTGGACAGCTACCTCCCCCCACCTGGGGATTCCTGCTGAAGTCCTTTTCTCTGCCAACAGCACCTCCACGGTACTGCTTCTGGTGGTCTACCTAGAGCTATGATGTTATTTGGTTAATCATGAGATAAATGAACAAATTAGGCAACATATTAACTTACCTCTACACAAAACTTAAAATGAATGCCTTGAGAATCGTAGAATGAAATAATTCGATTAGAGAGTGTCACAGTAATGAGAGACCAGTGGACTTCCAAGTGAATAGGAATCAACAGAAGACTCTTTTTAAACAAATCCACCTGATCAAGAAAAGACAAAGAAATGCAGCCATCACCACAGAACCAACAACAAGCAACAGCTTCCATTTATTGACCTTTAATCTGCTCAAGTTCATGAAACTAGGAAGAATGAACCGGAATTTGAACCTAGGTCTTACTGTAAAGCCTATGCTTATTAACTACTAAGCTATAAAACACACTAATATGAAACATGAAGATACAGAAGTACTATTTTTCAGTTACCCTACTAAACCTGTGTTTAATCAGACATCAACTGTCTGATGTCACTTTGTCCCTTAATTTTATGCTTACAAAATTTTCTTATGCATATTTTGACTTAGATTCAACAATTGTTCCAGAAGAGAACATGATATAAGAAAACAGTAAGGTATACTTAAGTCTTCTATCTTTCTAAAGACTCAGTACAACAGTTGAAATCATGGGTTCTATCCAAAGCAGGTCTACTCAAGTTCAAATATTGGCTCTTCCACTTACTGGCCAGATGACTTTGGCAATTTTCTCAGCTTGTTTGTGCCTTGATTTCCTCAATTATAAAATGTAGAAAACAACAGTACCTATCTTATGAACTTACTGACAGTAATAACAGGATAAATATAAAATTCATAAAGCTATGCTCAGCACATTTTAAGTAGCAAATAAACCTTAGCTATTATTACTCACTTAGATCTCCCAGGTGTTGAAATTGAAAAAAAGATCCTTGATAATACCTTAAACGTCCATTACTTCCTATTATATCCTTTATAACCCTAGTACATCCTTTATGTTTCAATATACATCTGTTTACAATCCAAAAATATTCGCTATTCCCCTTACAATTCCAGTTGTGGGTTGGATGACCATAGTAGATGTTTCATAAACATCTGTAAAAGAATGAATGAATGTCTTTATTCAGCTATTTTTTGAGAGTATTTTAGTGATTCCTTTTACATCAAATTTTCAGAAACTAATCTCTTGGGCCAAGGCCGGCGCTGTGGTGTAGTGAGCTAAGCCTCCATGCTGTCATCTCATCCAGGCACTGGTTTATCTCCCAGCTGCTCCTCTTTTGATCCAGCTCTCTGCTTACGGCCTGGGAAAGCAGTGGAGGATGAACCAAGTGCTTGGGCCTCTGCACCCGCCTGCTTCTTGCTTCAAGACCAGAAGAAGCTCCTGGCTCCAGACTGCCATTGTGGCCATTTGGTAAGTGAACCACCGGATGGAAGAAGACTTTTCTCTCTAACTCTCCCTATCAGATAAATTTTTTTTTAAAGATCCAGCCCCAAATGGGCTGATCCGAAGCCAGGAGCTTCTTCCATGTCTCTCACACAGGTGTAAGGGCCCAAGCACTTGGGCCATTTTCCACTGCTTTCCCAGGCCATAAGCAGAGAGCTGAATTGAAAGAGGAGTAGCCGGGACACAAACCAGCACCCATACAGGATGTTGGTGCTATAGGTGGCAGCTTTACCCACTATGCCACGGTGCCAGCACCAATAAATAAATCTTCAAAAACAAAACAAAACACAACACGGATTTCTCAAGTTCTTTCTTGCATTCTGATACCTAGATAATATCCCACACTAAATGAATCTATGGGACTATGTGACCTTGGAGGAAAACAACTTAGCACTTTTGCTTTTCAGTTTCTGCATCCATAAACCTGGGAGGGGTGTGTGGCAGGTATAAAAAGATACATGTTGACCTTCCTGACATAAAAATCCAAAATCCAAAACATTTCTAGAACCACCACACATTTAGAAGAAAATCTACCTAAATTCACATGACACATCACACTCAAAACACAGGCACATGGTCAGGCATTTGGCCTACCAGTTGATGCTCATATCCCTATGAGTGCCTAGCTTTCATTCCCAAATCTGGCTCGGTTCTGGCTTCCTGCCAATGCAGACCCTGAAAGGCCATGGTGATGACTTAGGTATAGGTCCCTGCCATCCAAGTGGGAGACCTAGACTGGGTTGCCAGTTCTAACCCTGGGCACAGCCCTGGCTGCTACAGGTATCGGGTTAGGGAACCAGAGGCTAGGGGCGTTGGGGGAGAGCACTTGCTTGTGCGCACGCTCTCTCTCTCTCTCTCTGCCTCTCAAATAAATAGTAAATAAAAATGACAAAAGTTTGCAGACAAGGGCTGCCAGTGTTGTAGCACGTGGGTTAAGCTGTCACTTGTGACATCTGCATCCCGTTTCAGAGTGCCAATTCAGGTTTCCAGCAACTGTTTTGATTCAGCTCCCTGCTAATGACCTGGGAAGATATCAGAAGATGGCCCAAGTACTTGGCCCCTATCACCTGAATGGGAGACCTGGATGGAGTTCTGGGTTCCTGGTTCTGTTTGGCCCCACTCTGGCAGGTGTAACCATTTGGGAAGTGAACCAGTGGATGGAAAATGTCTCTCCCTCTCTACCTTTTTACTCCCTTCTTCCCCTTCTCTGTCACTCTTCCTTCCCAATAAATAAATACATAATTTTTAAAAACTGTAGGTACACTAAAAAGTATTGTGTGGGTCAACACTGTGGTGTAGTGGGTAAAGCCCCCACCTGCAGTGCTGACATTCCCATGTGGGTGCTCATTCAAGTCCTGACTGCTTATATTCTGATCCAGTTCCCTGCTAATGTGCCTGAGAAAGCAGAAGATGGCCCAAGTACGTGGGCCCCTGCACCCACGTGGGAGTTCCAAAATAAGCTTCTGGTTTTCAATCAGCCCAGCCCTGGCCATTGCAGCCATTTGGGGAGTGAACCAGGGGATGGAAGATCTAATTCTGCCTTTCAAATAAAATAAATCCTAAAATAAATAAATTTCTCTTGGTGGTGTATCAGAGTTCAAAAAAAATTTTTGAAAGCCTCTGCTGGTGCTGGTATTGTGGCACAGCAGGTTATGCCACTGCCAGCAATGCTGGCATCTCATATGTAAGTGCTGAATAGAGAACAGAGTCCCAGCTATTCTGCTTCTTATCCAGCTCCCTACTATTGTGCCTGGGAAAGCAGAAGACCGTTCAAGTACATGGGCCACACTTGTGGGAGACCAAGATGGAGTTCTGGGCTCCTGGCTTCAGCCTGGAAGAGCCCTGGCCATTATAGCTATTTGGAGAGTGAACTAGTGGATGCAACACATCTGTCCCCCAACCCACACCACCCCTACCATCATTGCTCAGCCTTTCAAATAATTTTTTTTGTTGTTTTTCTTTAAAAAGAATGCCTCTGCTAACAAACCTACCAAATAATAGCAGCTCTTATTAGATCTATCATTCCCCTGTACGTGACACCAGGAGTCAATTAAAGATCTTCTTGATTCCACTGAGCTTTTCTTTCAGCCTGTAACTCTTTTTTTTTTTTCTTTGAGATTTAAAAGCAAGATTAATTTATTAGAGTCAAACACCTCCAGCCAGAAGAGCACGGAGGGGGGTTCCAAGAGAGGAAAAAACCTGAAGTGGTCTGTGGCAGTTGAGTTTTTAAGCACAATTTTGGAAAAACAACCTTGACAATCAGATTGACTTTTTTGTTGTTTTTTTGAGATTTAAACTGTCGTTCTCTTCTTCCAACACCCTCAGCAGTATAGGAAGCTTCTTGCTTCAAGAATTTTTTCTGTATCCTTGTCAACATCAACAATTGATGTTCATAATCCCTCACTTTACTCTACTTTGGGTTCAATGTCCATTCTACTTCATCCCTCAATATTATTTATTACATAAACATTTAAAGAGCAGAGGCACTGGAATAATAACAGAGATATAGGACAAAAATAAGATTCCTCGCCTTAAGGGATCCAAATTTCAGTAGGAAAAATAATTACAATGTCATATGATAAATGTTATACAGCTTTATATATAAATGAATAGAGGAAATAAAGTAATACAAAACTACTACTACTGGTACCAGGACCACAAAGTATAAATATCTGCTTAGGTAAAAAGAGAACCAGGAAGAAAGGGAATGTCTTATCTAATGCCTGACTTCACATTCCTTATACTTCCACAGTGGTAAGATCTCAGAAAAACAACAGAACTATGGAAGTCATATACTATTTTTAGTTCTTACAAAGTAGTTACCCTTATATCCCTAAATTACTTCCTTCAACAATATGGCTCTGGTATAACTACATGAAAATAGACTCTCATGCAGCATTCATCCTAATGGAGGACAGAAAATGAATACTATAAATAAGGTAATGAAAACTCTCAGGGGGAAAAATAAAGCAAGGTGAGAAGAGAACACTGGGGAGCACGAGTTTAGACAGGACAGTTCAGGATGGCCTCTCCAAGCAGACAGCATCTGAGCAGAGGCCTTCATAATGTGAGGAAATGAATTTTACATAAATCTGGGGGAGAAAAGCATTCTAGGCAGAAGTAACAGGAAGTGGAAATGCTTTTAGACAAGAATGAGTGAAGCAAGGAAGCCAGTATGAAGGTTCTTCAAACAAATTCATAGAAAATTCACATTACGAAAAAGCTATGCATGATTTAAAGTGTTTTTTTGCACCAAAATAAACTTTTAATTCCATTTTCCATGAACTTAAATGGCTGGAGCATGTGACTGAGGGAATAAGAGTTAACAGGAAGTGTGATTTATCCTGTGTTTTCCAATTTATTGATTCTAGAAACACTCTGATTGCCCTCCATAACAAACTTAAACATGACAAATCTTTCCTTCCTTATTTTATTAGCACTGTATCAGTTTGCAATACATCTGTAGTAAAAAATAGTGACTGGGTACCACCAACTAACAACATATTATTCCATGAAACCAATGTATCAATCATTTTAATTTTTGCTACTATAAATAGCAATCTGATGAAGATTGTTACATACAGAACATTCCTTTTTTAAAATTATTTTTCTTAGAATAAATTTCTAGGAATTGTATTACCAAATCAAAAGACTAAAATTCATATTTGGTGGGTAATTTCATAAATCATAATGTAACACTGTACTGTATGGTTATCATGTGCTTAATGATTTGCATAATCTCATTTAGTCCTCACAACAAAGTAAACACCACAGATGTTCTTATTTTAAAGATGATGAAATAAAGTTTGCAGGGATTAAATAATTTGTCCAAGATCTTACAGCTCATTAAGGGATCAAATTGGGAACTGAACCCAGCTCTGATTCCTGAGTTCATTACATCTGTTTCTCAGGTTTGTACTCCTCAACCACATTTCATTCACCTTGGAGCTATTAATGACTACCTATGTAGCAATGTTCAATCAACTGTACTTTACAAAAACTTATTTCCACTCACAACTACTTACGCTACTTAAGATTCCTTAATTATCTAACCCATCAAGCATCAAAAGCGAGAAGTTACAGCATCTCTAAGTCTGTGACTATGGAATTTGAACTTGTAGGTAATTTCGTCAAAATATCAAAAATGGAATATAAATGGACTTTTAAAACGATGTTTCCTGCACTGTTACTGAATAGAGAATTAGAAGGTGCTTTAGAGAGTACCCTGATTTATCACTGTGTTTTGCAAATAAGTAATCTAAGGCCTAGGCAAGTTAAATGTCTGGTCCAACTTGCACAGTAAACTAGCATTATTAACTCTCAACCCAGTGCTTTTTCACTTATCGTGCATGCCAACCAACTGGATAGATTCAAGAATTTCACTTAGTATCTTGTCTTTCAAACAGGAAGATTCAGAAGAAGCTATTAAAAATCTGTCACTTCGAATTCAACATAATGCTGGCATTAAAGCCCTTATCCTTCATCAAATGTGGGTTCTCTCTCATTTCAAATTTAGGATAAAAAGGAATAAAGGGAATACCTTTTTAGTCCATCTTTTTACTCCATTGTATCCTTTGGTTACCAGCTGTCTGTGAAAAAAGCTGTTGAAGAAGTGAACCTGGAACAGATACCAAATAAAAGCAACAAATATATTAGGCAACACTCAGATTTAACATCAGAACAAAATGGAAATTTTAAAATGTTTTTGAAAGAAAAACAGACAAGAGGAGGAGGAAAAGTTTCTCCTTAAAAAATGAATGAAATACAGACAATACATAAGATTTACATAAGATTCTATCCAAAATTTTCATCAGAATGACCTTATGGGCTATAGTCTACAGTCAGAACTGGCATGGGGAAGTAAACTGATTACCCAAATCCAATCAAGTAGAGAAGCAACCTGCCAAATTTCTTCAAATCAACTGATAAAGTTGAAAGAGGCTATGAAAAAATGAGGTAACCATTACCTTGAACTCAGGGGACATGGATTACAAAACTAACCCCCTCTGAATGTGGATTTGGAGACTCCTGTTGTCATAACAACTGTGAAAAGGCATGAATTAGCATGATCATTTCTACTAACAAAAGAATTATTCTGGTCATATAGAGCAAATCTGCATCCTTGGCTTCAGCTTTCTGGTTTGTAAGTCATTTACACTATCAGCCCACCTGAGATAGTTGTGGTTCTTGGTGTGGTCACCAGACCAGTAGTATCAGCATCACCTGGCAATTTGTTAGAAATATAAACTCAGGCCCCACCCAAACCCACTAAAGCAAAAACTCAATGGATAAAGCCAAGCAATCTGGTTTTATAAACTCTCCAGATGATTCTAATGCACATTCTTTTGAGAACCATGCAGCCTAACATTTGGATAAAAAGAGCTTGTAGTAAAAGTTTCTAAAGCAGTGAATCTCAAACTTGGTGTGCATCAGAATCCTCTGGAGAGTGTTAAAAAAACACACTCCTGGGGGGCCAGCACTGTGGCGTAGCGGGTAAAGCTGCCACCTGCAGTGCCGACATCCCATATGGGCACTGGTTCAAGTCCCAGCTGCTCCATTTCCAATCCCACTCTCTGCTATGGCCTGAGAAAGCAGTAGAAGATGGCCCAAGTCCTTGGGCCCCTGCACCTTCAAGAGACACACGGAAGAACTCCCTAGCTCCTGGCTTCTGATCAGCCCAACTCCGGCTGTTGCAGCCAATTGTGTAGTGAGCCAACGGATGGAAGACCGCTCTCTCTCTCTGCCTCTCCTTCTCTGTGTTCTTTCAAATAAATAAATAAATCTTTTAAAAAATAAGTTTCTGAAAGAATTAGACAAAATGTAAAATTTGACTTATTAGCCTTAATAACATGTAACAGATTTGTGACTTTTAAAAAGATTTACTTATTTTTACTTATTTGAAAGGCAGGGTGAGAAAGGGAGAGATCTTCCATCTGCTGGTTCACTTCCCAAATGTTGGCAATAGCTGGCACATGGCCAGGCTGAAGCCCAAAGCTAGGAACTCCACTTGGGGCCTGCCAGGCAAGCAGGAACCCAAGTACTTGAGCCATCATCTGATACCTCTCAGGGTGTGTGCTGGCAGAAAGCTGGATCAGAGGCAGAGGAAGGAGACAACCCCAGACATGGGATGCAGGCATTCCAAACAGTGGCTTAACTGACTGCACCACAATGCCTGCTCTAGATCCATGATTTAAAGTGGAAAGCTATATATTTCCCATTTATTCATAAACACTGTTGGAATCTGAGATTCATATTTACCCATTTATTCGATTTATGAAAACTTTAGATTACACTGGTATAAATACTTGGATAGAAACATTAATGTTAAATTTAAAACTAAGTTTAGGGGCAAGCATTGTGGTTCAGCAGGTAAGACACTGCTTGGGATGCCCACTTCCCATAGAGTGGCTGGGTTCTAATGCCCACAGTGTTTCTGATCCAGCTCCTGCAAATGTGTACCCTGGGAAGCAGCAGTGATAACCCAAGTAGTTGGGTCCCTGCCACCCACAAGGGAGACCCATGTGGAGTTCTGGCTCCTGACTTCAACGGGGCCCAGCCTCAGCTGTTGTGGGCATTTGGGGAGTGAACCAACAAATGAAAATGTGCACTCTCTTTCTCTCTTCCTGTAGCTCTACTTTTCAATTAAAAAAAAAAAAATTTTTTTTAAAAAAATCTTAGTACCTAACTAAGCTCTTAAGAGAATTCAGAATTTATGGGGTTGAGCTTGTATTTGAACTGAGTATTTTCACATCAATACTACTGCACACTTTTTTTTTTTTTTTGACAGGCAGAGTGGACAGAGAGAGAGAGACAGAGAAAAAGGTCTTCCTTTTGCCGTTGGTTCACCCTCCAATGGCCGCCGCGGCTGGCGCGCCGCGGCCAGCGCACCGCACTGATCCGAAGCCAGGAGCCAGGTGTTTCTCCTGGTCTCCCATGGGGTGCAGGGCCCAAGCACTTGGGCCATCCTCCACTGCACTCCCGGGCCACAGCAGAGAGCTGGCCTGGAAGAGTGGCAACCGAGACAGAATCCGGTGCCCCAACCGGGACTAGAACCCGGTGTGCCAGCGCTGCAAGGCGGAGGATTAGCCTAGTGAGCCGCAGCATCGGCCTCTACTGCATACTTTTAAAGAGCCTGGGAGTGCAGTGGAGGATGGCCCAATTCCTTGGTACCTGCACCCCATGGGAGACCAGGAGAAGCACCTGGCTCCTGGCTTTGGATAAGTGTGGTGCGCGGGCCGTGGCGGCCATTGGAGGGTGAACCAACGGCAAAAGGAAGACCTATCTCTCTGTCTCTCAATCTCTCACTGTCCACTCTGCCTGTAAAAAAAAAAAAAAAAAAAAGAGAGAGAGAGTAAGACTCAAATGCATCTCCCCACCAAAAAAACAAAACAAAACAAAACAAAACCCTCCGCCTGCGGCACCAGCACCCCAGGTTCTAGTCCTGGTTGGGCGCCAGATTCTGTCCCAGTTGCGCCTCTTCCAGTCCAGCTCTCTGCTGTGGCCCAGGAAGGCAGTGAAGAATGGCCCAAGTCCTTGGTCCCTGCACCCGCATGGGAAACCAGGAGGAAGCACCTGGCTCCTGATTGGCGCAGCACACCGGCCGCAGCGGCCATTTAGGGGTGAACCAACGGAAGGAAGACCTTTCTGTCTCTCTCACTCTGCCTGTCAAAAAAATTAAAAAAAAAAAAAACCACACCCTTGACAATACCAATGAACACACCCACCTTAACACAAATAAGCAGGAAAACAATGGCACTGTGGGTCTATGGAGAACAGAATTTACCCACAATCCTAGTAATTGAGCAAGACAAAATCCTAACCTTTTTTCAAATATCTAAGGAATATCAAATAATTACAAGAAGTTCAAAAACTACTCCTTTTAATACACAGACTCTCCTGAAGAAGAGGAAGTTTTCACTTACTTTGTCTGGTACTGCATCCATTATCAGCTCTCCGTACATATTAATGACCTATAAAAAGTAAAAATGGCTTACTAACCCTATGCAGTTCATATCATCGCAATCAGAATGACTAAAATTGATACTGCTGTTATAAAACCTTATGGATCCTGGGTTAATGAATGAGTCACTTGGGTATCACTTTGGTATCAAGGAACAAAGAATCCTTGATACCAAAAGATAACTGAGGCCAACCAGGAGGTTATGTTTTATTTTACTGACCAACATCCTCTGCAGCATTCCAGTGCTGAGAGCATACAATAGACTAACCTGGTCATTCAGCCAATTCTGACCATCCAGGGTCGCCAGATCATCCATGTCCAGCATGTGCTTATTGTAGAAGATGCGAAAGTTGCATTTTTGATGTCTGGCCCGGTAGTTTGTAATTTCCCTATTGATAAATGGTTTTCTGAAACAGGATTTTGAAACAACAGTTAAAAATATGAATTCTACACAATCTATTGCTGAGTATCTTTTTTCCCCATATATTAAGAAAAAGTCATATGTTGCAAACAATTTTATTTTCAAGGGCTTAACCTTATCACTCACATACCTATTAGAAAAGTCTTCATTAAAGACATCTTTTAATCTTCCAAGGACATCTTTTTCACTAAGTGGAACCAAACTGCCATACTTCTTCATAACCTCATCTAGGAATCCTTAAAGAAAGGGGGGGAAAAAGCCATTTTCCTCAACAGTTAACTTATACACAATAAATAACATATATTTCAGTTTTTAAACTTTAAAGTTGTTATCTCCTAGAAAAGTAGATTTAGCCCTCACCATTATAATCTACAGAGAAATGCTGTGAGGCATGATTTATTTTTTAAGATTTTATTTATTTATTTGAGAGGTAGAGTTACAGACAGTGAGAGGGAGAGAAAGGTCTTCCCTCTGTTGGTTCACTCCCCAAACGGCCACAACAGCCGGAGTTGCGCCGATCCGGAGCCAGGAGCCAAGAGCCTCCTCCTAGTCTCCTATGCAGGTGCAGGGGCCTAAGCACCTGGGACTAGAAACTCCTAGCTTCAGATTGGTCTGGCTCCAGCCGCTGTGGCCATTTGGAAAGTGAATCAGAAGACCTCTCTCTCCATCGCTACCTCTCAAATAAATAATAATAAAAGATATTATCTCCACAAATGGAGAAACTGGAAGTTTAGGGAAGCTAATTTACTACCCAAGGGCATTTAAGTATCAAGCAGAACTAAGACTTTCATGATGGTCATCCTATGCCACCTCCAAAGTAGGAAGTATCTATTGTTTTTTCTCTACACAATCTTGGATTTTCACTTCTCTCTCTTTCAGGACTGGAGTCATGGTATGGTGGGTAAAACCACCACCAGCATCCCACAGGGGCACCCCAGCTGCTCCATTTCTGATCTAGCTCCCAGCTGTGGTTGTTGTGGCCACTTGGGGAGTGAGCCAGTGGATGGAAAAAGAAAGAAGACTGTCTCTTACAAATGAACTTTTTAGAAAAGATTTATTTATTTGAAAGGCAGAGTAATGGGGGGGGGGGGATGACTATCACCTGCTGCAAAAACTTTGAAATCCATCCATATGAAAGGATCTTCAGAAAGTTCATGAAAAATATGTATTTTCTAAAACCATACCAATTTTTAAAGGGTTCCTTTTTTGCACTAAAATTTACCTTTTAATTCTATTATACAGGCTAGTTCTGTGGCATGGTAGGTTAAGCCTCCACCTGTGGTGCTGGCATCCCATATGGGCACCAGTTTGAGTCTCAGCTGCTCCACTTCCAATCCAACTCCCTGCTAACGAGCCTGGGAAAGCAGTGGAAGATGGCCTAAGTGCTTGGGCCCCTGTACCCATGTATGTAAAATACCCTTATATGTAAAATTACTGTATTGATTAAAAATATGTATTTTTATAAAGATTTATTTTATTTGAAAGGCAGGTTTACAGAGAGAGAGAACGGATCTATCTTCCATCCACTCGTTCACTGCCCAGATGGCTACAATAGCCAGATCTGTGCCAGGTTGAATCCAGGAGCCAGAAACTCCATTCGTGTCTCCCATGGACTTGGTCATCTGCTGCCCTCTAAAGCCATTAGCGGGGAGCTGAATCAGAAGTAGAGCAGGGGCCGGCGTCATGGTGTAGCAGGTAAAGCTGCTGCCTGTGATGCTGGCATCCCAAATGAGCACCAGTTTAAGTCCTGGCTGTTCCACTTCCAACCAAGCTCCCTGCAAATGTGCCTGGGAGGGTAGTGGAAGATGGCCCAAGTCCTTGGCCTCCTGCAGCCACATGGGAAAGCTGGAAGAAGCTCCTGGCTTCAGACCAGCTGTTGTGGCTGTTCAGGGAGTAAACCAGCAGATGGAAGATCTCTTTCAAATAAATAAGTCTAAATAAATTTCCTACGTTGGTGTCAGGGGCCCAAACATTGAATCCATCACCTGCTGCCTCCCAGGATGAGTCAGCAGGAAGATGGATGAGAAACAGAGTAGCCAGCTGGCACCGCAGCTCACTAGGCTAATCCTCCGCCTGCAGCGTCGGCACATCAGGTTCTAGTCCCAGTTGGGACACCGGATTCTGTCCCGGTTGCTCCTCTTCCAGTACAGCTCTCTGCTGTGGCCCGGGAGTGCAGTGGAGGAAGGCCTAAGTGCTTAGGCCCTGCACCTGCATGGGAGACCAAGAGGAAGCACCTGGCTCCTGGCTTCAGATCAGTGTAGTGCACCGGCTGCAGTATGCCGGCCACAGCGGCCATTGGGGGGTGAACCAACAGAAAAGGAAGACCTTTCTCTCTCTAACTCTGCCTGTAAAAAAAAAAAAAAAAAAAAAAAACCAGAGTAGTCAGGACTGAAGCTTGCACTCCAATTTGAGATGCAGGTGTCCCAACTAGTGGCTTAACCCACTGTGCCACAACACTTAACCTTAGTCAAATTTTTAATCTACTAGAATATACCATGGTATAAGAATCTATTCCTGCCGGCACCACGGCTCACTAGGCTAATCCTCCACCTTACGGCGCCGGCACACCGGGTTCTAGTCCCGGTCGGGGTGCTGGATTCTGTCCCGGTTGCCCCTCTTCCAGGCCAGCTCTCTGCTGTGGCCCGGGAGTGCAGTGGAGGATGGCCCAAGTGCTTGGGCCCTGCACCCCATGGGAGACCAGGGGAAGCACCTGGCTCCTGCCTTCGGATCAGCGTAGTGCGCCGGCCGCAGCGCGCTGGCTGCAGCGGCCATTGGAGGGTGACCCAACGGCACAAAAGGAAGACCTTTCTCTCTGTCTCTCTCTCTCACTGTCCCCTCTGCCTGTCAAAAAAAAAAAAAAAAAAAAAAAAAAAAAAAAAAAAAAAAAAAGAATCTATTCCTTTTTCTTCTAAAAGATAGCTAATTGTTCCAGTTATTTCCCATAATTCTCAAGGTGCTATAATTTTAATGAACAAAATTTAGTGTGGGTCTGTGTATGTATATCTTCTAATTTTGACAACTTCTAGTTCTTAAAGTGAAAGAACTTAAAAGACCACTTGCAAAATAATCTGAGTACATATTTTCACATACTCCCCCAAATCCTGTAGTCAATCTTGCACAAGCATTTAACTCAGCATTAAATTTTTTTACAGCAGTTCACAATGGGAGCATCTACTTACTGTCCTATAATGATTCCCATTCTGATCGCTCCGTTAATCCTGTTTACTCAGATTTAGTTCTTCTTCTTCTTCTTTTTTTTTTTTTTTTTTTTTGACATGCAGAGTGGACAATGAGATAGAGACAGAGAGAAAGGTCTTCCTTTTTTTTTCCTGTTGGTTCACCCCCCAATGGCTGCTGTAGCCGGTGCACTGCGCTGATCCGAAGCCAGGAGCCAGGTGCTTCTCCTGGTCTCCCATGCGGGTGCAGGGCCCAATGACTTGGGCTATCCTCCACTGCCCTCCCAGGCCACAGCAGAGAGCTGGACTGGAAGAGGGGCAACCGGGACAGAATCCGGCGCCCCGACCGGGACTAGAACCCGGTGTGCCGGCGCCGCAAGGCGGAGGATTAGCCTAGTGAGCCGTGGTGCCGGCCTAGTTCTTCTGTTATTGTTAAATTTGTCTCTTTCACTGTGTTAGCTTTTCTCAAATGATGGTGATAGATTTGAGCTCATCTCTATTTGGGTAATTTGCTAGGGAAGGGAGGAGGGGTCTGGGATAGGTGGCAGATATTGCTTGAACTATTTTCAGTGGGAGTGGGTACACAGAAAAACTCCAGTATTACTCTGGACATTACACAACAAAAACATCACACAGCACCCTATAAATATGTACCATTTTTATGTGTCAGTTGAAATTTTTTAAAAATTAAGATGAAAGGCCGGCACCGTGGCTCAATAGGCTAATCCTCCGCCTGCAATGCCAGCACACCGGGTTCTAGTCCCGGTCGTTCTTCTTCCTGTCCAGCTCTCTGCTGTGGCCTGGGAGGGCAGTGGAGGATAGCCCAAGTCATTGGGCCCTGCACCCGCATGGGAGACCAGGAGAAGCACCTGGCTCCTGGCTTCGGATCAGCGCAGTGCGCCGGCTACAGCAGCCATTGGGGGGGTGAACCAACAGAAAAAAAAAGGAAGACCTTTCTCTCTGTCTGTCTCTCTGTCCATTCTGCCTGTCAAAAAAAAAAAAGATGAAAACCCTCAGAGTTGCACTATTCCCTGTACTTGTCTTCTGTCCCTCTTGTCTTTCCCACTGCTTTCAGCCTTGTGACAGCATCCCAGTTTCTGTTCACCAAAACTTTCTACCTTGTTTTTGAGTACTGAGATACATATGAGGGGTCTCCAAATCGTTCATAGAAAATGTATACTGTGAAAAATCTATGCGTGGGGGCTGGCGCTGTGGTGTAGCGGGTTAATGCCCTGGCCAGAAGCACTGAAATCCTATATGGGCGCCGGATCTAGTCCCGGCTGCTCCACTTCCCATCCAGTTCTCTGCTATGGCCTGGGAAAGCAGTAGAAGATGGCCCAAGTCCTTGGGTCCCTGCACCCGTGTGGGAAACCCGGAAGAAGCTCCTGGCTTCAGATCGGCACAGTTCCGGCCACTGCGGCCATCTGGGGAGTGAACCATTGGATGGAAGACCTCTCTCTCTGCCTCTCCTCTCTTTCAAATAAATAAATTAATTAAAAAAAAATCTATGCATAGATTTCAAGAAGTTTTTGCACCAAAATATCTTTTAATTCCATTTTTTCATGAACTTGTTGAAGGATCCTTATACATATCCTTAATATATTTTTCATAATTTCTATGGATTTGGTAAAAAGAAGAGATTCCATGTGCTTACTTCATCTTAAACCTAGAACAACTTAGTTTCTGACAAACTTTTTTACAAACTTTTTTCCTCTACCACTGTCTGAATATGCCATCACCTGTGCTTCAATTGTTATTTCACTGTTTCGGTTGTTTTCAGTTTTTTAACTACAATAACCTAAGTAATACCCCTACAAAAATATACACAAGTATTTGTACTATTTTATATCTAGGATAAATTCCAAGAAGAAAATGTATCAAAGACTGAACTGCCTTGTTTTCCAAAAACGTTTATACCAATTGGTCATGAAGTAGATTCTGACAAAATAAGGTTTTTTAAAGCAAAACATTAAAAAAAATAGAATGATGTAAAAACTAGATGCCTTAATAGTCAAAGACAAATTTTACTGTGCAGGAACTCAATTTTTTTTTTTTTTTTTTTTTTTTTTTTTTTTTTTTGACAGGCAGAGTGGACAGTGAGAGAGAGAGACAGAGAGAAAGGTCTTCCTTTTGCCGTTGGTTCACCCTCCAATGGCCACCGCGGCCACCGCGCTGTGGCCGGCGCACCGCGCTGATCCGATGGCAGGAGCCAGGAGCCAGGTGCTTTTCCTGGTCTCCCATGCGGGTGCAGGGCCCAAGCACCTGGGCCATCCTCCACTGCACTCCCTGGCCACAGCAGAGAGCTGGCCTGGAAGAGGGGCAACCGGGACAGAATCCGGCGCCCCGACCGGGACTAGAACCCGGTGTGCCGGTGCCGCTAGGCGGAGGATTAGCCTAGTGAGCCGCGGCGCCGGCCGGAAC
This sequence comes from Oryctolagus cuniculus, assembly GCF_051225735.1. Taxonomy (NCBI): domain Eukaryota; kingdom Metazoa; phylum Chordata; class Mammalia; order Lagomorpha; family Leporidae; genus Oryctolagus; species Oryctolagus cuniculus. The sequence goes on along the minus strand of NC_142870.1, from coordinate 83,249,591 downwards.
TCAAATTTTTTGTTAAGCCAAATATTAAACTATGTTGGGATATTGAAGCCTTTTAACTTTTGGGAGGAGTAATTCTTATGACATTTATAATTAGCAATTAATTTAAGATCATTACAACTAGAATGACACTATGGTATATTAAGGTAGGAATCAGTATAAACTGTTTGTTGCAATATTGGTAGAAGCCAATACAGTGTTTGACACACAAGAGCTTCTCATATATTAAAATAGAAACACAAAAACAGGCAAAGGAAAGCCAAGTACCAACAAAAATTGGCCAATAAACACAGAAAGATATCCAAAATTAAACAAATTAAAAGAAAACGCATATGATCTGTAAAACTGGCAAAGCTTAACAAATATAAACTAATTCAATCTTTTGGAGGGTAATTTAACAATTCTCTTGAAGTTAAAAGTGTGAATATCCTTTCACCAGCAACTCCAATAGTGGGATTATTACTTACAGAAACAATCATTTAAGTATAAAGAAATGACTTCATTGCATCCATTTACCAAAGGAACAATTGGAATCAGTACACATGTCAATCAATCAAGGATTAGATAAATTACAGAGCAGCTATATAATACAGCAATATGAAAGGCTGCAAGAAGAATGTCTAACTGCTTAAAGGGGAATCCATGTATGGGAAGAAAATATAGGACTCTTCTAGAAAGGTTAATGGACACCAACTGTGGGTGAAGTTGAGGGAATAAAGAGTGCATACCAGAAAGGCAGATTGACAGCTGTTCATCATCCACTGGAGATGCTTCTTGACTCTTCTTCCCACCTCCCACTTGATTTTCTAGCTTGAGTCCACCACACACCAGTGGAGCCTCCAGTGGACTTTTACAGTAAGGGTGGTCCAGCAACTTAGAACTGAGAATATTCTGCTTGACAGATCCATCCTCTTCCATCTGACATGAGTTCTCATTTGGCCCAGTTTCTTCAGACACAGGCCCATCCACATTACTCACAGATTTATCTGTTCCAGACACTGACAGTTTTATCCCATCATCACTGACAGTACTTGTCCGATTTTCTTGACCCAGAGTCACAGTTTCTCCTTCAGTTTCCGAGGTGAACATGTTACTAGAATGATGTTCTGACAAGGGGATATCATGAATCAGCTCTGTACACTCCCACTTAGGAGAGGAACAGGGTGACTGGTCCCAGGCATATGTGGCACTGCCATTCTGTTGATCAGGGAATGCTTCATCTAAACTACGCTCCTTGCCCAAAAAAGGGCTTCCTTTAGTGTGGCCATCAGGCATGTGAGAGTTCTTTCCTTTCACCACAGCATTGCTGTCCATATTTGGAAAATATGGCTGATGCCAACAGGAAGTGTCTTTCTCTTCTGGAGAAGGGAATAGACTACAATCGCCACCCTCACCGTTTTCCCTAAGAGTCTCTTGATGGTCCCCAGTGACCTTCTGTACCCAGCTTCGCTGAGCTTTCCTTAGTTTGCAAACTTTGCTTTTTGTTCTGAAGTGCTGGGATCTTAGAATCCTGTACCGAAATCTAATCATGGATAATTTCTCATACATCATAAGAGGAGACACTTTTATTCTCCTATGTTGGTTAAGTTGGAACTTTTTTGGAATCAGGGATCCCCCATTCCTGTGACGTTCCAGCCCTTGGCAGCAGCCATAACAAAAGCGCTTTCTCTTATGGTTGCTCAAGGTGACCACAATCGTGCTGCTCTCAGCTGGACTTTGGCTCTCTCCTTGGAACTTCATGGGAAAGTCAGAAGCTTGTGGCTCTGTCCTAGGTCTGTGACCACTGGCCTGACTTAAAAGACTATTTGCTGGTAAGTCAGCAACTGCCTCCAAGAGACTTTCCTCTCCGCAGTATTCATGGTCAGAGTTCTTGGCTGATGACAGCAACTTTTCTGCTTGGAGTTTCAGAAGATTCCTTGAAGAAGAAATTAAGTGCTTACTATCTTTTTTCACTTTAGAGGACAAAGCACTAACATTCTGAGTAGCCACACTAGACTTGGTCTTCCCACAAAGTGGTTCATCCTGGATCCACGTTTTCTGGATCTGAAGGGCTTTCTTTTTACACTGTAAATGTCTCAACTGTCTATCACAAGTAACTGGCCTTCCCAACTTAGCTTTCAGAATGCACAAGTGTTGTTGAAAATAGAATTTCTTAAAGCCTCCAAACCCAGTATTCCATTTCTCAGAAAAAGCTACATGGATTCCTTTCCTCCATAGAATTTTCCTCTGCTTTTTCATTTTTCTGATACATAATGAGACCTGAATGCAGCTGTAAAGAAGAAAATGAAAAGTTTTATTTTGATTTAAACTTACATTTTGATTTAAAAAAAAAAAAGTATAGCTATTTCCACTTAGGCTATCAGACATAATGAAACCCCACCCAGTCAAGGTTTTCATCACAATGAAAATTGGAGAGGATGGAAGACAATAAGTACTCAAAAAGATCCCATTTGCTGTACACCTGCTTCTGACACAAGTAACTTTCTAGAATGATTCCCCAGTATGTAGTCAGTTTCTGATAGAGTGTACAGGGCAGAGAATCAGAGAAAGTTTTCAAAGTGTTTGTTCTGCTTTTCATTACCTAAATAGCTTTAAGCAAGTCACTCAAATTCTGTATTCTCACAAAAATTTTTAAATGTCAGCAATTTTGCTCTGTACAGCCATCCATGGGTATACATTCAATAAATACAGGATATCAGTAAATAAAGAGGGAGACTAGACTCCTCTTTAGCCAAAGACTCAAACTATGTGTGGACAGTACTCTATCAGATGCTCTCATGCAATTATTCTGGCTCTCAAGTGAATAATAAGGAAGAACCAACACAAGTATACACATGAACTTTATGAACACACAAGGCTCTGCAGCTTAGAAAGAAAGGCACCAAGTCACTTCAGGTAGAGAAAAAGAAATATGAGTAGAAATAATACTAGACAATCAGAAATCAACATTCTAATTTCATCTTGTTAACAACTTACTAAGAAAAGCTGTATTACATGTCTGTGTGTCAGTTCTCTCTAGAAAAATAAATGAAGTACTGAAGATATTTATTTCAGTACCCACTCCAAATCAAATTGAGATGATAGATTTGGATTTTTTAAGATTTATTTTATTTCAAAGAGTTAGAGATAAAGGGATAGACAGAGAGATCATCTGCTGGTTCATGCCTCAAATGGCCGCCAACAACCAGGGTCAAACCAGGCGCTTCATCCATGTCTCCAATATGCATGCAGGGGCCATCTTCTGCTACTTTCTCAGGCACATTGGCAGGGAGCTGGAGCAGAAGAAGTGAAGCAGCTAGGACTCAAACTGGGGCACATATAGGATGCTGGCATTGTAGGCAGTGGCTTCACCATTACATCACAACACCAGCCCAGAAATTGGATTTTTAAAAGGCAAAAATCCAGGGCTTGGGGCTGGGGCTGTGGTGTAGTGGATTAAACTACCACTTGCAGTGCCAGCAACCCATATGGGCTCTGGTTTTTGAGTCCCAGCTACTCCACTTCTGATTGACCTCCTTGCTAATGCAACTGGGAAAGCAGCAGATGACGACCCAGGTCTTTGGTCCCCTGCATCCATGTGGGAGACATGGATGAAGCTCCTGGCTTTGGCCTGGCTCAGCCCTGGCCATTGTGGCCACTTGAGGAGTGAGCCAGCAGATGGAGTCTCTTTCTCTTTGTAACTCTTTCAAAAAAAAAAAAAAAGATTGGACAGGAACAGACATTATGGCATAGTGGATTAAGGTACCACTTGTAAAGCTTGCATACCATATCAGAATGTCAGTCTGAGTCCTAGCTACGCTGTTTTCTATCTAGCTTCCTGCTAATGCATCTGGAAAGATAGCAGAAGATGGCTTAGGTGCTTAGGCTCCTGCCAGCCATGTGGGAGCCTTCCACCTGGCTCAGACCTGGCTGTTGCAGGCATTTGGGGAGTGAACCAGTGGACAGAAGATCTTTCACTGATTCTCACTCTCTCTGCTGCTCTGCCTTTCAAATAAATCTTAAAAAGGAATCATCAAAAATAAAAAAGGGGACTTTGAAGTAAAAAATGAAGAGTAGAGGGGCAGGAACAGTTAAGACGTTACTTGGAATGTATGCATCCCATACTGGAGTGTCTAAATTCTCCAATTCTAATAGTTTTCTGCTAATCCACACCCCAGGACACAGCAGGTGATGGCTCAAGTAGTCACATGGGAGGCCCAGGTTAAGTTCTGGGGCTGACTCCAGGTGTTACTAGCATCTGGGGAGTGAACCAGTAGATGGGAAATATCTCTGCCTCTTTCAAATAAATTTAATAAATAAATAAATTTTTAAACATAAAAATAGCAGGAAGACAACCATAGGGAGCTTGGAAATTTAAAAAATAAGTCAAGGGGCTAGTGCTGTGGCGTAGCGGATAGAGCTGCCACCTGCAGTGCCAGTATCCCATATAGGCACCAGTTTGAGTTCCAGCATCTCCTCTTCCAATCTAGCTCTCTGCTATTGCCTGGGAAAGCAGTAAAAGATGGCCCAAGTCTTTGGGCCCCTGCAACCACGTGAAACCTAGAGGAAACGGATCGGTGCAGCTCTGGCCGTTGCAGTCATCTAGGGGGTGAACCAGTGGATGAAAGACCTCTATCTCTTCGCTCTGCCTCACTGTAACTCTGCATTTCAAATAAATCTTTTTTTTTTTTTTTTTTTTTTTGACAGGCAGAGTGGATAGTGAGAGAGAGAGACAGAGAGACAGAGAGAAAGGTCTTCCTGTGCCATTGGTTCACCCTCCAATGGCTGCTGCAGCGGCCGCGGCCAGCGCACCGCACTGATCCGATGGCAGGAGCCAGGTACTTATCCTGGTCTCCCATGTGGTGCAGGGCCCAAGATCTTGGGCCATCCTCCACTGCACTCCCGGGCCACAGCAGAGAGCTGGCCTGGAAGAGGGCCAACCGGGACAGAATCCGGCGCCCCGACCGGGACTAGAACCCGGTGTGCCGGCGCCGCAAGGCGGAGGATTAGCCTAGTGAGCCACGGCACCAGCCCAAATAAATAAATCTTGAAAAAAAAATAAGTCAAAAGACAACTCAAACTGGAAGATACTGGTAACATACAGCACATAGGGCTAATACTCCTAATACATAAAGAACTCTTTTTTTTTTTTTTTTAAAGATTTATTTATTTGAAAGGCAGAGCTACAGAGAGGCAGAGGCAGAGAGGGAGAGAAGTCTTTCAGCTGCTAGTTCACTCCCCAGATGGCTGCAGCTACACCTATCCGAAGCCAGGAGCCAGGAATTTCTTCCAGGTCTCCCACATGGGTGCAGGGGCCCAAGGACTTGGGCTATCTTGTACTGCTTTCCCAGGCCATAGCAAAGAGCTGGATCGGAAGTGGAGAAGCCGGGACTCGAATTGGTGCCCATATGGGATGTCGACATTGCAGGCAATGGCTTTACCTGCTACGCCACAGTGCTGGCACCAAGACCTCTTAAATTGAGGAATAAACGACAGTAAGCCTGACAAAAAGACATGAGGAGACAATTCACAAATAGATTTCGAAGTGAGTCTTAATATTAAGATAGTTAACTTCACTCATAAGAAAACTGGCACACACATTAAAGAAAAAGAGATTTTCATAGTTTTGTTTTTATTTTTGAGATGCAGACACACAGAAGGAACTCCCATCCACTGATTCACTTCTTACATGCATAAAATGGCCAGGATTGGATTAGGCCCAAACTGGGGCCAGGAACTCAAACCAGGTCTCCCATGTGGGTACCAGGAAATCAATTACCTTAGCCAACACATTACATACCATCTAGCACTATACACTTAGTGGGCTTAGAAGCAACATCAGTGTAGTAAAAAAGAGCATTCCTAGCACTCAGATCTTGATTTCTAAATATTATAAAACTTCATTTAAAGATGGAATATCAGCCAGCACCGCAGCTCACTAGGCTAATCCTCCACTTGAGGCGCTGACACACTGGGTTCTAGTCCCAGTCGGGGCACCGGATTCTGTCCCGGTTGCCCCTCTTCCAGTCCAGCTCTCTGCTGTGGCCTGAGAGTGCAGTGGAGGATGGCCCAAGTACTTGGGCCCTGCACCCGCATGGGAGACCAGGAGAAGCACCTGGCTCCTGGCTTCGGATCAGCGCGGTGCGCCGGCCGCAGTGGCCATTGTGGGGTGAACCAACGGAAAAAGGAAGACCTTTCTCTCTGTCTCTCTCTCTCACTGTCCACTCTGTCAAAAAAAAAAAAAAAAAAAAAAAAAAAAAAAGATGGAATATCATTAGTGCATGAAAATAGAAAAGTGCTCAAAAAATAAAATGTCAAAACACAGGAGTCAACCCAAAGGAACTCACAATGGCCAAATGCATAATGACAGAAATAAGTCATGAAACCAGGGCTGTGGCACAGCAGGTTAAGCTACTGCTTGTAATGCCAGCATCGCTTATGGGCACCAGTTCAAGTCCCAGGTGCTCTGCTTCCAATTCAACTCTTTACTGATGTGCCTGGGAAAGCAATGGAAGATTATTCAAGTGCTTAGGACCCTGCTACCCATGTGGGAGACCCAGATGCAGCTCCTGTCTTCAGTGTGGCCCAACCCTGAGCATTGCAGCCATTTGTGGAATAAACCAGCAGATGGAAGATCTTTCTCTCTCCTTTTCTATGTAACTCTGCCTTTCAAATAAATAAAATCTTAAAAAAAGGGCTTATAACCAAAAATAAAATACCCTTAAGCTTACAGTGATACAAAAACTGACTAAACAGGGAGAAAAGGTGGCTCTTCCTCACACAGAATTTCAAGTCAGTAAATACTGAAGAAATGCAGAAAATGGAAAAAAGGCAAAGTCACAATTTGCAACTCCTCTAAGAAGTAACTGACTCAGACAAGAAACAAAGATGCTAAAATTAGAGGGCAAAACAATAATCAGAAACAAGATATTTATACAGCCTCAAAGTATCTCCCACAAAGCACAGTATCCAAGTATTTCCCACAAGATACTTCAAATTAGGAATGAATAATGACTCTGGATGGAAAAACCTGGCCAAATAGCTGTAACCAGTTGATCAGGTTAACATCATCGGTACATGGACATGATTTGTTTTCTGATATAGCACAAATATATATTTAACTTGGGAGCAGGCATTTGGCTTAGTAGTTAAAGACACCTACAACCAATACTGCAGTGTCTTTCAGGTCCTCGTCCTGGCTCTTCATTCCAGTTTCTTGCTAATGTGCACCCTGGGAGGCAACAAGTGATAGTTCAAATAGTTGGGGAGGCAACAAGTGATAGTTCAAATAGTTGGGTTCCTGCCACCCACAAAGAGAACCCGGACTGAATTCCCAGCTTCAGCCTTCTGTTGCATTTGGGAAATGAACCTGCAGATGGAAAGTTTTCCTCTCAAATAAAGTGAAGTAAATGTGAAAAAAATCTGGAGTTAATCATGAGGAAATTAGAAACCAACCCAAATTGAGGAACACACAGAATAACTGGCCAATACTCTTTAAATATGTCAATCAAGGTCAGGAAAGACAAAATCAGAACTGTCCTAAATTAAAAGATTAAGATTAAAAGAACCAGTGTTATGGTATAGCAAGTTAAGCTACCATCTGTGACATCGTCATCCCATATGGGCACCAGTTTGATCCCAATTGCTCAACTTCCAATTCACTCTCTGCTAAAGTGCCTGGGAAAGCAACATAAGGTGGCTCAAGTGCTAGGAACTCTGCCACCCACAGGAGAGATAGGATCAAGTACCAGGCTCCTGGCTTTGGCCTGGTCCCGCCCTGGCCATTGAGGCCATTTGGGGAATGAACTAGCAGATGGAAGCTCTTTATGTCTCTAATTCTGCCTTTCAAAAATATATATATATACACACACACACATATATTCATATATATATACACATACATATATATTTTAAGAAGGGGAATGTATTCAAAGGAACTGAAAGAACTTCAGTATCAAAAAAGCACCTGGGGGCAGGCATTTGTCACGGTGGCTGAAACATGAGTTGGAGCTTCTGCATTCCACATTAGAGTGCCTGGATTCAAGTCCTGGTCCCACTCCTGATTTCAGCTTCCTGCTGGTAAACACACTGAGCAGTAGATGATGGCTCAAGTGATCAGGAGTACCGAATTGAGTTCTAAGTTCATGTGCATTTTGAGAACTGAACCAACAGTTGGATGGGAGCTGCTTTTCAAAAAAATCCCTGTTGAACATGGGAGTGGGAATGGGAGAGGGAAGAGATGTATAATTTGGGACATGCTCAGGCTGACTTGCCCCAAGTGGTGGAGTTGGAAGCATACCAGGGGATTCCAATTCAATCCCATCGAGGTGGCATGTACCAATGCCATCTCACTGTTCCAGGTGATCAATTTCAGTTCACAGTTGGTCATGGTGGAGGGACTGGGAGTCAAAGGGAGCACATAGACAAGTCTAGTACCTGCTAACGCTAACCGATAGAATAAATAAAGGGGAGAGTGATCCAACATGGGAAGTGAGATACTCAGCAGACTCATAGAATGGCAGATGTCCTAAATAGCACTCTGGCCTCAGAATCAGCCCTAAAGGCATTCGGATCTGGCTGAAAAGCCCATGAGAGTATTTCAGGCATGGAAAGCCAAGACACTCTGGCAAAAGATCTCTGTGAGTGAGATCCCAGTGGAAAGAACAGGTCATCAAAGAAGGAGGTACCTTTCTCTGAAGGGAGGAGAGAACCTCCACTTTGACTATGACCTTGTCTAAACAAGGTAAGAGTCGGAGACTCAGAGGGCTTCCATAGCCTTGGAAACTCATGACTGGAGCATAGGGAGATTACTGATGCCATAGACAGGAGTGTCAACTGGTAAAGTCAACAACAGGAGTCACTGTGCACTTACTCCTCATGTAGGATCTCTGTCCTTAATGTGCTGTGCATTGAGATTTAATGCTATAACGAGTACTCAAACAATATATTTCACTTTGTGTTTCTATGGGGGTGCAAACTGTTGAAATCTTTACTTAATGCATACTAAACTGATCCTCTGTAAAAAAAAAAAAAAAAAGAAATTATCAATTCCCAACTTGACTCTCACTGGGATTAAACATGACAATAGGTCTGCTCTGATTTCATCATCATTTAAAAAAAATCATCTATTATTTTTCACTTTATGTTTCTGTGTGGGAGCAAACTGTTGAAATCCTTAATGTATACTAAGCTGATCTTCTGTATATTAAGATAATCAAAAATGAATCTTGATGTGAATGGAAGGGGAGAGGGAGTGGGAAAGGGGAGGGTTGTGGGTGGGAGGGACAGTATGGGGGGGAAGCCATTGTAATCCATAAGTCATACTTTGGAAATTTATATTCATTAAATAAAAGTTAAAAAAAATTTTTAAGAAACAAAAGAGGAGCTGAAGAGGTAAACATAGAAGAGAAGCTAAATTAATGATGCTTTTTAAAAAAAATTTATTTAACAGGTAGAGTTACAGACAGTGAAAGAGAGAGAAAGAGAGAGAGAGAGAGAGAGAGAGAGAGAGAGAGAAGGGTCTTCTTTCTGCTGGTTCACTCCCCAAATGGCTGCCACGGCCGGCGCTGTGCCGATCTGAAGCCAGGAGCCAGGTGCTTCCTCCCGGCCTCCCACGTGGGTGCAGGGGCCCAAGCACCTGGGCCATCCTCCACTGCTTTCCTGAGCCACAGCAGAGAGCTGGACTGGAAGAGGAACAATCGGGACTAGAACCTGGCACCCATATGGGATTCCAGAGCTGCAGGCGGAGGATTAACCAAGTGAGCCACGGCACCAGCCCAACACTGTTATTTTAACATAAGGATGGTGTGAAGTCACTGAAAGAAAAAAAGGAATACAGGATCTCATTGATATTCTTGAAAGATTATTCTATCTGCAGTACGTAGAATGGCTGACAAAGCCATGTCAAAGGCAATGTTAGGAGGGTATTACAGACATGCTACAATAGCCACTTATATTAAGGAGGAAAACTGGGAAAGTGTAGCAAACTGAATTAAGATTTTTCAGGGGGACAGTGTTGTGGCACAACAGATTTTCAGATTAAGCCACTGCATGCAACATCAGCATCCCATATGGGTGCCAGTTCCAGTCTCAGCTGCTCTACTTCTGATTCAGTTCCCTTCTAATGTGCCTGGGAAAGCAGTGGAAGATGGCCCAAGTGCTTGGGCCCCTGCACCCATGTGGGAGACCTGGGTGAAGCATCTGGCTCCTGGCTTTGGCCTGCTGTTGTGGCCAATTTGGAGAGTGAACCAGCTGATGGAAGATATCTCCCCCCTCCCCTCTCTCAATAACTTTGCCTTTCAAATAAATTAAATCTTTAAAAAAAAAAAGATTTTTCAGGACACCAAAATGACAGGACTTGCACAAAGCCTATATGGTCCCTACCTCACCCTCTGGCATTGTGGCTCAGTGGGTTGAGGGGCAACCTGTGATGCTGGCATCCCATATGGGTGCCGGTTTGAGTCTTAGCTGCTCCATTTCCAATCCAGCTTCCTGATAATGTACCTGGGAAAACAGTGGAAGATGGCCCAAGTGCTTGAGCTCCTACCACCCACATAGGAGACACAGATAAAGCTCCTGGTTCCTGGCTTTGGCCTGGCCCAGTCCTGGCTGCTATGGCCATTTGGAGAATGAACCAGCAAACGGAAGATCTCTGTCTCTTCCTCTCTCTGAAACTCTGCCTTTCGAATAAAATAAATAAATCTTAAAAAAAAAAAAAAGACCAATATCTGAAGGAGGTGAGGGTTCCAATATGAGTTACTGGATAGACAGTGGTATTATTTATACAGCACACAAACAAGGAACAACTGAGGAAAGGTTATACTGGCTATGCCCTAAGTTTCCAACATGTTGAATGTGACATGACTAAGAAATCCAAGTGGATGCATATTGTTGGATACACAGCTCAGATCTATTTAAAATAGATGTTTATAAGGCAGTTAGAAAAGCACAGAGCCCTGTTCTCAAATGAGCTTTGTAGGAAGCTGGCTAGTAATACAAATTAAGTGATCACCCATACCTGGCTAAGAAAGGAGGAAAAAGCCTATGCATAGAGCTCTGGGTTTGATAAGCCAAACATAAGCAAAATACTCTTAAACTGAATTTTTCCATAATTTTTATACCTTAGTATAAAAGTCTATCAGAAATCAGCTTACACAGAGCAACTAACTAGAAGGACTGTTTTCCCCCTTCTGGAGTCAAGGTATTATAAAATCTGAAATAGATTCAAATAAATAAGCTTGTTAAGGAAAAGAAGAAAAAAATTAAGGAATTAAAACTAGCTGGGCATCTCTGAGGCTGTTACAAACTAAAATGTGAAACTTTTTAAAACCATGAGTATCACCTGAGAAGCCTTTTAAAAAACACAAGTACCTGAGACCCATTCAGATCTACTGAAATGGGGACCAGACTTCTGGAATTTTAATTCCCCATATGATTCTAATGACCAGCCAAGTCTTAAGTTTGTTTGAAAAGGAAGAGGAGAGGGACAGATGGAGAGGAAGAGACAGAAGGTGAGAGTGAGGGAGGGAGAGAGAGAAAGGGAGGGAGGGAGGGAGAGGGGGAGAGAGAGAATATGAATCGATCATTCACTGGTTCACTCCCCAAATGCCCACAAGAGCCAGGAGTCAAGAACAATATTCAGATCTTCCACACGGGTGGCTGAGACTCAAGTATCTGAGCCATCATCTGCTACTTCCCAGACTCATTGGCAGGGAGCTGGATCCCGAACAGAGTAGCCAGGGCACTCCAACAGGGGATAGGGGGGAGGGGAGTCCAACCCACTTCAGCACAAGGCTGCCCCCTCAGCAGGGTTTTGGAACTACTGGATTAGATGACATTTAAAGACCCTTCCGTGCGCATGACTTAAAATTCCAAACTACCATTTCTGCTGTCACCGGAACTGAAGGCTGCACTTGCCCACTGAGAAAAGGTGCACATCAGAGGCCTGACTAGGGACCTGTACAAGCCACCTGGTGCCCATTAAGCTACACGGTGGTGAATATTCTCTCTGGTACAGAAAGCCATCTCCTCAAACTAACTTAGACCTGTAACATCCAGTCACTCAAAGAAGTCAATGTCTGGCACGTCCATAAAGCCGCAATGTTTTACCGGCTGAATGAGAGGTCTTCAGAAACACACGCAGAGGATTCCTCCTAGCGGGGGCAAGGAGTGAATGAAGCCTCCCGGCGGTTTCTCCCACAAAGCGCCCACTGGGCAAAAACCACCTTGAATAAAATGCAAAACGGACTTAAGTCGGCTCTCCTGGACCAGGAACGCTTTATCAGTAAGCGTGAGGCAGGCGGTGACAGGACAGAGTCTGGCTTCCTCCCGGTGCTGCCCATCCGAAGCACAGACCGCAGCTGTGTTCTGACCACACGAGATCCCAGCACCTCCTCCAGCACCCTTCTCCACAGCTACTTACGCTGTGCGAAAGGCAAAATACTTAACTAGGAAGCCACGATTAAGCGTCCTGGACATTCTTAAACCGCCTGAATTTGCAAAACATTTCTGGACTAACGTTCTGCTTTTCTCCGTTTAATTTCTCCCAGCGAATTTATACAGGACTTAAGAAACCAGTGAAAAAGTCGAAAAGTCTCTAACGTGAGGCAGAAATGGCATGCCAGGATTTCAACTCCGCTCTTCCGACTCCCACATCCTCTCCGCAACCCCCACCCCCAGGGTCGTGGCCGAACGGGGGCTGACACGGCCTAGCAGACAGACGAGAAAAACGCGGCTCGCCACCCCCTAACGTGCAATCGTGCCCTAGCCTCCCACCAGAAAAGGCCCCCGGGAGTGCGGGGGCAGGAACCAAGGCAGGAAGGAGGCAGCGCTGTCCGAACAAACACGAGCCCTCGACTCCAAGACGGGAGGAGCCGACGGGCCTCTATCAGCAGCGCTTCCTCTCAAAGCTTTCGCCGGCGGCAGAAGAGCGGCCGGGGGCGCTAGCTTTTTCAGCGCCAGCATCGCAAGGCTAGAGCTAGGGGGAGAGAGAGAGAAAGAAGAGGGGAGGGCAACGGTCCCTCGGGAAGCGCTCCCTGCCCACCCCCGGAAAGGCACACGGTGCCGGGGAGAAACCGCTGCCTCGGGCTTGCAGCGTGGGGGAGGGCAGCGCCTGCGGCCTCCGGGCCAGGGCGCTGAGGTGGCGCGCAGCGGCGCGGCAGTGGCCAGTCAGCCCCGTCAAGCGGTCGCTCCGTCAGTCATTCGGCCGACTGGCCGTCCTGGCTCCCGCTTACCTACGTCCCCCGCTGCCCGCACCTGTTCTGCTGTCAGCCCAGACGCCGAGGCAGCCCCGACTGCGGCCCCGCCTTCGCCAGCGCAAGGGAAAGCTCCGCCAGCTAGAAAGGGTCCGGCCTGCAAGCAGCGGCCACGGCCGCCGGGCTTCCTCTGGAGCTGCCGCCGCGACGCCGGCGCTCACTTACTGCGTCATCTCCCCGGTGCCCTTTCGCCTGCGGCCCCGCCCGCATCTCGTGCGGGAGGCGGGGAGAGCGAGCGACGGCCCGGCGCGGGGGGCGTGGCCCGCATGCCCTCGCTTCCGGCCGCCCCCGCTGCCCCGCGGCCTCCCCGCCCCGCTGGGCGCCCGGGTCTGCACGCGCCAGGACTTGGCGGAGCCGCGGCGGAGAAACTGGCGAGGCTGTGCGAAGCGCTGCCTCAAGTGCTGACCCACAAAAGAACCAAGTCAGTTCACGACCGTTAGCCCGCTGCCCTTCTGCACTGCACGCTGACTCCTGGCCCAGGCTTTGCCACTTTCCCGTGATTTTGCCCATTGGTATCCTAATTGCCTGGTTCTCTGCGCCCTGCCCGCCCCAGCTGAGGAGGTCTCGGCGTTGTAGCCCCAGCTCCAAATACGGACAGGCCTGCAAGTGCTCAGGAAGTCTGTGAGGTAAATCTGTCCTCTCTCAGACAAGAATAAGTGGACGTCAGCCTCAACTGCTGAGGCTGTATTCATTCATGCAATAGTTTTTTGTTGTTTTTTTTTTTTTTTTTTTTAATGTGAACAGTCTTTGTCTTGCAAGACGTCACTCCAATAGTGAGGAAAGAGACATAAATAATCCAAAGTCCCGACAGGCAGAAAATACACTAATAGATTTATGATGGAAGATAGCTTCAATGTTAGCTACTTTTCATAATTTTTTAGTTTTAAAAACTGGATTTCTGTAGGAAGAATTGCTAACCTCCTTTCTGCTTCAATATCCCCATTGTCTTACTCCATGAATTGATTTCAATAAATATTTACAATACAAAAATGTATGGGTATTGTTGAATAAAGTTACTAAAACTATAAGGAAAATATAACAAAAATATGGCCCAAGACAATTTTGTACAAGACTTTGAAAACTTACTTTAAAATTTATTTTTACTTGAACGGTTAGAAAGATCTTCCATTCACTGGTTTAATCCTAAATGACCACAACACTGGGGCTGGTAAAAGCTGCAGCCTGCAGCACAGGCATCCCACGTGGGCGCCAAGTAGAGTCCCAACTGCTCCACTTCCAATCCAGCTCCCTCCCTGGGGAGGCAGCAGAGGATGGCCCAAGTGCTTAAGCTCCTGGCTCCTGGCTTAGGCCTGACTCAGTCCTGGCTGTTGCGGTTGTTAGGGGAGTGACAGAGGGCAGTAGCAGAGGGAAGATCTGTCTTTATCTTTATCTCTCTTTCAAATAAATAAATAAACCTTTAGAAAAAAAATGACACCAGCCAGGACTGGGCCAAGCTGAATCCAGGAGCCTGAAGCTCCATCCTAGTCTCCCAGCGGGGTGGCAGGAACTCAAGGACTGGAGTCATTGTCCACTGCCTACCAGGATGCATTAGGAGGGAGCTGGGTGGGAAGTGCAGTAGCCATTACTTGAACTTGCACTCCGTCTGGGACGCTAGAGTCCCAGGCAGAGGCTGAAGCCAGTGCACAACAACGTCTCCTGAAAAAATTATTCTGAGTGGCATGATGCAGCTAAAATGTAGACCTAACAGTTATATACGTGTGTGTTTCTTGATCTCTTTTATAAGCCTGTGATGCACAAAAGTATTCTTTTTTTAAAATAAAAATTATCTTAGTGCTAAGGACGTATCAATTCGCCTCATCTTGAGTGTATAATCAATGCAGCTTCCAAAGTCCTTTTTCCTGCCTCAAATTCCCGGGCTAAGATCAGAAGATGTCCTCCATCTAGCCATACTTGTGTGTTTCTTTCTGGTCAATCTTACAGGCACGGCCGCAGGAATTAAATTTTAAACTCTCATTACTTAATATTGGCTCATGAATTGTACTCGGCACTGCTCCTCCTCATCTCCGGCAAATCATCCTGTTCCAAAAATGCCTGAACTATTTCTTTTTCCTTCCCTATACTTGGACATCCTCTCAGCTTCACCCATTTTGGAGAGGTGACGCAACCTTGGAACAGCCACTTGGCCCTAACAGGAAACTTGCCTGTGTCATGGCTTCCCATGGTGCTCCTCAAGAGCAGCTACTCACCCCACACCAGGCCGGCTCTGGGAATGCTGCCCCGCCCAGCCCACGCTCCCGCAGACCCCGAGCCTTCCCCAGGGCTCTCAACACCTCCCCGGGTCAGTCTAGCCCGGGTGCCTGTTAGTCACATCATGGGAGAGCTCCAGAGGGTTTACGTGAACGTCCTGAACACTGGAATTCGAGATGGGTGGAGACCATGATTCTCTTTCTCAAAATTTTACTAATATCAAATGCAATGTCGTATTCTGGATTGGACTATGGAATGCAAAAAGGATATTAGTGGAAAAGCTGGTGAAATCCAAAGTCTATAGTTGGGACCTTCGTTGTGACGGCATAGCAGGTTAAGTCCCTGCCAGCAATGCTGGCATCCCATATGGTCGCCAGTTTGAAACCTGGCTACTCAACTTCCAATCCACCTCTCTGCTCATGCGCCTGGGAAAGCTGCAGAGGATGGTCTGAATGCTTGGGTCCCTGCAAACACATGGAGACCTGGAGGAAGCTTCTGGCTTCAGCCTGGCTCAGCCCCAGCCATTGCATCCATTTGGGGAGTGAGCCAGCAGATGGAAGACCTCTATCTCTCCCTCTCTCTGCTGTAACTCTGCCTTTCAAATATATTATATATATATATGTATATATATTTTGACAGGCAGAGTGGACAGTGAGAGAGAGAGACAGAGAGAAAGGTCTTCCTTTGCTGTTGGTTCACCCTCCAATGGCCGCCGCAGCCAGTGCGCTGCGGCCGGCACACTGCGCTGATCCGAAGGCAGGAACCAGGTACTTCTCCTGGTCTCCCATGGGGTGCAGGGCCCAACATCTTGGGCCATCCTCCACTGCACTCCCCGGCCACAGCAGAGAGCTGGCCTGGAAGAGGGGCAACCGGGACAGAATCCGGTGCCCCGACCGGGACTAGAACCCGTTGTGCCGGCGCCGCAGGCGCTGGCCTCAAATACATTATAATTTTTTAAAAAAGAGAAAGGACTCAATTAAAAAAAATAGTCTGAATACAGACTGGGTTCTCAGTTCCTTCCTGAGATGTCCACCTGGGCTGTCAGGTGTACTTCTCTTCATTAAACTTTGCTAACACACTTACCACTGTTCTCATGTCCGAATTCTTTCTTGCCCAAAGACAAAAACCTCTGGCCAGCCATTTCCAGTAACATTTTTCAGCTTTCAACAAGCACAGCACGCTTTCCACAAGCATTTCCCAATCCCAAATTTAAAATTTAATAAAATCTTCACAGTTCCCCTGAGGTCTTAATAACTTGAATACTTACTTCTAGGTACTTTATACTTTTGATCTGTTATAGACTTGCAAGATTTTTTTTAAAGATATATTTATTGTTTGAAAGGCAGAGTTAGAGAAAGAGAGAAATCTTTCATCCACTGGTTCACTCCCCCAGATGGTTGCAATGGCCAGAGCTGGGCCGATCTTTAGCTAGGAACCGGGAGCTTCTTCCAGGTCTCCCACGTTGTGAGCAGGGGCCCAATACTTGGGTCTTTGTTAAAGATTTAATTATTTGGGGCCTGCAGAGCCAGGATCCCATGTGGGTGCCAATTCGAGTCCCTGGTTGTTCTACTTTCCAATCCAGTTCCCTGCTAATGGCCTGGGAAAGCAGTAGAAAATGGCCCAAGTACCTGGACTCCTACACCCTTATAGGAGACCTGAAAGAAGCTCCTAGCTCCTGGCTCCTGATTGGCCCAGCTCCAGCCATTGAGGCCATTTGGGGAGTGAACCAGTGGATGGACGACCTCTCTCTCTAACTCTGCTCTGTTTCTCAAATAAATAAATCTTTTAAAAAATCCAGAGGGAAAAATATTTTTAGAAATTTTGTTTGAGGGCCAGCGCCGCGGCTCACTAGGCTAATCCTCCGCCTAGCGGCGCCGGCACACCGGGTTCTAGTCCCAGTTGGGGTGCCGGATTCTGTGCCGGTTGCCCCTCTTCCAGGCCAGCTCTCTGCTGTGGCCAGGGAGTGCAGTGGAGGATGGCCCAGGTGCTTGGGCCCTGCACCCCATGGGAGACCAGGAGAAGCACCTGGCTCCTGGCTCCTGCCATCGGATCAGCGCGGTGCGCTAGCCGCAGCGCGCCGGCCGCGGCCGCCATTGGAGAGTGAACCAACGGCAAAGGAAGACCTTTCTCTCTGTCTCTCTCTCTCACTGTCCACTCTGCCTGTCCAAAAAAAAAAAATTTGTTTGAAAGGAGGAGTTACAGACAGTGAGAGCGAGACAGAGAAAGAGACATCTTTCATCTGCTGGTTGATTCCCCTCCAGGCCAAATCTGGAGCCTAGAACTCCACAGTATCTCCCACATGGGAGACAGGGGCCCAAGTATGCAGGTCATCCTTGCCTGCTCTCCCTGCTTAGCAGGGAGCTGGACTGGAAGTCGAGCAGCCAGGAATTGAACTAGTGCTCTGATAAGGGATGCCAACGTCGAAGGCTGTGGCTTAACCCATTGTGCCACAATGCTAGCCTCAAGGGTTACATTTTCTGTTGTTAACAATATAACAGTTAACAATATAATCGACTTTTGCACATTACTTTTGCATCCAGTCAACTTGCTAAATTTCTCATTAATTCTTTAATTCTTTTTTTAGGTCTCCCACGTGGGTGCAGGGGCCCAAGGACATGGGACATCTTCCACTGTTTCCCAGGCCCTAGCAGAGAGCTGGATCGGAAGTGGAGCAACCAGGACTTGAACCGGGATGCTGGCACTGCAGGCGGCAGCTTTACCTGCAATGCCACAAGCGCCAGACGCCTCTCATTAATTTTAACAATTTATAATATGTTCTTTAGGGTTTCCTGCATTCTAAATCTTATCTGAAAAAAAAAAAAAACGAGTTTTTACCTTGCTTTCCAGTTCTTATGTTTTTAAAAAATTGTATGAATTACGATCTTCAATTTCAAGTTTAAATAAAAACGGTGATAATGGGTACCCTTATCTTATTCTGATCCTCAAAGGGTCAGCGCTTCACTAGTAAGCATTTCTTCTGCAGGCTTGTTGTAGATACACCTTATCATGTTATAGAGGTTCACCTGGGGGCCCACGTTTGGTGCAGCAGCCAAGTCTCTGTGATGTCTGTGAGGAAAGAAGAGCAAGACAAAGAGGAGGCAGGACACAGACTCACAGCCAGAACAGGTTTACTCAGGGAACAAACCTGAGAGGGGCTCACTCAAAGCAAACACACAGCAGACAGCAGATTCTCACACAAGCTGGAGGCCTATACAACATGAGATAGTGGGAAATAAATTTAGGCCGGCGCCACGGCTCACTAGGCTAATCCTCCGCCTAGCGGCGCCGGCACACCGGGTTCTAGTCCCAGTTGGGGCGCCGGATTCTGTCCCGGTTGCCCCTCTTCCAGGCCAGCTCTCTGCTGTGGCCCGGGAGTGCAGTGGAGGATGGCCCAGGTGCTTGGGCCCTGCACCCCATGGGAGACCAGGAAAAGCACCTGGCTCCTGGCTCCTGCCATCGGATCAGCGCGGTGCGCCGGCCGCAGCGCGCCGGCCGCGGCGGCCATTGGAGGGTGAACCAACCGCAAAAGGAAGACCTTTCTCTCTGTCTCTCTCTCTCACTGTCCACTCTGCCTGTCAAAAAAAAAATAATAATAATAATAAATTTATGTATGTATGTATGTATCTATGTATTTATGTATGTATGAATGACAGGCAGGGTTAGACAGAGAGGGAGAGAGACAGGTCTTCTTTCTGTTGGTTCACCCCCTAAATGGCTGCAATGGCCAGAGCTGCACCGATCCGAAGCCAGGAGCCAGGTGCCTCCTCCCAGTCTCCCACGCAGGTGCAGGGAACCAAGCACTTGGGCCATCCTCCACTGCCCTCCCGGGCCACAGCAGAGAGCTGGACTGGAAGAGGAGCAACCGGGACAGAACCGGCGCCCCAACCGGGACTAGAACCCGGAGTACCAGCGCTACAGGCGGAGGATTAACCTAGTGAGCCGCGGAGCCGGCCGAGAAATTTATTTATATGAAAATCAGCATTACAGAGTGGAGCCAATGCTGTGGCATAGTGGGTTAAGCACCCACCTGTGGTGCTGGCATCTCATATGTGCGCCAGTTCAAGTTCCAGCTGCTCTACTTCCAATCCAGCTCCCTGTTGATGGCCTGGGAAAGCAGTGGAAGATGGCCCAAGTGCTTGGGCCCCTGCACCCATGTGTGAGACTGGGAAGATGCTACTGGCTCCTGGCTTTGGATCGGTGCAGCTCTGGCTGTTGCAGCATCTGGGAAGTGAACCCAGCATCTGGGAAGTGAACCAGCAGATGGAGGACCTCTCTCTGTCTGCAACTCTGCCTCTCACGTTAATAAATAAATCGTAAAAAATAAACTTAGTTTTTTAAAAAAGAGACAAAGATCTTCTACCTGCTGATTCACTCCCAGATGGCCGCAACAGCTAGCAGCTTTTTCCAGGTCTCCACAGGGGCCCAAGCACGTGGGCCCTCTTCTACTGCTTTTTCCCAGACCATTAGCAGGAATCTGGATTGGAAGTGATCAGCTAGGACTCAAACAGGTGCCCATATGGGATGCTGGCATTGTAGGCGGTAGTTTTACCCACTATGCCACAGCATCGGCTCAGCTGAACTCTTAAGATACCAGGAAGGGCTTAGGCTAAGGCTGGGCTCTTAGCATATAGATGGGAGGGCTGAGGAGGGTTTGGGCTAAGACTAGAGCAGGGTCCAGCTCTGAGGAAGAATGTGGGAGTTTAGGATCTGCTCTGTCACGTACACAGGGGACTAACATACATCTAAGGCTTTTGTCCTTACTCTACCAGTGTCCACGTCCCACACTGGAATGTCTAAGTCAAATCCTGGCTCCATTTCCTACTAATGTGCACCTTGGGAGGCAGCAGGTGATGGCTGAAGTATTTGGGTCCTTGCCATCCATGCGGTAGACCTGGATTTTCAGGCTCCTGGTTTCAGCCTGCTCCAACCCTGACTGTTACACACATTTGTGGAGTGAACCAGCAGATGGAAGAAGACCTGCCTTTCAGGTAAAATGAAAACAAAAATTTACAAAACTTCACTTCTGGTTTGTCAACTTATGCAAACTGATATTCAATCTTACTAAACGGTTTTTTCTTCATTGGAGATGCTTACTTAACCTAACATGATGAATCACATGGTTTTTAAATTATACTAATTTTGCATAGCCCTACTTGACGAGCATGTGCTGTCTTCATATATATATGTGTGTGTGTGTATATATATATTTTGAAAGGCAGTTAGAGATGGAGAGAGATATCCTCCATCAGCTGGTTCACTCCCCAAATGGCCACAACAGCCAGGGCTGGGCCCATTTCCCACTGCTGGCATTGCAGGCAGCAGCTTAACCTATTATGCCAAAATGCCAGCCCATCTTTAAAAATCAAGTTAATTTGGTTTGTTAATGATATTTAATAATTGTGCATTTACAACTGAGTCTGCTGTGTAATTTTCCATTTTATATACTGTATTGTTATCAATAATAGAATTTGGAGAGTGTTTCCTATATTCTGGAATAATTTGTGCAAAAGTGGAAATACTTTTTCTTGAGTATTTGTACAACTTGCTGGTAAAACAGCCTGAGTTGGGGATGGTGTTGTGGTGCAGCAGTAAAGCCGCAGCCTGGTGTCCCAACTGTACCACTTCTGATCCAGCTCCCTGCTAACAGCCTGGGAAAGATAGTGGAAGATGGCCCAAGGGTTTGAACCCCTATACCAATGTAGGGGTCGTGGAAGAAGCTCCTGGCTCCTGTCTTCAGCCTGGCCCAGCCCTGGCCATTGCTGCCATCGGGGAGTGAGCCAGTGGACAGAAGATCTTGGTCTCTCCCTTTCTTTATGTAATCCTGACTTTCAAATAAATAATCTTAAGAAAACAAAAATGCCAGCCTGGGTATTTTTTTTTTAAGATTTATTTGAAAGGCAGAATTACAGAGAGATTCATTCCCCAAGTGGCCACAACAGCCAGAGCTGGGCTGATCTGAAGCCAGAAGCCTGGAGCTTCATCTGGGTCTCCCACATGGGTGCAGGGGCCCGAGGACCTGGGCCATCTTCTGCTGTTTTCTCAGATCCATTAGCAGGGAGCTGGATTAGAAGTAGAGCAACCTTGACTTGAACCGATGCACATTTGGGATGCTGGCACTGCAGGCAGCAGCTTTACCAGCTATGCCACAGCACCAGCACCCCAGTCTGGGTCTTTGCTCTAAATTTCATTAAGGCAATAGGGAAGAATAAGCCTCATAAAATGGATTAGAACAGCAGGAAACAAAAAATAAACTTTCTTTGCATCTTTTAAGAACTGCTTTTGTCAACACATCTGATCAGTATCCAGATATAATACAGAAAAAGGTCTGAAAACATGAACCTGTAATTTTTCCTTTTGGACAGGACTTAGATGGGATTGGGGAGCCTTTTATTTATTTATTTTTTAATCTTCCTTTTTTTGACAGGCAGAGTGGACAGTGAGAGAGAGAGACAGAGAGAAAGGTCTTCCTTTTGCCGTTGGTTCACCCTCCAATGGCCGCCGCACCGCACTGATCCGAAGGCAGGAGCCAGGTGCTTCTCCTGGTCTCCCTTGGGGTGCAGGGCCCAAGCACTTGGGCCATCCTCCACTGCACTCCCGGGCCACAGCAGAGAGCTGGCCTGGAAGAGGGGCAACCGGGACAGAATCCAGCGCCCCGACCAGGACTAGAACCCGGGGTGCCAGCGCCGTAAATAATTCTTAAAAAAAAAAGAGAGAATGTGGCTTTGCTGATACTGAGCTTGATTCAAAAACCAAAAGAAATTTATGTCTCTGGACAGTCAGATGTCTACATTTAAATTCTTCCAAGAAGGTGTAGTAAACCTGAATACAGCAGAGCAATGGCAAGGACTGCTGCCTTGATCCCTAACACATCTCTGAGCATGTGAGTGGCAGCAGCGCCCCCTAGAGGGAACTCAGGGGCCAGGAAGAGCCTCACACAGTGTCCCCAGCACTCCATTCAGCCAAGCTAAGCCAATCGCTGGCTCAACCATTCAGGGAACACACTTGAGATGTCCTTCCAATGACTGCTTACTAACCGTTCAACACTGCAATTATACTTAAGATGCATTTCTGGCTTGATAAGCTATGGAAACAATGACATTCCTTCAAAATCAACAATACAGCTGCAATGGGGTCAGAGGGTGGAAAACTGTTTATGATTAACTCAGAGGAGCTGAAGGATGCTACAAAGGCCAAATTTCTAGCTGGAAAATACTGAGCAATGATTTCACCCCCTTGGCTTTTCCTCGTATCTAGAAGTGAGCATTTTCTCTCAATCAGCCATGTGGTAAATATCCAAGGAGACAACAGGTGTGAAAGGCAATGCCCCGCAGAAACACTTGGGAAGTGGGGTGGGCATTTGGCACAGTGGTGAAGTTGCTGCTTGGTATGTCCACTTCCCATATGAGTGATTGATTCCAGCCGCAGCTCCTTCGCTTCCGTTCCAGCTTCCTGCTAATACACACCCTGGGAGGCAACCAGCGACAGCTGAAGTACTTGGGTCCCTGCCACCTATGTGGGAGACCAGATCCAGGAACTCAGTCTGGTCTCTCAGGTGTGCCACATGCTCCAGTGCTTGAGCCATCCATCACCTGCTGCCTTCCATGGTGCTGTTCCCGATGGTTCAATTCACCAAGACTTGCTTGCGTATTATACAGTCACTGGAGAGAACCAAATCCTACTGACTAAAAGCTTACCAAATCCATACCCACCTGCCACAGTGCAGGCCTCAGCACCTCCCTCCACCCCCAACCCTTCCCCACCAAATGTTTGGGATAAAAGCTAGGAATGAAAGCCCTGTATTTTCGTGAGCAAGTCTATAACAAGACATGGCCTGTGAGTTTTCAAAAACCCCACCGGTGGGCCACACTGGCCAGCAGGCAAGGAGTCTTTGTGAGAGAGCCTCTTGGAAACCCAGGGTAGCCTGACTTTGGAGAGGCACAACTGGGGCACAAGTGACCTTAAGGACGCCAACAGCCCCTTCCCCTGGCACCCCTTCACAGCCCCTCCTAGGAGGCAAACATTTGCACTACGGCCCAGGGACCAATATGCAAAAGGGCGCATACTCTTCTAAACTGTTTTAAACAAGAGAAATAAACTAAAAGCAAAAGGCCAATTAACAGAATATATTATTTCTTTTCTGAAACAGGGAACTTGCGCTGAATGTCTGCTATGAGGCACACTCAACGCTGGGATGCTTCTCTCTGTACAAGTGAAAACTACAGCCTGCTGGGACATGAGGAGCCTGAATCCACGCCAACTTCTGCCTCACATACTTCAGTGCGAGGGAATTTCACAGGCCACTTTCCTCAGCTCCTAGCCTTCCCTCCCCACAACAGCAAAGTAGGAAGTTACTATGACACAACCATCTTTTTAAAAGTCTTCTGGGTTAGGAAGTGACGTTCACTGCGTAATAGGGCTGTCCTGTTTCATTTTTAAAAAGGAATTTTGATTTTTCAATTTAAAAGGCAGAGAGAGAGAACTCCTGTCAGCCAGTAAACTCCCCAAGTACCTAAAACAGCTGGAGCTTGGTTAGGCTAAACAGCCGGGAACTGCAAATTCACTCCAGGTCTCCCACATGGTAGCAGAGACCCAAATACTCAAGTCATCACTGCTGCCTCCTAGGGTGTACATTTGCAGGAATCAGGAACTGGGAACACAACCAGGACTTGAACCCAGGCTCTCCAACACAGGATGTGGGACTCTCAAATGGTACTTTATTGCTGTGCCAAATGCCTTCCCCTGATTTCATTTTTAAAAGTATGTGAAAGGCCAAACAATACATGGGGAGATAGATGTCTTCTATTTGGTGTTTCACTCCCCAAATGCCTTCAATAGCCAAGACTGGGCCAGGCCAAAGTCAGGAGCCAGAAACTCAATCTAGGTCTCAAACATGGGTAGCAGGGACTCAAGCACTTGGGCCATTACCTGTGGCCTCCCAGAGCGTGCACTAGCAGGGAGCTGGATCATAAACACAGCAGCTGGGAGGTAAAGCAGGCATTCTGGTAAGAGATGAGGAAATCCCAGGCAGAGAAGTCTGCCCCTCATTTCATTTTCTTAACAGCTGCAGTTTTAAAAACTTTTATTTGAACAAGAGTGAGCCTAGAAAGTGGGCTTTTAGCCCTGCCAGGCAGTTTGAAGCAGGTCAGTGCTTTGAACTGATTTACATCTTAGGAACTTCACTCCAACAGCTGTGTAGAGAGACTCAAGTATGGTGAGGGAAGAGCAGTTATAAAACTGATGCAAAAGTAGTTCAGCCTAAATGTTAGGGGTCTGAACTGAAGGATGGAGTGGAGGAGGGCTCCAAGACAATATTAAACAGAATTAAAACGGCTGCTGACTTAAGAGAATGCTTGAGGGGAGTTCCAGCTAGGCTGATGAAGTGCCAGCCACTGATCTTTCCAACTAGGAGTGAATGGTAAGAAAAATGGATCCTCCTCATGGTAGGGAATGTTGGGATCAGTTAGGGATGGTAGCCTGAAGGGCCTGTGGGGATGTCCAGCATTTATCTGAGGCCCAAGACATAGTATGAAGACGTCTGGAAGTGGTAAGACAGAAATCACAAGTGGTCAAGATGACACAAGCCTTGTGAAGCTGGGGAACAGCAAACTGAGGGAATCCAGGGGAGGCTGAGCAGTGGCAGAGGCCCATGCAGCCCCACTAAGAAGGGTGCACAGCACAGGGCAGGCTCATCTCAAGGGAACAGGTACCACCACCAGAGGCTACAAATGTCACTTACAAGGACTAAACGGGGTCTAGTATATTTAATAACTAGGAATTCATTGGTGATGTTGGCAGGAGTTTTTAATGACACGTTCAAGGCAGTGGCAACATGACAAAAAAGAGAGAGAGAGGGAGAAAAGCTACATCTCCTCCTTTCCCAAGTGTTTGGTGCAATGATTGCAATGCCTGCCCTCCACATCAGAGGGCCTGGGTTCTAGTCCCAGCTCTGCTTCCAATTCCAGCTTCCTGCTAATGTGCAGTCTGGGAGGCAGCAGGTGATGGCTCAAGCACTTGTACCCCTTATGTCTTTCAGGGGATTAAAAACAAAGTCTATCCTTAATATTACAAGAATGCTCTCTGAAAACCTTCAACCTACTCTTTTATGCTGTACTGATCTAAAGAAAGAATGGAAGTTTAGAAAAGGGAAAAATGGACATAAAAAAAAGTTTATTTCTAGCCTTGAAAGAACATAATTACTGAATGAAGTCATCAAACACAGCAGTTACTTTCAATGTAACAATTAAATAATTGAATGGGATCAAGTTAAAAATAAAAGGTGATTTAAAATTTGAAGAAAAACCAGAAAAGATAAGCTACTTTCACTTAATTACATTTCTATCTACTAAAACAAACAAAAAAGTAAACACATTAAAACAAAAAGATGTTGAACTCAAAATATAATTGGTTTTCTCAGTACAGAATGAAAACTTGCTTTGTTGGACAGAATTATCCTACATTTCTTCCTGCCTCTTATCTTAGCAATATTCTAGATTGATGAAAAAGGAAGACTCTTCAGCTCTTTCAAGGCCAGACCACTGCGATTCTTCTCTTGGTAATGCCAACACCTACCATAGCATCTCTGCCAGAGTGTTCAACAAATGTGCTGAGAGGAAAAAAATGTGTGTTTTATTTAATTCATATACACATATACACACTGTGCAAAAACTGATATTAAATGTTTAAATATCTATCGCGGGAGCAGTGGAAGACCATCTGCTTTTTATATTACTATGAAATTCTATCATAAAAAACAAAATGAATATTAATCTGGATTTTAGCTATAACCTATAATATTATTTTGACATTTCACTGGATATGGATCTCAGTATATTTAAAGCATTTTAGATTTAAAAAATTGATGCAAATTCTTTAAGCACTTGTTTTTTTCTTACTGTAGCTACTGCCTGATAACATCTAAAATTATATAATATATACAAACACACATGTATTTAAGGGAGTCATACAAAGAAATACTTACAGGTAGTTTAAATGGCTTGTTAAAGGCACAGGTTTGTTTAGGACTGGTGGTTCCTAGATACATTTTTTAAGCAGTTTAATATTCATGTTGAAGGGAAGTCAGACTATGTGCCAGGTGCCCAACACATGAAGACAGAGTTGTGTCAGCCTTGAGGTCATGTTACATAATCACTCTACTTGTTTACTACTGTAGGTAGCATAAAATGTTCCAATATTGTCATGGTTTCCCAGTTTTTAGCTGTCCCTTAAAGCAGCACAAGGAACAAGAGTAGAAGATAACTTAAAGACCACCAGAGAGGTTAAAATATCATAAATAAGTATTACAGTAATATTGCCCTAGTAATACAAGATGACTAACGTAATTTTCAGATTTAAATGGGAATTTTCACCCTGAAGTGGTGACAAAAAAAGATGAATATAAAAAGCAATTATTAAAAAACAAGAATCTTGATTCAGATACAGTAGTTCTTTCAAGAAGATCTGAACATTTTAATTTAAAATAACTAATAAATCACAATTTCATATTGCTTTCAGGATTATTTTGTTTAAAAATGACACATTTCAGAATTTACTAAAGTATACTTCTATTACAGGTTAGTTTATCCAGGTAAGTAAAGAATACACCACAGTGTAGCTCCCTTAACCAAGGAGTCAGATTTCAAAGTCCGTTGCCAGCAATGGACGTGCAGGTAACCATCCGAGAGGCTGTAAATACAAATCCCAAACTGCTTCCACCGTCTGAAAGGCCCTTTGTTGCACCACAAGCATAAACTGGGGCCCTGGCACAGATTCGAGGGAAAAAGTCCTTATGACTTAGGATGGGAAGCGCCTTCTTAAGTGGTCATGATGATCAGTCTCATCATCTAGTCGGTGTTTTCTCTCTCTCTCATTGGCAGCATCTTCATCATGATCCATCCATCCAATCGTCTACAAAGAGTGCTCAAATCTGGAAGTTAAGGGGCACTGTAGCTTTCCACCAGAAATAAACCAGCTTGTTTCTATAATTTAGTAAGAGCTGTAGAAGGCCAATATAGTCCAGAGAAAAATGCAATCAAGAACCATACTGGTATCAGAGATCATTAAGTGCTCTATATAAAAGTTTCATTAATTATTTTACTCATTTTTCTGAAAATCTTTCTGTGGTATCAACACAAAATAGTCATTCTACACTGATATCTGTGTCTTAACACAGATACGACGGGAATAACAGGAAATAAAACTCTGCTGGTTTTCCAATATACTACAAAACAGCATACTTATTTTCATTAATGATTTGTACTATTGCAGGATGGCAAGCAGGTGTGAATTTCACTGGGAGGGCATGGTGGGAACAAAATACCAGAACTCAACCGAAGACTTTTTTATGTGGTTCAAGGCATGTCAGAGTAGACCATTCCTCACCCAAAAGCCAAACAACCGAGAAATGAGGAGAGAAGAACAGGAGAGTAAAGCACAGAAGGGAAGGGGAGGAAGGGGCATTCTCATAATTAACAGGTCACAGACCTTTTCTTAATCTTTAAAATAAAAAAGGATTCCTATCAATACCGCATTTTTCTTTTCCTCAGATTTTTACATGAATATTCTCTACTTCTCTGAAAAAAAAAAAAAATACTAAAGTAATTCCACATCTCCAATGATCCGTGAATCCACCAAGAACCTTCTCATTTAAGTTCTCTTACACAGTAACACACTGGTAATGTGTTAGAATCACTCTAACTTATGACAGCCTTTACAGTTTACTCGTCATCATTTGGAACTCTGTAATACTGACATTTCTCTCTCATGAATACAGTCTCAACTAATTATTCTACAACTCACTAAAGTTCAATCTCTCACTTTGTCTCTGCTAACCCCAAATATTTTTCCCTTTAAGTGGAAAACAAAAGTTAATTTTCAAATTCTGAAAATTCAATGATTATTACAGAGTAGGATGTGGTATGAACAGGATATGTAAGGTGAGAGGGTTACATAAAAACAAAAACAAAAAAACTAAACCTAAAATTGCAACATATACAGAAACTTATTTCCAAAATGAAAGAGGAAAGGAGGAAAGGAAAGGTAATGGCACTAACCAGTCATAAAGCCCAAGCTGGAACAAGAAAAATCACTTTGGTTCCTCCTCAAGCCAAATCTGAAGAGGAGAAAGGCAGAAAGGAAGACAAAACCGTCAGGGTGTACAGTCGCCGGGATTCTTTTTTGTCTCAGTGATTTAGTTATAAATATAGATTAGTCTTCTTTCTATACATGTAACAAACTCCAAACTCACCACCATGAGATTTCTCAAAGTGACCCTTTCACATTTGTTAAAAAGGTAAAAATCACATACTTTTCTTCCCTTCTTTCAGTTCAAGTTCTGAACTGAAATATTCCATGAAACCATTGCTGGTCCTAACTTCTATACAAAGTTAAACTATGCTGAGCTCCTTTGCCAATGAGGAGCTGCACAATTTCTATCATACTTGCCTTGAATTCAGGCACGACAAAAAGTTCTCAAAGCAACTCAAAAGGAGCAAGTCGAGGAAAAGGAGAGCTCTGAAGGAGAGAGAAGACCAGCAGGTGAAACAAATATGCTGAAAAACTCGAATCTGCCCTTCAAGTATTGAAAACACCCCAAAGGGGACAAGAATGGGATCTATTCCAACAAAGTTAGCAAAATAAAATGCAAATCTCAAGCATAAGGAACAGCCCTGACGGCTGTCTGCTGAAAGATGTAAGGCGAGTGACTCAGTCCACAATTCCTTTGGACCCTAAAGAAGGGGTTCATCTGAAAGTCATGATTCTCTTTTTGCAATTTTGTCTTAGTTGTCTTCAAGAAATAGTAGCTTTGTTTTTCCTCCATTATTCAGACCATTTCTTTAAACCCCGAAAAGAGCAGTAACTTTCATATATTAAAAGACTTCTTTTAGGAAATGGACAAAGGAACATGAGGCCACGGCACTGATGTTAGCGGTTACTCTTCATTGCTTCTTTAGCTGCCATGATGAGTGGTGTCAAGCTGGATAATGGTTTGGCCAGTTTCAGGAAGGGATGCTGCCAGAAAAGGGGAGAAACAAACAGGTAAATGCTATCAGCTTAGAAACAAAATGTTTCCTTTCAACTAATCCCCAAAGACTACTTATGAATCATGGTTTATTTGTTAAAGTATCCCCACAAGTCAATATCCATATGAAACCAACATAATCAGTACAACACCTAAAGCTGAAAGCAACCACTTTACTTTTCCTAATATAAATCTATAGTTAAGGCCACAGACATATCCAGGCCAGCAGTGAACAGGCCTGAAAACTGACAGTATGCAAAAACTCATTATGATGTTACAGATTTTTATTCCCAGAAGGAGCCCTAAAATGCAGTTACCACACCAAGGTGATCAATACATAGTGAAATACAATGATTTGCCACCCTATGAAAACCTTCTCTAGATTACTCAAAACACAAAGGCAACTAAATTTTCCAAAAATGACATCATTTCCAAATTACCTGCAGCAGTTCTTTGGCTGAACCTCTCTTCTCCACATCCATTTCCAAACATCGATTTAAGAAATCCCGAAATATGGGGGAAAGCTTCTCTGGATTCTGAAGTTCTGGGGTTCCATTAGTTGCTATCAGGTACAAGGCCTAAAAATGGAAGAACATTTTTACACACTTATGATAGTGCAACAAACTGACAGATCACTTTACAAAGTTTGTGGATCTCTTAATTCTTTAAAAACAAACATCAACATCAAAGTGAGGTTATCATTTTTACTCATTTGGTTCTGAAATTTTTCCTTTTTCATTTTATGTACTTTTTAAAAAGATTTATTTACTTATTTGAAAGTCAGAATTACAGAGACAGGAGACATAGAGAGAGTGAGCAAGAGCTTCCAATTGTTTGTTCACTCCCCAAATGGCTGCAGCGGCAGGAACTGAGCCAGTCTGAAGCCAAGAGCCAGAAGCTTCTTCCAAGTATTCGGGCCATCTTCTGCTGCCTTCCCAGGTGTGTAAGCAGGGAGCAGGATCAGAAGTGGAGCAGCCAGGACTCGAACCAGTACCCATATGGGATGCCAGCACTGCAGGTGGCGGCTCCACCCACTACACCACAGCACTGGCCCCGCAAAATTATTTTAATGGTTAAATCAAACAGTATCTTATGTTCTCTATTATAATCAATAGCCTTTAGAAAATTCTTGTATTCTTTATGTACTTCTTTATTTCCTATAAATTTCTAGAAATGAAATTATTACTTTTTGATTAACTGTTATTTAAGAAGTTTTAGGTTTGTAGAAATTGGAATTGAAGCCTGATTATTTCTACATCCCTATAGATATCCTTTCTCACCAGGCAGTCATTCTTTGAACACCTGGTTTGTGTAGCTACCAAGGCCACTATATATACTATATACAGACACAAGAAGAACTTTAACTTATGTCATAGCACCAGCCCGAAGTTTAACAGAGTCTGGAACTTAATCCAGGTTTCCCAGGTAGGTGGCAGGAACCCAACTACTTGAACCGTCATCTGCTGCCTCCCAGGGTGCATATTAGATGGAAGCTAGATCCACAAGCAAAGCAGGGACTCAGCCCAAGCACTCTGATAAGAGATGTGGGTACCAAGCAGTATCTTCATTGCTGCATCCAATACCCTCCTGAGTCCTCATCTCAATGGCCGTAACTGCAGTTTCTGACAAGCTTACTTTCTTTATACAGGTTCCAGGGCATATATTTATTTGGCTTTTCCTCCCTTTCCAGCCATTCCTTCTTTCTTTCTTTGACAGGCAGAGTGGACAGTGAGAGAGAGAGACAGAAAGGTCTTCCTTTGCCGTTGGTTCACCCTCCAATGGCCGCCGCGGCTGGCGCACCGTGTTGATCCGATGGCAGGAGCCAGGTACTTATCCTGGTCTCCCATGGGGTGCAGGGCCCAAGCACTTGGGCCATCCTCCACTGCACTCCCTGGCCATAGCAGAGAGCTGGCCTGGAAGGGGGGCAACCGGGACAGAATCCGGTGCCCGACCGGGACTAGAACCCGGTGTGCCAGAGCCCCAAGGCGGAGGATTAGCCTAGTGAGCAGCGGCGCCGGCCTCCAGCCATTCTTTCTTAGTCTGCTTTGTTGGTCTGCATCATCAACTTTTAGCTACTCACATGACCTGGTGATCTCATCTGGATTCACAGCTTTGGATAATAACTATCACTAAGGCACCATGATTTTATACCTGAAATTCTAGCCTGGATTCCAGATTTGCATACCCAATAATCTATTCAGCATATTCACTTGGATGACTTAAGAGGCACCTAAAATTTAGTGACTCTAAGACACGTTAAAATGTTATCTACTGATATCCCACCTACCAACCAGATCCCCTACTCTTACTGCATGCAATTGTGGTCATCTCAGTTATGGAAATCTTCTGTTTTTTTTTTTTTTTTTTTTTTTTTTTTAATGTATTTATTTATTTATTTGAGAGTCAGAGTTACACAGAGAGAGGAGAGGCAGACAGAGAGAGACAGAGTTCTTCCATCCACTGTTCACTCCCCAATTGGCCACAATGGTCGGACTTGCGCGGATCCGAAACCAGGATCCAGGAGCTTCTTCCAGGTCTCCCACGTGGGTGCAGGGGCCCAAGGACTTGGGCCATTTTCTACTGCTTTCCCAGGCCATAGCAGAGAGCTGGATTGGAAGTGGAGCTGCTGGGACTTGAACCAGCGCCCATATGGGATGCTGGGACTGCAGGCGGCAGCTTTACCTGCTATGTCACAGCGCCAGCCCCTGTAGCCTCTCCTTTCAAAAAACATCCAGAATTCAACTCACTTTTTACCACCTCCACTGATATGACTGTGGTCTAAGCTACCATCATTTCTTATTTCTTGCCTGAGTTTTTTTTTAAACAAAGATTTTTTTATTTACTTGAGAGGTAGAGCTACAGAGAGAGAGGGAGAGAGAGAGAGAGAAGGTCTTCCATCCACTGGTTCACTCCCCAAATGGCCACAATGGCTAGAGCTGGGCCAGTCTGAAGCCAGGAGCCAAAAGCTTCTTCCAGGTCTCCCACGCTGGTGCAGCGCCCCAAGCATTTGGGCCATCTTCCACTGCTTTCCCAGGCCATAGCAGGGAGCTGGATCAGAAGAGAAGCAGCTGGGACTCGAACCAGAGCCCATGTAGGATGCTGGTGCTGCAGATGGAGGTATAGCCCACTACTCCACAGCACGGGCCCCGCTTGCCTGAATTATCTCAACAGCCTTTTAACTGGTCTTCATACTTTTCCCTTTGCTTGGATAATCTCTTCTCAACAAAGTAGGCAGAGATCCTGTTAAAACGTTTGACAATTTTATTCCTCCACTTAAAACTTTCCAATAGTTTCCCCAAGTTACGTAGAGAAAAAGCCATCATCTTTCCAAAGGCCTTATAAGGCACTTAACAGTCTAACCTACCTTACAACCTGCTGTTTTCAGGATGTAATCTAGCTGTGCTGAAATCTTCAATGATCCTTGGATACACGAGGAACACTGCTGCTTTAGAGCTCATACCTGCTGTTTCTTTGCTTGGAATGCTCTTCCACCAGGTACGTACCATCTCTTACCTCTCGTGTCCACACGTCACCTCAGTGAAGCCTTCCACAGCACCCCTCTGAAAGCAAACACCCTGACCTCTCAAGCGAGACCATCACTGAACTTGTCACATATTATTCTTATTTATTTTGTTGTCTCTCCCCTCTAACTAGAATTTAAGTTCCATGAGGACAAAACTTTTGTTGGTTCTTTTAGGCAGCACCTTGAATACTGCCTGGTATAAGACAGACACTCCATTAAATACTGGCTAACTAAAGAATGAAAGTAAAGGGGTTTGAAAAATTGTTTTGAGGGGCTAGGGCTGTGGTGTAGTGGGTAAAACTGCCACCTGCAGTGCCTGCATCCCATATGAGCACCAGTTAAAGTCCCAGCTGCTCCTCTTCCAAACCAGCTCCCTGTTAACGTGCCTGGGAAAGCAGCAAAGATGGCCCAAGTCCTTGGGCCTCTGCATCCATGTGGGAGACCCAGAAGAAGCTCCAGGCTCCTGCCTTTGGATCAGCCCAGTTCCAGCCACTGTGGCCATTTGAGGAGTGAACCAGCAGATGGAAGACCTTTCTCTCTCTCTGGCTCTCAAATAAATAAATCTTTTAAAAAAATGTTCTGAAAAGTACTCTAAATTAATTACCTCTACAAAAAGTACTTGGCTGCTCACTTCAACTAAAAGCTCTGGCAATAGGGTAAGTTTTTTTTTAAGATTTTTATTTATTTATTTGAGAGGCAGAGTTAGAGACAGTGAGAGGGGAGTCAGAGAGACAGGTCTTCCTTCCGTTGGTTCTCTTCCCATATGGCCACAACGGCTGGAACTGTGCCGATCTAAAGCCAGGAGCTGGGAGCCTCTTCCTGGTCTCCTATGTGGGTGCAGGAGCGCAAGCACTTGGGCCATCCTCCACTACCTCCCCACGCCGCAGGTGGAGGATTAACCACGGCACAGACCCCAAGCAATAGGATAAGTTTAAGAAAAAGTGTGTTCAAATCCAATGCCATCTGCTTTCTTGCTTCTCTCACCTAGCATAATACTTTAAGGTTCAATGTTGTGGGGCCAGCGTTGTGGCGCAGTGGGTTAAAGCCCTGGTCTGAAGCACCGGCATACCATATGGGCACCGGTTCTAGTCCCAGCTGCTCCTCTTCCCATCCAGCTCCCTGCTATGGCCTGGGAAAGCAGTGGAAGATGGTCCAAGTCCTTGGGCCCCCACACCTGCGTGGGAGAACCAGAGGAAGCTCCTGGCTCCTGGCTTTGGATCAATGCAGCTCCAGCCATTGTGGCCATCTGGGGAGTGAATCAGCGGATCGAAGACCTCTTTGTCTCTGCCTCTCCTCTGTGTAACTCTTTCAAACAAATAAAATAAATCTTAAAAAAAAAAAAAAAAGGTTCAATGTTGTAACATGTACAGGAACATCCTGCCTTTTATGGCTGAATAATATTCCACTGTTAAGCAACGTAACAGACATTTGAGTTGTTCCCACTTTTTAGCTACTAGAAATAATGCTGCAATGAACATTCAAGTGCAACTCTTTGTATGCGTGTATGCTTTTAACTCTCTTTGCTATACATCTAGCAGTGGAACTGGTGAAAGTGCAAGGTTGTATGGTAACTCAACATTAACCTTTTGAGGAACTGTTAAATTGTTTTCCAAAGCACGGGTACCATTTTATATATAAGAGAGTCTCTAGACTCTCACCAATACTTACATCTGTACTTTTTATTATAGCAATTATAGTAAGTGTGAAATGGTTAGCTTGTGTCTAAAATAAAAATTTATGGGAGTTGGCATTGTTGGCATAACGGGTTAATCCACCAACTGTGATACCCGCATCCCACATGGGCACCAGTTTGAGTCCCGACTATTCTGGCCTGGGAAGGCAGCAGATGATAGCCCAAGTACTTGGACCCCTGCCACCCATGGGGGAGACCCGCATGGGAGTTTCAGGCTCTTGGCTTTGGCCCGGCCCAGCCCTGGCTGCTTCAGTCATTTGAGGAGTGAATCAGAAAATGAAAGATTTCTCTTAACACCACTTTTCAAATAAATAAACTCTTTAATTTATTTACTTTTATTTATTTGAAAGGGGATGGGAAAGGGAGAGAGAGATATCTCCCATTTGCTGATTCATTCCCCAAATGCCCACAACAGTCAGAGCAGGGCCAGGCAGAAGCTAGGAGCCTGGAACTCAATCTATCTCTGCCATGTGGATGACAAGGACCTAACTACTTGAATCATCACATGCTGTCTCCCTGGATCTGCATTAGCAGGAAACTGGAATCGTAGCAGACCTGGAGCTTGAATGCAGGCAATAATATGAGATGTAGGGGTCCATGTGGAGTCCTAAGCAGTGTGCCAAACACCTGTCCCCATACTTGGTAGTTTAAAAGTGGTAAGGGAGCCAGCGCCACGGCTCAATAGGCTAATCCTCCACCTTGCGGCGCCAGCACACCGGGTTCTAGTCCCGGTCTGGGCACCGGATTCTGTCCCGGTTGCTCCCCTTCCAGGCCAGCTCTCTGCTGTGGCCCGGGACTGCAGTGGAGGATGGCCCAGGTCCTTGGGCCCTGCACCCCATGGGAGACCAGGAGAAGCACCTGGCCCCTGGCTTCAGATCAGTGCGATGCGCCGGCCGCAGTGCACTGGCCACAGCGGCCATTGGAGGGTGAACCAATGGCAAAAGGAAGACCTTTCTCTCTGTCTCTCTCTCTCACTGTCCACTCTGTCAAAAAAAAAAAAAGTGGTAAGGGTAGAAAAATTTTAAATCAGGGTGAAGGAGGTAGAAACTGAGACTTCTAAACTCTGTAGTTCAGCTGCTGGGATTGTTCACTGTTCAAAGTCTATGGTTCTCATGATCCTCGCTCTGATGTGAATATAGGTCTTCACATTATCACTTACACAGCTTTCTCGGAGGTGGGATCTGTTTTTCCTTTCCTCTGTATCTTGTGACCAAGGTTCAAAGTCGATAAGTTGATGAGTATTTCTAGGTTATCCAATAGTACAGAAAAAGGTACTTACTTAGGGTACCTCCACTCTGTGGCTAAGGAACTATATACTCACTTACATGCAAAATAAGAAACCACACAGCTTACTACGAAAAATCCACAAACTCCGTAACATATTCAATTCCATAACTCAGAAGCAAATGAGTTTTAGATGAAAAGTAAGGGCAGTGACTGGGTTTTATTAACTTTCTATCCTAAATTTTTGGCCACCAATTGGTACAAGTTATAACTAAATGATTTACAGGGTATTTTTCATACAACAAGGCAAGTATTTAATCGGCCTTACCCTCAAGGGATTTTCATTGAGGTATGGAGGTTCTCCTTCTACCATCTCAATAGCCATGATGCCCAGAGACCATATGTCGACTTTAGGGCCATATGCTTTCCGTGTAACCACCTCGGGTGCCATCCAGTAAGGCGTTCCAACCATGGTACTGCGTTTACTCTGCTCAGGGGTGATCTGGGCACAGAAACCAAAGTCAGCTATAAAACAAAACAACATTATCTAGAGTTAATGGTTTCCACGGATGCTTTATCAAGAGTTCATTTCAGTAATTAATAACATTTTGATTTACCAAAGTAACATTTTGTTTTCTAAGGTTTTATTAATACAAGTTGAGTGTCCCTAAACAAAAATCCAAAAACCAAAACGCAATGGGTATCAAGATGACACAGAGTTTTGGATTTTGAAGCATTTACGATTTGGGATTTTCAGATTAGGGCTGTTCAACCAGTGAACTCTATGTAAATATTCCAAAGTCTGAAATGTTCGACAATCTAAAACACTTCTGGTCCCAAATACTTCAGATAAGTAATACTAAACCTGTAAGGTAAACCAATCATCCCGTATAACTTTTATTCCCACAACAGAGTACAAATTATCAGAAAGTCATTTGCTAATTTTAATTGTAGCCCATGAAGCTTAAAAATAATGAAAGAGTTCTAAAAGAAAAAGTCATCAAAGGTAACATCAAAAACTAAACACAATGAATCTGGAAAAAGTTAGGATATGCAAATTACATAAACAGATAAACAGAAGCTAGAATTACTAAATATTCAACTTAGTAGAGAGAATAGGAAAAGAACATGTAAGGCCCTCACCTAGTATTAATCTACTCTCACCTAGTATTAATCTATGTCATTTTGTAACTGAGGAGTAGGAAGACTACTCTAGTATCTGACGTTAATTTTTTGGAAAATCACAATTAAAATTTTTTAAACTTTTCATTTCAGGACAGTCTTAAATTTATAAAACAAAAAGTAGTACAAAGAATTCCTATAAACTCCACACTCCGATTCTCCTGTTAACATCTCATATTAGCACACTTGTCACAATCTATAAACCACACTGAGCTTCCATTATTGACATCTCATATCAGTGTGTCATAACTAATAAACCACACCCAGTTTCTCCTCTTTTTGTTAATCCAAACTAAACTCCTTTAATCCCCCTCCTCTACCCTAGTAATTAACATTAGGTATTTAGATGGAGTTGTCTTTTTTTTTGAGCTCCCACATGAGGGAGAACATGCAGTATTTGTCTTTTGATGTCTCATTTCACTTAACATGATGTTCTCTGTTCCATCCATTTTGCAGCAAATGACAGGATTTCATTTTTTTAAGGGCTGAATAGTATTTAATTGTGTATGTAAACATTTTCTTTACCCATTCACCAATGGACACTGGGTTGATTCTATAGTATGGCTATTGTAAACAGTACTGCAATAAACATGGTGGAGTCGGTATCTCTTTGATATGATAATTTCATGTCTTTTGGATATAAATATACCCAGTAGTAGGACTGCTGGATCATATAGCAGTTCTGTTTCTTGTTTTTAATGAAATCTCCATACTGTTTTCCATACTAATTCACATTCTCACCAGTGGTGTGTAAGAGTACCTCTTTCTTCATAATGTTGTCAGCATTTGTTATTTTCTGTCTTTCTGATAACAGCCATTCTAACAGGGGTGAGGTGATAGCTCACTGTAGTTTTGATTTTCACTTCCCTGATGGGTAGTGATATTGAGCATATTTTCATATATTTGTTGGCCATTTATATTTCTTCTTCTAAGAACTTATTCAAGTCCTTTGCCCATTTCTTTCTTTTCTTTTCTTTTTTTTTTTTAAAGATTTAAATTTATTTGAAAGGCAGAGTTATAGAGAGAAGAGGAGAGACAAAGATTTTCCACACATTGGTTCACTCTCCAAATGGTCACAATGGCTGGAGCTGGGCCAGGCCAAAGCCAGGAGTCAGGAGCCTGGAGCTTCTTGCAGGTCTCCCATGTGGGTGCAGGGGCCTAACCATCTTCTGTTGCTTTCTCAGGCACATTAGCAGGAAACTGGATCAAAGGTGGAGCAGCCAGCTCTCGAAGTGGTGTCCATATGGAATGCCGACACCACAGGCAGAGGTTTAACCTGCTATGCCACAGCGCCAGCCCCATGCCCATTTCTTAACTAGATTGCTTGTTTTTGTTGTTGAGTTTCTTGAGTTCTCGATCTGTTCTATAAATTAATCATGTGTTAGATAAACAGTTTACAAATATTTTCCCTTGGCCGGTGCCGTGGCTCACTTGGCTAATCCTCCGCCTGTGGCACCGGCACCCCGGGTTCTAGTCCCAGTCAGGGTGCCAGATTCTGTCCCAGTTTCTCCGCTTCCAGTCCAGCTCTCTGCTGTGGCCCGGGAGTGCAGTGGAGGATGGCCCAAGTGCTTGGGCCCTGCACCCACATGGGAGACCAGGAGGAAGCACCTGGTTCCTGGCTTTGGATCGGCGCAGTGCGCCCACCATAGCAGCCATTTGGGGGGTGAACCAACGGAAAGGAAGACCTTTCTCTCTGTCTCTCTCTCACTGTCTAACTCTGCCTGTCAAAAAAAAAAAAAAAATTTCCCTCATTCTGTCATGTCTTTTCATTGTACTGATTATTTCCTTTGCTGTGCAGAAGATTCTGAGTTTGATATAATCCCACTGTTCACCTTCCTTCTGGCTGGCTGTGCTCACAGCTCATACCAATGTCTTGAAGTGCTTCCCAATATTTTCATGTATCAATTTTATAATTTCAGGGCTTACATTTATGATTTTTTTTTTTTGACAGGCAGAGTTAGACAGTGAGAGAGAGAGAGACAGAGAGAAAGTCTTCCTTTGCTGTTGGTTCATCCTCCAATGGCCGCCGCGGACAGCGTGCTGCAGCTGGCGCACCACGCTGATCCAAAGGCAGGAGCCAGGTGCTTATCCTGGTCTCCCATGGGGTGCAGGACCCAAGCACTTGGGCCATCCTCCACTGCAATCCTGGGCCATAGCAGAGAGCTGGCCTGGAAGAGGGGCAACTGGGACAGAATCCGGCGCCCTGACTGGGACTAGAACCCTGTGTGCCGGCGCCGCTAGGCAGAGGATTAGCCTATTGAGCCATGGCGCCAGCCTCCATCTTGATTTTTTTTTCTTCTTTTGGCTCAGGAATGCTTTGGCTATTCTGGGTCTTTTGTGTTTCTATATTAATTTTTTTTTTTGACAGGCAGAGTGGAAACTGAGAGAGAGAGACAGAGAGAAAGGTCTTCCTTTGCCGTTGGTTCACCCTCCAATGGCTGCCGCGGCCGGCGCACCGCGCTGATCCGATGGCAGGAGCCAGGAGCCAGGTGCTTTTCCTGGTCTCCCATGGGGTGCAGGGCCCAAGCACCTGGGCCATCCTCTACTGCACTCCCTGGCCACAGCAGAGAGCTGGCCTGGAAGAGGGGCAACAGGGACAGAATCCGGCGCCCCGACCGGGACTAGAACCCGGTGTGCCGGCGCCGCTAGGTGGAGGATTAGCCTAGTGAGCCCTCTATATTAATTTACAGTTGTGTTTTTCTAATTCTGTAAATTATCATGGGTACTTCGATAAAGATTAGGCTGAATCTGTAAATTGCTTTAGATAGTATGGACATTTAATGATGTTAACTCTTCCAATCCATGAACTGGGAACAACTTTGATTTTTTAGTGCCCACCATGACTTCTTTTTATTTATTTTTTTCCACCATAACTTCTTTTATCAGTGTTTTATTAATTTTCATTGTAGAGATATTTCTTTGGTTAAATTTAATCCTAAATACTTAAAATTTTTTGTAGCTATTATGAATGGGATTTCTTTCTTGATTTTTGTTTCATCAAGATCAATACTAATGTATTAAAAATGATACTGTCAGCTGGCTCCTGGCTCCTGCCATCGGATCAGCGCGGTGCGCCGGCCGCAGCGCGCCGGCCGCAGCGCGCCGGCCGCGGCGGCCATTGGAGGGTGAACCAATGGCAAAGGAAGACCTTTCTCTCTGTCTCTCTCTCTCTCTCACTGTCCACTCTGCCTGTCAAAAAAAAAAAAAAAAAAAAAAGATACTGTCTGGCCGGTGCCGCAGCTCACTAGGCTAATCCTCCACCTGCAGCGCCGGCACACCGGGTTCTAGTCCCGGTTGGGGCGCTGGATTCTGTCCTGGCTGCTCCTCTTCCAGTCCAGCTCTCTGCTGTGGCCCGGGAAGGCAGTGGAGGATGGCCCAAGTCCCTGAGCCCTGCACCCGCATGGGAGACCAGGAGGAGGCACCTGGCTCCTGGCTTCGGATCGGTGCAGCGCCGGCCACAGCACACTGGCCGTGGCGGCCATTTGGTGGGTGAACCAATGGAAAAAGGAAAACCTTTCCCTCTGTCTCTCTCTCTCACTGTCTAACTCTGCCTGTCAAAAAAAAAAAAAAAAAGATACTGTCTCTCATATGTTGATTTTGCATCCTGTGACTTCAGTGAATCGGTTTATCAGTTCTAACAGCTTTGTGGGGTAGAGTCTAGGTTTGGCCATGTACAAAATCATGTCATTTGCCAACATGAATATTCTAACACCCTTTATTTCTTTTTCCTCTCTAACTGCTCTTGCTAATACTTCTAATACTTTACTGAATAAGAGCAGAGAAGTGGACATCTTTGTCTTGTTCTAGATCTGAAGAGAAATGCTTTCAGATTTTCCCCCATCCAGTATATTGGCTATTGGTTTATCATATATATGGCCTTTATAATTTTGAGGTGTGATTTCTAT
Organism: Oryctolagus cuniculus; assembly: GCF_051225735.1. Taxonomy (NCBI): domain Eukaryota; kingdom Metazoa; phylum Chordata; class Mammalia; order Lagomorpha; family Leporidae; genus Oryctolagus; species Oryctolagus cuniculus. The sequence continues at coordinate 83,208,610 of NC_142870.1, read as the reverse complement.
ACCTAATCTGTTTATGGTTTTCATCAGGAAGGGATATTGAGTCTTAGCTAGTCTTTCTCTACATCTCTTGAGATCATCATACACTTATTTTTTTTTAAAGGTTTATTTATTTTATTTGAAAGGAAGGGAGAGTGAATCTGTCACCCACTGGTTCACTCCCCAAATGCCTGTAATGGTCAGGGCCTTGCTCTGAGCCCTGTTGCCCTAACCAGGGGGCCTCCCAGGGAAGAGCAGCTCCCGAGCGCGGCTGTGTTAATTCCTGTGTCCGGGCCCCGCCTGGGTACCCTTGATCCTGGTGATGCCTTGTTTGGGGTCCCCCGGGGTTGGGTGGGGAGGGGGAGTCTGCTTGAATGTACGCCGCTCATTCCCTGGGAGCCTGCACCCCGGGGTGCCCACCCGGCTGCCGCCCGTGTGACTACTGAAGCTGCTGTTCTTCCTGGGGTTGCCAGCACCCAGCGAGGGGGGCCGTCGCTAGCAGATGAACCTGAGTTGTTTGTTTTGCACTAAAGTTCCTGTGATTTAATAAAGTTCTGTTAACCAGAAAAAAAAAAAAAAAAAACAAAAAAAACAAAAAACTAGAACTTCATCTGGTCTCCCATGTCGGCGGGCAGGGACCCAAGTACTTGGACCATCTTTTCCTGCTTTCCCAGATGTGCCAGCAGGGAGCTGGGTCAGAGGCAGAGCAGCCAGGACTCAAACTGGTGCTGCAAAATGGGGTGCCAACATTGCAAATGGTGGCCCAATCTGCTACACCACAATCCTGGGCCAGATTCTGGTTTTTGCTCTTCATTCTGTTGATGTGATTTATGACATTCCTTGATTTGCAAATGTTAAATCGCCTCTGCATCCTGGGGATAAATCCACTTGATTGTGACTTATGATCTTTGTTAATGTAATGTTGGTCTGTTTGCCAATATTTTGTTGAGAATTTTTGGCCCCATGTCTATCAAGGATATGGGTCTGTAGTTTTCTTTCTTTCTTTCTTTCTTCTTCTTCTTTTTTTTTTTTTTTTTGACAGGCAGAGTGGACAGTGAGAGAGAGAGAGAGAGAGACAGAGAGAAAGGTCTTCCTTTGCCATTGGTTCACTCTCCAATGGCCGCCGCGGCCGGCGTACCGCGCTGATCCGATGGCAGGAGCCAGGAGCCAGGTGCTTTTCCTGGTCTCCCATGGGGTGCAGGGCCCAAGCACCTGGGCCATCCTCCACTGCACTCCCTGGCCACAGCAGAGAGCTGGCCTGGAAGAGGGGCAACCGGGACAGAATCCGGCGCCCTGACCGGGACTAGAACCCGGTGTGCTGGCGCCGCTAGGTGGAGGATTAGCCTAGTGAGCCGCGGCGCCGGCCGGGTCTGTAGTTTTCTTTTTGTATTCTGTCTTTTTTTGGCTTTGGTATCAGAATAATGCTGGCATCATAGAGTTTGGCAAAGTTCCATTATTTTCCATATTTGCAGAGTATTGAAGTTAGTTCTTTTTTACGTATTTTGTAGAATTCAGTTATAAAGCCATCAGGTTCCAGACTGTTTTTGATGGGAGACTTTTAATTACTATTTCAGTCTCACTACTTGTTATGGGTATGCTTAGAATTTAGAGCTTTTCCTCCTTTCCACCATTCAACGCATTCTTTTTCATATGTAACCACTATTAATAACTGAGTTTATAAGCCTCAGACCTTCCATTTTACATTTATATATGTATGAACAGTATCTATAAACTATCTGGCTTACTTTACCTAACCAGGATCTTCTATAAACTTTTAAAAACTTTCAATGGGTCAGGCACTTGGTGCAATGGTTAAGTTCTACCTGGGATACTCACATCCCTAGATCCAAGCCCTGGCTCTGCTTCCCATTCCAGCTTTCTGCTAATGCACACCCTGGCAGGCAGCAGGTAATGGTTCAAGTACCTGGGCCCTTTCCACCTTAACTGAGACCTTAACTGAGTTCCAGGCTCCTGGCTGTGATGGACATTTGAAGAGTAAACCAGTGGATGAAGATCTCTGTCAGTCTTTCAAGTAAAAAAAATGAAAAATAAATTCAAAACTACTTTTTAGAGATCTTTCTATTCATGTTAATCTGCCTCATTTGAAACCATAAAATATTATAGAATATGAAAATGTCATTATTTATTCCTTTATAGCTCAACACCTAAGATAGTTTTTTGTTTACAATGTTACAGAGAACATCTTTGCAGTTATTGTGATACATAAGCTCAGTAACTACATGAGAGAATCCTAAAAGGGCAATTAGTAAGTCAAATAATATTTATCACTAAAGTGAATACTTAACAAGTCAGGCACTACTCCCAAGTGCCTTAAAATATCTAATCCTCATGAAAACCCTATCAGATGGGTATAGTTGTTATTACATTTATTACCATTTGTAAAATGGGAAAACGTAGGCATACACACACACACACACACACACACACACACATATATGTTTTAAAGATTTATTTATTTTAAAGTCAGCGTTACAGACAGGGAGATCGTCCATTTGCTGGAAGATGGCTGCCAACAGCCAAAGCTGGGCTAGGCTGAAGCCAGGAGCCAGGAGCTTCATCCTGGTCTCCCATGTGTGTGGCAGGTGCCCAAACACTTGGGCCGTCTTCTGCTGCTTTTCCCAGGCCATTAACAGGGAGCTGGATCACAAGTGGAGCAGCTTGTACATGAACTGGCATCTTTATGGGATGCTGGCACCACAGGTGGCAACTATAGCTGCTATGACACAATACCAGCCCCTGAATTAATTTTTTTGGATAACATTTTATCCTAGTCTAGTCTACCACTTACTATATGAAAGACCTTGGGTAAGTTATTTAGAATGATGTATGCATGCAGGCACTGTGGTTCAATGGGTTAAGCCACTGCTTGGAACACCCAATCCCATATTGCAGTGTCTGAGATCAAGTCTCACCTCCACTTCCAATCCAGCTTCTTGTTAACACACACTTTGGCAGGCAGCAGGTGGTTGTTCAAGTAACTGGTTTTCTTCCACCCATACGGCAGATTTAGAAGGAATTCTTAGCTCCTGGATTTAGCTTGGCCCAGGTCTGACTACTGTGAGCATTTCAGGAGCAAACCAATAGATAGAATATCTCTATTTCTCTGTCACTGCTGCCTTTCAAATAAATAAATATTTTTTAAAAATATATATGCCAAGGCCTATATTGTGGCACAGCAGGTAAACTGTCAACTGTGATGCTAGACCCCATATAGGCACTGGTTAATGTCCTGCTGCTCCACATCCAATCCAGCTCCCTGCTAATGGCCTGGGAAAAAGCAGTGAAGACAGCCCAAGTGTTAGGCCCCTGCTACTCAAGTGGGAGAAGCTCCTGGCTCCTGGCTCTGGCCTGGCCCAACCCCGACTGTTACAGCCATCAGGGGAGTGAACCAGCAGATGGAAGATCCTTTCTCTGTCACTCCCTCTCTCTGTACATTTGACTTTCAAAATAAACAAATAAATAAATCTTAATATCTTTAATTTTACAAAGTTGGAGCAATCTCAGTAAGAGCTTCTCTGGAATCCTCCAGAGGGCATAATCAGAACTGAGAAATCACAGCCAGCAGAGGAAAGAGAAGCTCAGGATTGTTTCGTGGCTCTACTATGTCTGACACAGAGGGACACTATGTCGTGGCTCTCCTATGTCTGACACTGAGAGAGGACTGTTTTTTCAGCATGCCGTATCTGAGGGCAAGGTCATACAGCCCAGCACTTCTCTATTAAGCCATGCTCTAAAGAAGTCAGAGAAGGCTGAAGAGCATAAAAAAAAAAAAAAAAAAAAAAAAAAAAACAGGCAGAAACAAATTCCACTTAATCTTTTTAAGATGGTTAACATTACCAGTCTTAGGCAGTTCCTTTGAAGCTTACATTTTTAATGCTCCAGAGAATTCCCTGAGATATAAACTATTATTTTCCTTATTGAATTAATGAGAAAATAGACACAAAAAGATGAAGTAACTTGTCCAAAATTATTCACAAAGTAGTAGCAGACCTGCTATTTAAACCTAGGCTGTCCAGCTAGGAATCCAATTCTTTACCATTAAATCTCCTCCCCCCTCTATTTATTAAATCATAAAAATATTAACAGAAGTGATTTCACATTAAACAGAAGACAGGAGTATAATAAAAACAAATGGTATTTCTTCATTTATTACTCACTAAGTTTAACTGATCCTTCCATCCCCAAAAGCACATTGTCACTTTTGATGTCTCTGTGGATCACTTGATTAGCATGTAAAAACTCCAAAGCCTGTAAACACTGAACAGAAGAAAAACACCTATCAATGAAACATTCCTGAAAAGTCAAGGGAGCTCTGTATGCAGTAGTTAGGGCCTAAGCATTGCTTCTACAATCTAGCAGAATATCTTCCAGGGCTTAGATTTATAAATAAGAACATCCTCTCACGTGCAAAGCTAGGAAAATACGCCTTAATTAACTAGCTCTCCTCCTGTCTGATCTCACCCAGCGACACCCAGTCCATTCTCTACCACTGATTATCACTCAGTCTTCAAAGGTCTAATATATAAAACAAAGGGCAGGTGAGTCAATACAACTTCTAGGCCTTTTCAGTCTTCAATCCCTAAAGGTGAACAGCACTTGGTAGCAGGCACACACTCTAAAGAAATCATTAACAGGAGCAGGTGTTGTGACACAGGGGGTTAGGCAGCCACTAGTGACACACACATCCCATACTGGAGTTCTAGTTCAAGTACCAGCCACTCTGCTTCCCACTCAGCTTCTTGCTAATGCAGCCTGGGAGGCAGCTGATGATGGCTCAAGTGCTTGGGCTCCTGCCACCACATGAGAACTAGATGGAGTCCAGGACTCCTGGCTTTGGCTCAGTCCAACCCTGGTTGTTGCAGGTTATTCTGGGGACTGAACCAGTGGACAGAAGATCCCTCTATCATACTTTCAAATAGATAAAAATACATTTTTTTAAAAAATATAAGCATTTAAAAAAAATCAACTCAACAATAAGGAATAAACCTTGTGGAGCGGAACACATTTGGCCTAAGAGTTTAAATGCCATGTCCCACACTGTAGTTGTCTGGGTTCAATTCCCAGTCCTGGCTCCTGATTCTAGCTTCTTCCAATGCAGACCCTGGAAGGCAGCAGTGAAGGCCCAAGTGACTGGGTCCCTGACATCCACATAGAGACCTGAGTCCCCAGTTCCTGACTCTGGCTCCAGTCCATTCTGGTCATTGCAGGTGTTTAGGGAAGGAATCAGCACATGGGAGCATGCTGCGTGAATCTGTCTTTGCCCCTCAAATAAAAACAAACCCGTGATCATTCCCACTTGAATCTGAGCCACTGAGAAATGGGTAAGATGCTGGTGGTCTGGGTCAGTCTAGCTGTTCATTAGTGTGGCCTACGACGTCTGCCTCGTTTATTCTATGGCAAACAGTCCATCAGGACACCAATGGTGAAAAACTAGCTTTCCTCTTATGCCACGTTTCAGAAAGTAACAGGTCAAAAGGTGAAGACAGATTCTTCCCTTCCTTAATCACAAGAATGAGTTTAATAACTCTGCCCCAATGCTTCTGAATATGAACTGAGAGCACCCATTGCAAACTCAGGAAAAGTTAATTTTTACTTTTCATTCTCATCAAAAAGAACAACAGATAAAGTCTACCCATGATTTATAACTTAAAAAAACCTCATTTGAAATACACTACTAGTCATTCAATGAAACAATGGGGTATTAACACATTACATTTAGCAGGCACTTAATGAGATTCTTAAAAAGCATGAAGTCCCAGAATAATACCAGTACAAATAAATAGAATCAAACTTCTTGCAATTTTTAAACATTGGCATATGGAAGAAAAGCCAAGTGAAAGGTTATCGGAGGAACTCCTAAAATTAATTTTACATCAATTATGAAAAAGGTATTACAAAAACTAAGTATAAATAGACAACATTATTATGTTTCATCAACTTTTAACTATGATCAAACAGTCTTTGTTAAGGGACATCATATTCAGAACTATTAATAAGTTCTTATTTTATTCCTTCAGAAGGGTGTTAACCATTATATGGAGCACCATTAGTTCAGAATTAAAATTTTAAATGAATATATTTTTAAAATGTATCAAAAATTTTTTCATTTTATTTGAAAGGCAGAGAGAGAGAGAGAGAGAGTGCATGCCAAAAACAGAGACAAACAGATCTTCTATTCACTGATTCACTTTCAAAATGTCCCCAACAACCAGGGCTGGGGCAGGTGGAAGCCAGGAGCCTGGAATTTAATGTGGGTCTACCACGACCTTTACAAGCTTGCCCTTTGTGACAAAGTCTCCTATGATTTTAGAAAAAAGCAGCACTACAGTTTCATTGGCAATAAGTAAACCATTGACTTAAGTCTTTCCTGAGAAAAAGATTCGATAGAAAGAAAGGTTGATTTGGCTTTGACTTCGGCAACTTATGTTGAGTTCAGCAGATTAAAATAAGCACAAGGGTACTTCAAAAATGGAATTACATGATAAGATGCATTTTCTACAAACTTACTGAAGTACCTTTGTGGTATGTCTAGAAATTCATTAATGAACACAAAGAAACAACCAATTTCTTTACTCGTACTGGGTCAAGGTCAAAGTTTCATTTCCTGATTATCCTGCACAGGATGGGAAGGGCTGAAACTCTCATGCATGATGAAATGGAATGGGCTAACTTGCAGAGTATGTACGCTGAGAAATTATTCCACATAATAAAAGTTACAGAAAAACATTCCTTTGATTCTTTTAATCTCTGGCTGACTACAGATCACCATAGCTTATCACCATGGGAGCAAACCCACCTCTCTGCACACAGCTGCAATCTGCGCTTCATCCATGCAGGTTTCTGTTACAACATCAGTAAGTGAGCCACCAGCAAGGTACTCCATTACCACGAATAATTCATCTCCCACTAGGTAACTAAAAACAGAACACACAAAATACACTCACATTTTCGTTGTCTACACACATGGTTCTCTCTGTTAACGAATTCAAATGTAAAACATCTTGATGAGAGCTAGAGAATCAGTATCTTGAGAACTAGAAAGAAAACCTGAAAAGATACTACACACAGCTCAGAAAAATAACTAAGGATCATTTTGATGCTCCTGAATCATTCTGAGTATGTACATACATGGATTATTCCAAGTAAAATAACCCCATAAGGTGAGAATTATGAATCCTGTTTTGCAGATGAAGAGACAGGGGCTTGAAGAGGTTCAATAACTTATTCAAAGTCATAACTACTAAGTAACAGAACCAGAATCAGAAGCCAGAAACCAATGATGTAAACACCATGCCAGAGTGACTTGAAATATTACTTTTTTTTTTTTTGACAGGCAGAGTGGACAGTGAGAGAGAGAGACAGAAAGGTCACCCTTCAATGGCCGCTGCGGTCAGTGCGCTGTGGCCGGCGCACTGTACTGATCCAAAGCCAGGAGCCAGGTGCTTCTCCTGGTCTCCCATGCAGGTGCAGGGCCCAAGGACCTGGGCCATCCTCCGCTGCACTCCCGGGCCACAGTAGAGAGCTGGACTGGAAGAGGAGCAACCGGGACAGAATCCGGTGCTCTGACCGGGACTAGAACCCGGTGTGCCGGCGCTGCAGGTGGAGGATTAGCCTATTGAGCTGCGGCACCAGCCGAAATATTACTTTTAAAAATTGTACCTGAAAATTTTATTTTTCTCATTCTAAACAAATTTAAATATGGAAGAAAGTTGCCTATAATCCTGTAACTCCGATAAAACCACTATTACATTTTCATCTTCTGCTAAGTCTTTCATTCATATGTTGTTAAGTATTTAAAAAGTGGTTGTAGTAATATACATAATTTTCTATTCCGGTTTTTGTTCTATTATTCAACATTAATTCCTACACTAAATGAGAGGTTTTAAAAACATTATTTTCATTATTACTTGAAAGGAGAGAGACAGACAGACAAACAGACACAAAGAGAACAGTCAGCCAGAGTTTTCCATCCACTAGTTCATCCCCCAAATGCTCACAACATTTTTCCAGGAGCCTGGAACTCAAGTGAGGTCTCCCACATGGGTGGCAGGGATCTGAGTACTTGAGTAATCACCTCTGCCTCCCAGGGGCGCATTGGCTGGAAGATGGATCAGAAGCAGAGTAGGCAGGATACAAACCAGTGCTCTGATAGGAGATAACAGGCATTCCAAGTGGCAACTTAACAGCTGAGCCAAACACCCACACCTAAATGAGGTTTTGGTAGATAATATATAATTTACTCATGAAACCCAACCTTTAAGATAAAAATTCATAGAATATATGGTCCTTTGTTTAAATACCTTCTCTCATTTGCCATAAGATATCCCTGTAGAAAAATAAACTTTGAATCATAATGTGCTTTTACCTCTCCTCCTTCAAGTTTATTTCTTAGCTCTGACATTTTTAGAAAATATTTATTTCAAAGGCAGAGCTATAGACACACATACATGGGGTTGGAGGGAGAATGGGAGAGAGGTGGTGGGAGGGAAGGAGGGGGAGAGCGAGAGGGAGAGAGAAAAGAAGAGAGGGAGAGATCTTCCTTCCATTTGCTAGCTCATTCCCCAAGTGGCTCTAACAGCTAGAGCTTGGCCAGGCAGAAGCCAGGAGCCAAGAGCTTTTTCCAGGTCTCCCATATGGGTGCAGGGGCCCAAGCACTTGGGCCATTGTCTGCTCCTTTTCTCAGGCCACTAGCAGGGAGCTGTTAGAGGTGGAGCATCAGGGACCAGAACTAGCACCATATTGGATGCTGGCATGGTGGGGCTTAACCCACTGTGCTACAATGCTGTCTCCTGATGCATTTCTTTTCTTTTAAGATTTCTTCATTTATTTGAAAGGCAGAGTTGGGGGGGGGGGATTTTCTATCCACCATCTACCAGTTCAGTCCCTAAATGGTCACAATAGCTGGGGCCAGAACAAGTGGAAGCTAGGAGCCTGGAACTCTATCTGGGTCTCCCATGTGGGTGGCAGGGGCCCAACTACTTGGGTTATTTTCTAGTGACTTCCCAGGCACATTAGCAGGAAGCTGGATTGGAAGTGGAGCAGCTGGAACTCGCATGGAGTTCATAAGTGATGCCAGTGTTGCAGGCAGTGACTTAGACCACTCTGCTACAACGTCAGGCCCAGTACTGACATTTTTTTTTTTTAAAGATTTATTTATTTATTTGAAAGGCAGAGTTACAGAGAGGCAGAGGCAAAGAAAGAGAAGTCTTCCATCCACTGGTTCACTCCCCAAATGACCACGAGAACTGGAGCTGGGGCTATCTAAAGCCAGGAACCAGGAGCTTCTTCCAAGTGGCCCATGCAGGTATAAGGGTCTAATGACTTGGGTCTTCTTCCACTGCTTTCCCAGGCACATTAACAGAGAGCCAGATCTGAAGTGGAGCAGCCAGGACTTGAATCGGTTTCCATATGGATGCTGCCACTGCAGACGGCAGATTTATCTGCTACACTCCAGCACTGACATTTAACTGAAGCAATTAGCCCCTTCAAACCATGAAAATTAAAATTTCCACATTTTTAATTCCAATTACCTGTCCAAGAAGTTAACTATGTTGGGATTTTTTAACTCTTTCATCACCAGAATTTCATTAATGATCAATTCCTTCTTTGGCTGTTTCTGTAAATTAATCTGTTTGATAGCAACCTATAATGGAAACAGAATTGAAGAAAACTCAACAGATTTTCTAATCCTCATAGAAAATTACAAACAACAGTTAACAGTTTAACTTATTAAATACATATTATATTATACAATGAGATTGTAACTCATTCACAGTTAGTAATTCCACACTGCATATGCACAACTCTTTGCAATATACAGAACCTAAATATTTTTAGTTTTATCTTGACGTTGATTAACCAATCCAAATCAGTACAGCAGCAGGAATTAACCCTCTTTTCATTCCAAGCTAGGAAAATAATCTTTTAATATTTGTTTATTTATGATACTAAGTTATAATTCCTTTTTCCCCTGTGAGAAATGCTATAGATACACAAAGCAGGTCTCTTCAACTGGAAACAGACTTCTCTTGATTATTCTCAGCTTTAATCTAGTTTTCTGCTACATGGAAAGCTAATAACATTCAGAAGCATGAAAAAGTAGCTACCTCCTGTCCCAATGCCACATCAGTAGCAGTGAAAACTGTACCAGAAGCCCTAGAGGGAGAAAAGATAACAAGATTTAAGGTTTCTAAATCACTGTAATATCCAAAGACTTTACACTTCAAGAAGTCAAAAAAGGATTAAAAAACATTTAAGACATCACCTGTAAAAGAAATAAAAGTCAAAACAAAATCAAAGGAAAAGAAGATGAAAAAGAGGCAAGCCTTGTGACTAAAACTTATGTTTGAAATAGTTCAGAACTATAAAAATATTAGGGAAAAATGTAACCTAACTCATGAATACACTTCCTTGCTCAGGAAACAACTACAAATGACTGTGAAGGTTCCTGCCCATCGTTCCTGAAAGGCATCCTCCCTGCTCCCAGTGGTCACCTGTATTTGATGGCGTCATTTCCACACATTTCTCTAAACTGAACTAAAGGACACAGGGGTATATCTTTATAGAATATACTAGCACTCAGCCTGATTTTTAAACATTATACAGTTTGATTTTACACATTTTTCCTGCAACTTATTTTTTTAATTAAAAATTTTACAGTTATTTGAGAGACAGAGAGCAAGCACTCTCCCATCTGCTGCTTCACTTGCCAACTGCCTATAAAGGGACAGGGCTGGGCTAGGCTGAAGCCAGAGCCCAGAACTCAATTCAGATCTCCCGCGTGGGCAAACGGCACTCAACATTGCTTGTGTTATCATCTAGTATCTCCCAACGTCTACATTAGCAGAGAGCTGGAACTGGGAGCTAGAGCAGGGACTTGAACCCAAGAATTCTGATATGGGACATGGGCATCTTAAATACTACACCAAATGCCTGTTCCAATCAACTGGCTTTCCTTAGCTAACACTGGATTTGTGATGGTCATCCATATAGATAGATATTATTCTTGATCATCATTACTATTATATATATTATTTATCCATTATTATGCTAAAAAGCAGTAAGATGAATCTCACTTTTTTTGTGATTAAAAAACAGTGCCCAGGGGCCAGAGCTGTGGGCGCTGGTTTGAGTCCCTGCTGCTCCTCTTCTGATCCAGCTCTCTGTTAATGGCTTGGGAAGGCAGGGGAAGATGGCCCAAGTCCTTGGGCTCTGCACCCACGTGGGAGACCTGGAAGAAGCTCCTGGCTCCTGACTTCAGATCAGCGTAGCTCTGGCTGTTGCAGCCAACTGGGGATTGCATCAATGGATGGAAGACCTTTTTCTCTCTCCTTCTCTCTGTAACTCTACCTCTCAAATAAAAAAACAAAACAGAACAAATAAAAAGTGCCCCAACTGAATTTAGTTAAAAAAAATTTTAAAGCATTTTTCAACACAGGTTCTTTCTAATGTTCTAGAGCTTAAGTTCTTTCTAAATCCAAAGAGCACTTCCCAGAGATCAGTAACAAAAACATCGAGATGTTTACCTGCTTCCAAGCAACAGAAAATAAGAATTGTTAGTATAGTTTAAAAGCATAAATTAGGCCGGCGCCGCGGCTCACTAGGCTAATCCTCCGCCTAGCGGCGCCGGCACACCAGGTTCTAGTCCCGGTCGGGGCTCCGGATTCTGTCCCGGTTGCCCCTCTTCCAGGCCAGCCCTCTGCTGTGGCCAGGGAGTGCAGTGGAGGATGGCCCAGGTGCTTGGGCCCTGCACCCCATGGGAGACCAGGAAAAGCACCTGGCTCCTGGCTCCTGCCATCGGATCAGCGCGGTGCGCCGGCCGCAGCGCGCCGGCCGCGGCGGCCATTGGAGGGTGAACCAACGGCAAAAAGGAAGACCTTTCTCTCTGTCTCTCTCTCTCTCACTGTCCACTCTGCCTGTCAAAAAAATAAAAAAAAATAAAAAAAAAATAAAAAAGCATAAATTAGACAAAATCAGATCAGTAGATGCAAAAAGATCAATGATCAACCATGTCATTTTTTTTAAAGATTTATTCATTCACTTGAAAGTCAAGAATTACAGAGAGACAGATCCTCCATCAGTTGGTTCACTACCCACATGGCCTCAATGGCCACGAGTGGACCAGCCCAAGGCCAAGAGCCAAGAGCCCCATCTAGATCTCCCACATAGATAGCAGGGACCCAAACACTTGAGCCATCTTCTGCAGCTTTTCCCAGAACACCACCAGGGAGCCAGATCAGAAGTGGAGTGGACAGGACATGAATCAGTGTCACATGGGATTCCTGTGCCACAGGCTTTACCCACTATGCCACAATGCCAGTCCCAACAATATAATTTTAAGTACATGTTTTTATTGCCTATGATCCTGCAATAAATACTATTCTTATCTATTAAATATACTTTACAGGCAAATTTTCCACCTCTCTGATTCTTCACCTTCGATGCAAACTGATCTTTATAACAAACAATGATGTAGGGGCCGGCGCTGTGGCGTAGCTGGTAAAGCCGCCACCTGCAGTGCTGACATCTTTTATGGGCACCGGTTCGAGACTCAGCTGCTCCACTTGCGATTCAGCTGTCTGCTATGGACTGGGATAGCAGCAGAAGAAGATGGCCCAAGTCCTTGGGCCCCTGTACCTGCATGGAGATCTGGAAGAAGCTCCTGGTTACTGGCTTTGGATCGCCTAGCTCCGGCTGTTGTGGCCAACTGGAGAGTGAACCAGTGGATGGAAGACCTCCCTCCCGCTCTCCCTCCCTCCCTCCCTCCCTCCCTCTCTCTCTCTCTCTCTCTCTCTCTCTCCCTGCCTCTCCTCTCTGTTTAACTCTGACTTTCAAATAAATAAATCAATCTTTAAAACAAAACAAACAAAAAGTGATGTAAAGTCATTGATAAATGATATTTTAAACAGCATCTAATAACAACCAGATTACTTATTTATACAAATCCCCAAGAATATAACTTAGAGAATATGTAAGTGCTCATTGTCAGGAGGCAAGAGATGCAGGCTGTATACCTAGAAAATAATGAATACTGTTATAAACACAAATACAATTATAAATATGTACTTACTGTAAAAGTACAATAAAAATAACAAAAAAAATATAAAAAAAGAAAAAAGATACTAAAAAAAATAAAAAAAAAAAAAATATGTACTTACCCTTGTCCAATTTTTTCATATCTTGTATATTTTTTCTTAGGGTCACCTATGCTCACAATAGTTCCTATTGTAAACAAAAACAAGAAGTTTAAAAATCAGTTAAGCATTTTGTTTCCCCAAAGAAACCTTTTATTTAAGAATACAAACTTTATACATTTCATAAGTACAACTTTAGGAATATAATGATTCTTCCCAGCATATCTGCTCTCCTACCCACACTCCCACCATTCTCCTCCTCCTTCCTCTCCCATTCCCAGTCCCATTCTCCACTAAGATCCATTTTCAATTAACTTTATACACAGAAGACCAACTTATACTAAGTAAAGAATTTAACAATTTGCACGAAAAAAAAAAAAAAACACAAAAACTGTTCCTCAACAGTCAAGCAAGGGCTGTTCAAAGTCATCACATCTTGAAGTTAATTTCATTTTTTTAAAAGAAACTTAATTAACTTTAAAGAAGCACCCAAGAATGATACCTTTTTTCTGCAAGCAGTTAGACATAACTATAACTTATGAGACATAAGAATATCCTCCACTTAATACACTAAAATGAAATAAATCTTTGAGAACAAGTTTTACTGTTAACTCTCAAAATACAGGCTGGCGCCATGGCTCAATAGGCTAATCCTCTGCCTGCAGCGCTGGCACACAGGGTTCTAGTCCCGGTCGGGGCGCCGGATTCTGTCCCGGTCACTCCTTTTTCTGTCCAGCTCTCTGCTGTGGCCCGGGAGTGCAGCGGAGGATGGCCCAAGTGCTTGGGCCCTGCACCCGCATGGGAGACCAGGAGAAGCACCTGGCTCCTGGCTTCCGATCAGCACAGCTGCAGTGGCCATTTGTGGGGTGAACCAACAGAAAAAGGAAGACCTTTCGCTCTCTCTCTCTGTCCACTCTGCCTGTCAAAAAAAAAAAAAACAAAAACAAAAACAAAAACAAAAACAAACAAAAAAAAACAAAAAAACAAAAAAACAAAAAAAACTTTTGAAGATAGAGGTCCTACATGAGAAGTTAGTGCTGTGATTCTTGTTAATTTAACAATTAACACTCTTATGTATGACATCAGTGATCATTCGAGGCTCTTGACATGAGCTGCCTCAGCTATGGAAGTGTTTTGAACCCACAAACTATCAGTATTTAGACAAGGCCATAAGCAAAATGGAAGTTCTCTCCTCCTTTCAGAGAAATACATCTCCTTCTTTGATGACCACTTTTTTCCACTGGGGTCTCTGTCACAGAGACCCTTTATGTAGGCCTTTTTTTGCCACAGTGTCTTGGCTTTCCATGCCTGAAATGTTCTCACGGGCTTTTCAGCCAGACCAAAATGCCTTTATGGGCTGATTCTGAGGTCAGAGTGCTACTTAAATCGATTGTCGTTCTCTATGAGTCTTCTGTGTGGACTGCTTCCCATGTTAGAATAGTCTCTCCTTTTTAATTCTATCTATTATTATTACCAGACACTTGATCTTATTTGTATGATCCCTTTAACACTTAATCCTATCTATATGATCACTTTAATACTTAACCCTATCCATATGATCACTTTAACACTTAAAATGTTATTTTTACCACCCAGCTTAAGGGGATTTGGGGGTTCCATAGCAAGCTTTTAGACTGTACCCTTAGAAGTAAGTCCCTAGGAATGTATGCAGAACTATAGAGCTTTACAAAATTCATACATTTCATAATAACAACTTTAGGAACATGCTGATTCTTCCCACTGTGTCATACTCCCACCACTCTTCCTCCTTCCTCTCTTATTCCCACTCTTATTTTTTACTAACATGTATTTTCTCTTTTTTAACTTTTATTTAATAAATATAAATTTCCAAAGCACAGTTTATGGGTTATAATGGCTTCCCCCCTCATAACTTCCTCCCACCCGCAACCCTCCCCTTTCCTGCTCCCTCTCCCCTTCCATTCACATCAAGATTCATTTTCAATTCTCTTTATATACCGAAGATCAATTTGGTATAAATTAAGTAAAGATTTCAACAGTTTGCACCCACACCAAAACACAAAGTGTAAAATACTGTTTGAGTACTAGTTATAGCATTAATTCACATTGTACAACACATTAAGGACAGAGATCCTACATGAGGAATAAGTGCACAATGACTCCTGTTGTTGACTTAACAAATTGACACTCTTGTTTATGGTGTCAGTAATCACCCTAGGCTCTTGTCATGAGTTGCCAAGGCTATGGAATGAGTTCGCCAACTCCGATCTTATTTAAAAGAGGTCATAGTCAAAGTGGAAGTTCTCTCCTCCCTTGTTTTTAAAAATTCATTTATTTGAAAGGTAGAAGTACAGAAAGAGAGGGAGAGAAAGAGATCTTCCATCTGTTATTTCACTCCCCAAATGGCTGCAATGGCAAGGCAGAAGCCAGGTGTCTAGAACTCCATCTGGGTGGCAAAGGCTTGAGTACTTGGGCCATCTTCTGCTCTTCTCCCAGGCACACTAGAAAAGGAGCTGGATTAGAAGCAGGTGTCTGCATGGGATACCAGCATGGCAGGCGGTGGCTCTACTCACTGCACCGCAGTGCAGGGCTCTGTGTATATATTTTCATCTACTTGAAAGGCACAGTGACAGGGACACACAGACAGAGACGCAGAGATCTTCCATCCACTGTTTCTTTCACTCTCCCTCCTGGGGTCTCCCTGTGATGCTGGCATAGCATATCAGAGTGCCAGTTTGAGTCCCAGCTGCTCTACTTCCAATCAGGCTCCCTGTTAATGTGCCTGGGAAAGCAGCAGAGACAGTCCAAGTACTTGGGTCCCTGCCTCCCAGGTGGGAGACCCAGATGAAGTTCCAGGGTCCTGGCTTCAGCTTGAACCAGCCCCAGCTGATGCAGGCATTTGAGAAGTGAAACAGAAGATGGACGATCTCTCTTTCTCCCTATCACTCTGCCTTTCAAATAAATAAAGTAAAAATCCTAAAAAAAAAAGATGCTAAGGGCAAAAACATACCAAAAGATAAGAGATGTGACAGGTAAAGGTCATAACTGAATGGTGACAATTACTAGTTTTTTTTTAAATAAGCAGGTCCCCTAAAAGAAGAAATATTATATATGTCTACAAAATAGTGGAATAAAAGCAGGTTTACACATGAAAGTACTGAGAAATCAAAAAATAAGTAGATGTATAGCATATAAATGTTTAAAATAATCCATCCACAAAATAGTTTTCCTTGTTTTCTCTGGGTCAATGTTCTCTAGTGTTACTTTACCCCTGTCACCAGACATTATTAATACCCTCTCCCTGGATCTATTTACATTTTTTCAATGTTCAATTCAGGCTAATGATAAACAGTTGGTGTATTAAAAGGAAGAAGAGAAAAACATTTTCCCCAGACAGCTTTTGTTCTATACACAAATCTACAGAAGGTCATCCTGTTTAATTATTTAGGGACCTCTGCAGGTTCGTACTAAGAAGGTACAGGTATACATAAATTATATACAAACATGCTTTGGTAAGGTTTCCATCTATGTACCTTAGATAAAAGGTATTGCTTCCAAAGATACTATTGGTGAAACACTGCCACTGGTCAACACATAAACTCTTTCAAATGCACTAATAAACAAATAAAGAAGATATTACTTTGGTTTCACCAGCTTTTCTCTGAAGTTATTATTCTTTATGAAATTAATTTATCATCTACCTTTAAGTCAAAATATAAGTAACAAGTTAAAATTCACTGGGAAAAATGTTTTAAGAAATGTTAAAAATTTAAGAGTAATGTAAAATGTAGGTAACATACGTAATTTCTCCATAATCTCTTCATCTGTCATCTTGGTTTTCTTTTTCTGTTTATCTGAAGACTTGGCACCACTATCAACATGAGAATCACCAACTGGTGCAGGAATAGGGTCAATTACAGACCGTGTATAAATCTGCAGAGACACAGCACAACGTTGAGTTTTTGTTTTTTTTTTTTTTTTTTTAAAGACAAAGAATGATCTTAGGCTTAATGTGTACCTCACAGGGTACACATTAGACAGAAGCTGCAATCAAGAGCAAAGCCAGGACTCAAACCCTCCAGTATGGGATGCAGGCATTTCAAGTGGTATGTTCACTACTGTGCAAACACTGGCCTCAAGATTTGAAGAAAGATATTTTTACTGGTACTCTATTCAGTTGATTTTTGACCAAAACTAAGCAGCTTCTCCCATTGCTCTAAAGAACGGGAATATTTTCAGACTACAAAAAATAATGTAACTAAGAAGAATGAGTGTTAAATATTTTTCTATGGCATAGCATGTTTATATTCTGAAGTTTAGCCAACCAGTTGTATAGTAGTATAGTAGTGCAGTAGAAAGAAGCAAAGCTTACAAATTAGGCTTTTATTACAAAAGGTATATAAAATGCAAGAGAACAGAATCTCTGACACTGAAATAACTATTGTTGATTCCTACAAGAACTCTGACAGAAACATAACGTCTACCACTCCATTTCAAACAGTGAGTTCTAAGGAATAAAGAAAATACTCTAGCAGAATTCTAGCATTAGATCAGGATCCAGAGCTTCACCTGCCAACTGTGCCACCACACTGCATTTCACTGCAAAGCACCTGCCCTCAGTCTTACTTGTACTTGTATTAGTACAGGGAGAAGGACAGCACTTGCTATTTTCTCTTTTTGGCTCCCTATAAAGTCATTATTATTAAAATTCTCCTCTACCTGGTTAGGAATTTCATTCTCAACCACCTGTAGAGTGACATCAAGGCTTCAAGAGAAATGTAGAAGCCATTAGATTTCAATTTCAAAAAACTAGCTTCTGAAGAACAGTGTTTAGGCAATGATCTCCTAGTTCAATCTCCCCATACTAAGATCTTCTAAACTCAAAGACTTTCTAAAACTAGTCAAATACTGTTTTTAAAACACACATAGCCCAGTTCACTACTCCAGCACTCACTGATTTTGTATGATCTGGCCGTGGGGCAATAACAGGAGGTGCCGCCTCTTCGTCATCGTCATCTTCTTCTGTTACTACTGCTGATGTTTCTGATACCTTGGTATTCAGCTGCATTTATCATGTAAGCAAAGGAAGGAAGACAAGCCAATAAAATTAAAAGTTAACAATATTACTCTTTGTTAAACATATTTGAGAAAGTTTACTTCCTTTAATAACTCATTTCAAAACGATAAATCCTCACTGGTTCTAATACAATAAATTTTAAAGATTTTATTTAGCTGGCGCCACGGCTCAATAGGCTAATCCTCCACCTAGCGGCGCCGGCACACAGGGTTCTAGTCCCGGTCGGGGCGCTGGATTCTGTCCCGGTTGCCCCTCTTCCAGGCCAGCTCTCTGCTGTGGCCAGGGAAGGCAGTGGAGGATGGCCCAAGTGCTTGGGCCCTGCACCCACATGGGAGACCAGGAGAAGCACCTGGCTCCTGCCTTCGGATCAGCACAGTGCGCCAGCCACAGCACGCCAGCAGTGGCAGCCATTGGAGGGTGAACCAATGGCAAAAGGAAGACCTTTCTCTCTGTCTCTCTCTCTCACTGTCCACTCTGCCTGTCAAAAAAAAAAAAAAAAAAAAAAAAGATTTTATTTATTTATTTGAAAGTCCACACTGCAGAGAGACAGAGAGAGGAAAGAGAAATATCTTCCATTCATTGGTTCATTCCCTAGATGGCTGCAATGGCCAGAGCTGAGCTAGGTGGAGCCAGGAGCCAGGAGCTTCTTCCAGGTCTTCCATGTGGGAAAAGGGGTGCACACACTTGGGCCATTTCTGCTGCTTTTCCAAGCCTTAGTAAGGAACTGGATTGGAAGTAGAGCCTCGGGGACACAAACCGGTGCCCGTATGGGACATCGGCATAGCAGACAGTGGTCTAACCCACTATGCCATGATGCCAGCCCTCTAATACAATAATTTTAAAAGTAAAGATGATTTTGAGGGTCGGTGCTGTGGTACAGTAGGTTAATCCTCCACCTATGGCCCCGGCATCCCATATGAACACTGGTATGAGTCCTGGCTGCTCCTCTTCTGATCCAGGTCTCTGCTGATGGCCTGGGAAAGCAGCAGAAGATGGCCCATGTGCTTGGGCCCCTGCACCCATGTGGGAGACCTGGAGGAGGCTCCTGGCTCCTGGCTTTGGATCAGTCCAGTTCTGGCCTTTGCAGCAATTTGGGAAGAGAAAGGAAGACCTCTCCCTCACTGTCTGTAACTCTACCTGTCAAATAGACAAATAAAATCTTAAAAAAAAAAAGAGATGATTTTGAGTTATGCGAATGTTTATGAAATGTTTATGGAGATCATCAAATATTCTTTTTTAAAAAAAGATTTACTCATTTATTTGAAAGCGTTAGAGGCAGAGGCAGAGAGAGAAAAAGAGAGAGAGGTCTTCTAACTGCAGTTCACTCCCCAAATGGCTGCAACAGCTGGAGCTGGCCGACTCGAAGTCAGGAGCCAGGAGCTTTTTCTGAGTCTCCCATTGGCTTCAGGGGACCAAGCACTTGGGCCATTTTCCACTATTTTCCCAGGCCATAGCAGAGAGCTGGATTGGAAGTGGAGCAGCCAGGACTTGAACTGGTGCCCATATGGGATGTTGGTGCCCATATGGGATGCCGGCACTGCAGGCAGCAGCTTTACCAGCTACGCCACAGCGTCGGCTCCTATCAAATATTCTTGAGAATATTATTTATATTATTTAAATAAGCATATATATCCAATGCCCTAAAGAGTAAATAATCTATTTTTAAGATGAAAAAAATGGGCTGGTATTATGGCACAGTGGGTTATGCCACCACCTGTGATGCCAGCATAACATCAGAGAGCCAGTTGTAATCCTGGCTGCTCAGTTTCGAATCCAGATCCCAGCTAATGTAGTTGTAAATGCAGCAGAGGATGGCACATGTACCTGGGTCCCTGCCACCCATGTGGGAGACGTGGACAGAGTTCCTGGCTGCTAACTTCAGCCTGGCCCACCCTTGGCCATTGAGGCCATTTGGGGAGGAAACAGTGGCCGTCCTCCGCTGTTTTCCCAGGCACATTAGCAGGGAGCTGAATCAGTAGCAGTTGGGATGCGAACCAGAGCCCATATGGGATGCCTGTGCTGCAGATGGTGGCTTAACCTGCTGTACTAAGTGCTAGTCCCCAGTGATTTCTGGACATTTAAAATAGCCATGGGGCTGGTGCTGTGATGCAGCAGGGTGAACTGTTGCTGGCAATGCTGGTATTCCATATCAGAATGTTGGCTGGAATCCCAGCCGCTCTGCTTCTGATCCACCTTCCTGCTAATGTGCCTGGGAAAGTAGCTGATGATGGCCCAAATACTTGGGCCCCTGCCACGCAATGGAGATGTGGGAGAGAGTTCCAGTCTCCTGGCTTCGGCCTCACCCAGCCCTGGCTGTTGTGGCCATCTGGGGAGTGAACTAGCAGATGGAAGACGTCTTTCTCTCTCTGTCACTACGTCTTTCAAGTAACAAATAAATCTTTTTTCTTTTTAAAGATTTATTTCTTTATTCGAAAGTTAGAGTTATACAGAGAGAAGAGAGGCAGAGAGAGAGAGAGAGGTCTTCCATGCAATGGTTAACTCTCCAATTGGCTGCAACAGCTGGAGCTGCGCCAATCTGAAGCCAGGAGCCAAGAGTCTCCTCTGGGTCTCCCACATGGGTACAGGGGCCCAAGGACTTGGGCCATCTTCTACCAGAGAGCTGGATGGGAAGTGAAGCAGCTGAGTCTCAAACAGGTGCCTATATGGGATGCCAGTACTTCAGGCCAGGGCGTTAACCCTCTGCACCACAGCGCCCACCCCAACAAATAAATCTTAAAAACATAAAAATCCACAACCACCAGAAAAAGTAGTCGTTAAAAAAGCAAAAATGGTGGGGCTGGTGGTGTGGTATAGTGAATAAAGCTGCTGGCTTTGACACTGACATCGAATATGGATGCTGGTTTGAGTCCTGGCTGTTCTACTTCTGATCCAGCTACTTGCTAAGGTGCTGGGGAAAGCAGCATAGAATGGCTCAAGTGTTGGGCCCCTACACCTATGTTGGAGACCTGGGAGAAGGTCCCAGTTCCTGGCTTCAGCCCAGCCAAGTCCCAGCCATTGAAGCTATTTAAGGAGTAAAATAGCAGATGGAAGATATCTCCCTCTCTCTCTTTCCCCCGACCCTACCCTTCAAATAAATAAAATAAACCTTAAAAAAAAAAAAAAAGCAACAAGGTAAAGAATGAACCTATATAATACAAAAGTTTATTATATGACAGATACATAGATATTTTATTCTTTAAAAAGATTTTTAAAAACATTTTATTTATTTGAAAGGAAGAGTTAGAAAAAGGGGCTGGCACTGTGGTGTGGTGGGCTGAGCCTCCTCTTGCAGCACTGGCATCCCACATGTCCCGGTTTGTGTCCCAGCTGCTCCTCTTCCGACCCAGCTCTCTGCCACGGCCTGGGAGGGCAGCAGAAGATGGCCCAAGTGTTTGGGCCCTTGCATTCTCATGGGATACCTGGAGGAAGCTCCTGGCTCCTAATGGCCAATTCCGGCCATTGTGGCCATTTGAGGGAGTGAGCCAGAAAATGAAAAATCTTTCTGTCTCTTCCTCTGTCTGTAACTCTGCCTCTCAAATAAATAGGAAGGAAGAGAGGGAGGGAGGGAGGGAAGGAGGGAAAAGTCAATCTTCCACCTGCTGGTTCACTCCCCAAGTGGCTGCAGCAGCCAGGTCCAGGCCACACTAAAGCCAGGAGCCTGGAACTCCACCCGTGTCTTGAACACGGGTACAGGGGCCCAAGCACTGGAGCCATCTTCTGCTGTATTCACAGATGCATTAGCAGGGAAGGGAGTTGGACTGGAAGTGGAGCAACTGGAACTCATATGGGCAATTCACCCATTGTGCCGCAATGCCGGTCCCAGTAGGTAGATAGATAATTCAGTAGATGTGCTGCCCAAGCAAGTACAAGGTAGGTATTTTAAATGTTAGTACTCATACAACTCCAGGAGACTGTTCCCCCTCCCAACTGAACATGAAACAGTGAGTGTTTCCAAGAGGTAACTGTGTTTATAAAGTTTCAGTTTAGACTGACTAGCTTTAGTCGTTCAGGATGCTTCCACAGTCTATGTTCAATAGAATGGTGCCAGAAAGGGAAAGGGAGGGATCTCTTAGCAAGTTCTCTGTATTCGTGTCTGCACATGGAAACATGACCAGAAGTAGCACACTGCTCTAGAGGTCATTATAAATTTTAGTTACTTCAAGTATCCCATCAAGAAAATTCTACTTACTAATATGGCTTCTTCCAGTGGCTAGCTAAAAAGATATTAGGTAGCTATTTACCTCTAATGGGACTTTATTTTAGAAAGCAAAATCAACACTGAGGTTTATATGGTATAAGAATAAATTATAACTTACTGCTGGTGCTCCAGAAGGGAAGCCATCTTTCTCTGAATATGAAAGAGGAAACAATCAGAAAATAATGTTAACAATTCAAGAAATAAAATATTTATATGACTAAAAAATAAAAAGCAAGTGAGGTAGTCTTAAACTGGCTTCATTTTAGGTTGAAAAACTCAAGCAAAATAACAAAACCAGTACTTGAACAAGAATTTATTTAAGATTGAGCTGATATATCTCAAATCCTAATGGAACTCTGAATTTACCAAAAATCACAGAATTGTGTACTTGAAATGGACAGATTTTGACCTGTAACTTATTTCTTAATAGTTATTAAAATTTATTTGAAACTATATCTCCCAGTGTGTATTCATCAAAACAAAATAAATTTATTGATAAAGAAACTATCTCTAGAAAACTTCCTACTGAAGAACTTACTAAAGTCATCATTCAAACAATGGCATTTGTGTAAAGTAAAACTCTAAGTTTTCTGTTTCCTTCTGAAAAATCCCTCTTAAGACTAATGAGTTTATTCACATACTCAACAACACATGTAAACAATCTACCATTTACTGGTTAAACATTGTTTTTTAAAAATTACTAACATTGGGGTCAGTGATGTGGTGTAGTATGTTAAGCCTCCGCCTGTGGTGCCAGCATCCCATGTGGGCACTGGTTCAAGTCCCAGCTGCTCCTCTTCCAGTCCATCTTTCTACTGACAGCCTGGGAAAGCAGTGGAAGACGGCCCAAGTCCTTGGGCCCCTGTACCTGCGTGGGAGACCTGGAAGAAACTCCTGGCTCCTGGCTTTGGATCAGCTCAGCTCTGGCCATTGTGGCCATTTGGTGAGTGAATCAGTGAATCAGTGAATAAAGACCTCTCTTTATGTCTCCCTCTGTCTGTGTAACTCTGCCTATCAAATAAATAAATAAATCTTTTTTAAAAAATTATTAAATTACACAGATTTACTGTCCGACACAAAGGTTCTAAAGGCAAGTCTGGTATTTTCCTAAGGACATACTAAAGTGAAAAAGGTCAATACCACTTATAAAGAAGTCTATCTCTTCTTGAGAATAGCCCTTATTTCTGCAGGGATGCAAACATATTAAGCACAATTAACTCAAACCACATGTTATGACTTTGGCTCAATTGTTTTAAAAATTAGATGTATGGGGGCAGGTGATTGGTCTAGCTGTTAAGACAACCATGTCCCACACTGGAATACTGGGTTTGATTCCTGGCTTTGGCTTCTATCACTAGCCCCTGCCAATGAAGACTTGGTGTGGCCACAGTGATGGCTCAAGTAATTGGGTTCCTGCCACCCAGGTGGAAGACCTGAATGGAGTTCACAGTTCTTGCCTCTGGCTCAGCTCTGGCTATTGTGGGCATTTTGCGAGTGAATCACTGGAATGAACTGTCTTGTCTGTCTGTCTGTCTCTCAAATAAAATCTAAAAAGAAAACAAAACTGCATGCATGGTTTGAGAGAGAGAGCAGCACACTAAATGACATCCTGTGGACATACTTAACAAAATTCACAGAGGCTAAAAAGGCAAACAATTTTCTTTAACCAATAAACTGCAAGAAAAGACAGAGTAAGAACTAGCATGGGGCCGGCACTGTGGCAAAGCAGGTAAAGCCACAGCCTGCAGTGCCAGCATCCCATATGGGCACCGGTTCATGTCCCGGCTGCTCCACTTTCAATCCAGCTCTCTGCTATGGTTTGGGAAAGCAGTGGAGGATGGACTGAATCCTTGGACCCCTGCACCCACATGGGAGACCCGGAAGGACCTCCTGGCTCCTGGCTTCAGATTGGCACAGCTCTAGCCGTTGCAGCTATTTGGAGAGTGACCCAGCAGATGGAGACCTCTGTCTCTGTCTCTCTCTCTCCCCCTCTCTCTGCCTCTATCTCTGCTTCTCTGTAACTCTGCCTTCTAAATAAATAAATAAGTCAAAAACAAACAAAAAACCAAACCAACAACAACCACCACCACCACCTAGCATGACGGACTGAAGCCTAAAAATAAAACAAAGGTGAAGACGTCAACCAACCAATTTGCTTTTAAAAACCTATTACACTCCAATTCTTACGTGAAACTGCAACTCTGAGGCATAAGTCCTTTCAGTGCTAATGCTTAATTATATTTTACATATTTATATGACTGATGAGTTTCAATTTTTGAGTAAACACTTTTTTACTTTGAGTCTGTTCATTTATATAGTGAAATAGCTTTCCTTCTATCCCACTAAAAATAAATTTATTTCTAACATGAACGTGTCTACAATTTGCTTTCTGCTTCTATGGCTGGAAGTTGTTCAAAAGCAGCAAGGAGAAAAAAACAAACTAAAAGAAACAGAAAGCCAAGACATCTATTAACTCCACTTCTGGCACAGCTATGAGATTAATATGATCTTGGAGCTGCCCTAATCAATTTACAAAGGCAAAATCTGTACTGGGGGGAAAAGTGGGGACAAAAACCATAGTTTAGCTTTTCATTTTTGTACAAGTTGTCTTTTAATCAAGAAGTGGCTGGCATTCTCTGTGTCACTCTGTCGTTTGCAGCGTCTGCCGTCTTACCCGGAGGAGTGAAGCTCAGGTACTTCTGCTTCACGGTGTTGGAGTCATAGAACTTGAGCACGTCCAGCACTGCCTGTGGGTTCTTCTTCTGCTCGAGTTTGGTGATGTTGGACGTCTGCAGCAGGCGTGCCCACTGCTCCGGCATGCCCTGGCAAAGAGACACGCAGCTACTCCCCTGGATCCGAACGGCTCTAACACAACGAGCTTCCAGAGATAGATGACAAAATACAGGGGGAAAAAATCTACACAACTGCAGGTTTGATGAAATTTTCTATATTTAGTAGAATCATAATGAATACACTCAGCTCCCTAGGACAAACGATACATCCACCCGCTAAGAGGCAAAAAGCAGTAAGAAGCAGTCATGGACAGAAAAGCTAACTTGGAACTTAATTCTGAAGACAAAGGTCTGAGACTTCTGTAATGCTATCAACGCGCTGTGACTAAGGACACTCACGGTGAATTCTCCAGTAACAGCATCGAAGCCGACGTGGATGGTGTGCTCAAAATCAGAGGGAGGAGAAATCTCTGGTCGTTCTTTTTCTTTCTTTTTACTTCCTAGAGGGCATTAAAAAAAAAAAAAATCAGCCTATTCAAAGTTAATGAAGGCACTTTTACATACATTTTTTCCTAAAACAGATTAGGAACAAAATTACTAGAACACAGATTTCCCCCTCCAAACAGTGGCTTGATAGGAAACAGGAGAATACGCCAGAGGCGGGGACGAGCAGTCCGTGAAGGGCCCTGACAGAGGCACATGGGCCAGCACCAGGCCTGCACAAAAAGTGTAAGGCACTGGAGACCACCACTAAGAGCACTGGCTCTCCCACAAATAGCAGCCCACAGCTCAGCTACTGAGCAAGCTGGATCAAGTCCGATTTCCATCCAGTCATGTTAACCTAGACAGTAAACCGTCCACTGCTATGACTGTGTGTACCCTGTGAAGACAAGCAGTTGACAAAGGCCACCACTGACTTTTTTGCACAACACTATTCGTTCCTTTTTATTGGAGTTAACAGCTGCCCCATTTAAAAACTGCCCAGTATTTCTACAGCCCTACAGTAAACTATTTTTGCAACATTTCTGCCACACCAATGGTTATACTCTCTGGATTTGGTTTCTGGCACACAAGATGCTGCTTGGGATAGTCACTTGGGACACCCTCGTCCCATTGGGAGTGCCTGGATTCAAGTCCCAGCTCTGCTTCTAGCTGTTTCCTACTAATGCGCAACCTAGAATACCTAGACTGAGTTTCCAGCTACCAGCTTCAAGCTGCTAGTTGTAGGTATTCAGGAGTAAACCAGTAGATGGGAGCTCTGTCTGCCTCTTCAACGGATAAAGTAAAAAATAAATAAAATATCAAAAAAATTAAAATTTTCAGTAAATTCAAATACATTAGCTCCCTCCTCCCCAAACTCTAACCTGCAGGAGTTGATGTCTGTGCTTCTTGACAAGCAACTGCCCTGATGCCCCTTCACTTTCACCCTGTGCTGGAGTCTATTTTCTGGGTTCTGTTATTTTCCTGTTTCATCTCTGTGTTTCAACAGGTAGTTTCTCTCTCTCCTGCTATATATGTTGAAAACGGGTTTTTCTCCTTAGAATTTCCAGTGTTGCAAAGACCAACGCCGTTGCAGCCATCTGGGGAGTGAACCAGCAGATGGAAGACCTCTCTCTCTGCCTCTCTTTCTCTTTCTGTGTAACTCTAACTTTCAAGTAAATAAATAGATCTTAAAAAAATAAATAAATAAAAGAATGAGCTTATAAATGTATACACAAAGAGTGCTAGGGTTTTCATTAAGATTACACTGAATCTATATAATCTATTGAGGGAGAAGTGAGAAACAATTCATTTTCAAAAATGTATTTATTTGAAAGGCAGTGTGACAGCAAAAACCAGAGCCCAAACCAGCCAGGGCTGGACCAGGCCAAAGTCAGAAGCCAGAAACTTCATCTAGGTCCCCACCATGGGTGGCAGGAACACAAATACATGAACCATCATCTACTGTTTCTCAAGCATATTAGCAGAGGGCTGGATCAGAAGCAGAGTGGTCAGGACTCCAATAAGATGGGATTTAGGCATTCCAAGCAGAGGCTTAACCTGCTATGCCACAACACCTGCCCTTGATTTCTTTTCTAAGATTTATTTGAAAGAGTTACAGAGAAAGGCAGAGACAGACAGATGGGGGAAGGGAGGGAGAGGGAGAGGGAATGAGGGAAAGAGGGGGAGAGAGAGAGAGAGAGAGGTCTTCCATCACTAGTTCACTCCCCAAATGGCTGCAACGGCCAGAGCTGAGCTGATACGAAGCCAGGAACCAGGAGACTCCAGGTCTCCCACGTTAGTAAGTGGATTGGAAGTGAAGCAGTCAGGACTCGAACCGGCACCCTTATGGGATGTCAGTGCTGCAGGCTGAGGCTTTAACCTGCTGTGCCACAGCACTGGCCCCTCTCCCTGATTTCTTAACACCACCAAGTCTTTTGATCCACAACAAAAGGGAATTTCTCCAATATTTGGGTCTTTAATCAGTGTAGAGAGTGCAGATCTGTGACTGCTTTCAGTATTCCCCAATGTTTGATGCAACTACTAACAGAATATAGTCATAAAATTTCAATTCCAATAATTCACTGCTGGCAAACAGATACAGCTGATTCTTGAATACTGATTTTTTTTTTTTTAAGATTTTATTTGAGAGATAAAGTTACAGAGACAGGGAAAGACAGAGAAAGGTCTTCCATCTGATGATTCACACCCCAAATGGCCACAACCAGCCATTCAAAGCCTGGAGCTTCTTCTGGGTCTCCCATGTGGTGCAAGGGCTCAGGTACTTGGACCATCTTCTATTGCCTTCCCAGGCCATAGCAGAGAGCTGGATCGAAAGTGGAGCAGGGGCCGGCGCTGTGGCTCAGCAGGTTAACACCTTGCCCTTCAGTGCCCGCATCCCATATGGGCACCAGCTATAGTCCTGGCTGCTCCTCTTCCGATCCGGCTCTCTACAGTGGCCTGGGAAAGCAGCAGAAGATGGCCCAAGTTCTTGGGCCCCTGCACCCACATGGGATACCCGGAAGAAGCTCCTGGCTCCTGATCGGCATGGTTCCGGCCATTGCAGCCAACTGGGGAGTGAACCATCGGATGGAAGACCTCTCTTTCTCTCTGCCTCTCCTTCTCTCTCTGTGTAACTCTGACTTTCAAATAAATAAATAAATCTTAAAAAAAAAAAAAAAAAAAAAAAGAAAGCAGAGCAGCCAGGACACAAACCTGCCCCAATATGGGATGCCAGCACTCAGGCGGAGGCTTAGCCTACTCTGCCACAGCACCAGCACCCTTGAATATCCACCTTATAACCTGAAACCTTACTATACTTATTTCAGTTGTATTTTTGATATTACAGAATTTTCTATAAAAATTCAATCATGTTGCTTTACTTCTTACTTTGCAACCTGGGTTTCTTTTACTTCCTTTACTGCACTGGCAAGAACCTCTAGTACACTGTTGAATAAAAGCAGTAAGAACAGAAACCTGTTTTTTCTTTCCTGATCCAACGGGAAAGTCTTTAAAAAAAAAAAAACTGTTTAATGCCACTGATAAATTTTTCAAAGATGTCCTTTAATTAGGACATATGGTGAACATATTAGACATGGATATTGGGGGCCAGCATTATAGCATAGCATAGCAGGTTAAGCC
This sequence comes from Oryctolagus cuniculus, assembly GCF_051225735.1. NCBI lineage: Eukaryota > Metazoa > Chordata > Mammalia > Lagomorpha > Leporidae > Oryctolagus > Oryctolagus cuniculus. Next base: position 83,179,873 of record NC_142870.1, on the reverse strand, counting down.
ACTTGCAATGCCTATATCCCATATCAGAGTGTGGGTTTGAGTCACAAGTACTCTACTTCTGATCCACCTTCCTGTTAATATGTGGGAAGGCAGTTGATGACAGCTGAAGTGTTTGGGCCCTTGTTACTCACTTGGGAGACCTAGATGGAATTCTGGGCTACTGGCTTCAGCCTGACCAGTCCTGGCTTTTGCAAGCATTTGGGGATGTGAATCTAGGATGGAAGCTCTTTCTTTCTGACTTTCAAATAAATAAATTAAAAAATTAAACACAGAGAAATGGATATTGTACTTTGTCAAATATTTTTCTATATTTATTGAGATGGATTTATGGCTTATTCCTTTAATTCTGTTAACATGGTGAATTATAATGATTCATTTTGAAACGTTGAACCAACCCACATTCCTAATATGAAATCCACTTAATCATGATGTATTATTCTTCTAATACATTGGTGGAATCCAACTGCTAAACTCTTGCTAAGACTCCACAGGTACATTCAAGAGGTGCTCATGTTCACAAGATGTACAGCTTTCTTTTCTTGTAATGTCTTTGATTTGGGTATTCAAATCAAAGGTAAAGTTGGTCTCCTAAAACAGTGTGGGAAGCACTGCCTACTATTCAATTTCCTTCAAGTTCTGTGTAGAATTGGAAATATTTCTTTTTTTTTTTTTTTTTTTTTTTTGACAAGCAGAGTTAGACAGTGAGAGAGAGAGACAGAGAGAAAGGTCTTTCTCCCGTTGGATCACCCTTCAAATGGCTGCTACGGTCAGCGCGCTGCGCCGATCCAAAGCCAGGAGCCAGGTGCTTCCTCCTGGTCTCCCATGTGGTGCAGGACCCAAGGACTTGGGCCATCCTCCACTGCCTTCCCGGGCCACAGCAGAGAGCTGGCCTGGAAGAGGGGCAACCGGGACAGAATCCGGCGCCCCGACCGGGACTAGAACCCGAGTGCCAGCGCTGCAGGCGGAGGATTAGCCTAGTGAGCCAGCCCAATATTTCTTCCTTAAACATTTCATAGAATTCACCAATGAAGCTAGGTAGATATGAATTTTCTTTGTGGCAAGGTTTTTAGTTACAAACTAAGTTTTTACAAGAGATACAGAACATTTCTTCTTAAGTTTTAGAAATTTGTGTCTTTTAAGAAAATATTCCATTAGGGCTGGCGATGTGGCCTAGTGGGTAAAGCCAATGCCTACAGTGCCAGCATCCCATACGGGCACTGTTTTGAGTCCTGGCTGCTCCACTTCTGATCCAGCTCTCTACTATGGCCTGGGAAAGCAGAAGAAGATGGCCCCAGTCCTTGGACCCTGTATCTGCATGGGAGACCTGGAAAAAGCTCCTGGCTCCTGGCTTCAGGTTGGCCCAGCTCCAGCCCTTGAGCCATTTGGGGAGTGAACCAGTAGATGGAAGACCTCTTTCTCTCTGCCTCTGCCTCTCTGTAACTCTGCCTTTCAAATAAATAAAACATTCCATTTTAGTTAGCTTATTTGTTTTTGATTTATTATTTTTAATATCTATAAAACTCTGGAGAGATGCTACCTTTCAGATTCTGATATTGGTAATTTGTGTCTTTTTTTTCCCCACCAGTCTGGCTTATCATTTTGATATTCTCAATGAATTAGGGTTTGGTTTCATTGAATCAAGCTTACAAATATTGATTTTCTCAAACAAAAATGTTATCTTTACTTATCTGAAATGCAAAGAGACAGAGAAACAGTAACAGAGAGATTAAAACAGTGAGAACAAATAACTTCCATTAGTTGGTTCACTCCAAAATCCTTCTGACAGCCATGGCTGGACCAAGCAGACCAGGCAGGCAGGGACCCAAGTACTCGAGCCGTCATTTACTCTCTTCCAGGATGCATTAGCAGGAAGATGGGAATCAAATCAGTACTTCACAGTATGGGATGCAGGTGTCCCAAGTGGCAGATTAACCCGCTGTGCCACCATGCCTGCCCCATTACTGATGTTCTGAATTTTCATTTTCACTCAGTTTCACTAATCTTTTGGTTTCTTTGCTTTTGTGGAGGTGTTTTATTTACTATTCACATGTTTTCAGAGACCTTGTTATCAATTTCTGACATATTTACAATGTGGTCACAGAATATACCTTATATGATTTAAATCCTTCTACATGAAGACTTTTCAAATAGCCCTAGAATGATATGCCTTGGTTAATATTTCATGTGTACTTAAAAAGTACACATGAAAAAAAAAAGGGGGGGGCTGGCGTTATAGCACAGTGGGTTAGAGCTCCAGCCTGCAGGCGCCAGTTCTAGTCCCGGCTGCTCCTCTTCTGGTCCAGCTCTCTGCTATGGCCTGGGAAAGCAATAGAGGATGGCCCAACTCCTTGGGCCCCTGAACCCGTGTGGGAGTCCCGGAAGAAGCTCCTGGCTTCGGATCAGCTCAGCTCTGGGTTCTGCAGTCATTTAGGGAGGGAACCAGCGGAATGGAAGACCTCTCTCTCTGTAACTCTTTAAAATAAATAAAATAATTTTTAAGAACATATAACCTGCTGCTGTCAGAGTGCCTACATTTGATTCCTAGCTCCAGCTCCTGACTACAGTTTCTTGCTAATGTGGATCCTGGGAAGCAGCACTGATGGCTCTAGTCTAATTGGTTTCCTGTGATACATGTGGGAGACCTAGAGTGAGTTCCCAGCTACCATTCTGGCACCCCCACCCCCAGTTTTCACAGGCATTTGCAGAGTGAACCAGTTAACAGGAGCCCTCTGCCTCTCAAATAATTTTAAAAAGAATATTGGGATCTCCAATCATAACTGGCACCTCAGCTCCTCTGCTTCCAATCCAGCTTCCTGTTAACGTGCCTGAGAAGGTGGCAGATGATGGTCCAAGTGCTTGGGCCCCCGCAAGGCTCCTAGCTTTGGCCCAACCCAGTCCTGGCTGTTGTGGGCATTTCAGGCATGAACCAGCTGATGGAACATCTGTCTCTGTCCCTGCGTTGCTCTCTTTCTTTTTTTTTTTTGACAGGCAGAGTGGACAGTGAGAGAGAGAGACAGAGAGAAAGGTCTTCCTTTGCCGTTGGTTCACCCTCCAATGGCCGCCGCAGCCAGCGCACCGTGCTGATCCGATGGCAGGAGCCAGGAGCCAGGAGCCAGGTGCTTTTCCTGGTCTCCCATGGGGTGCAGGGCCCAAGCACCTGGGCCATCCACAGCAGAGAGCTGGCCTGGAAGAGGGGCAACCGGGACAGAATCCGACGCCCCAACCGGGACTAGAACCCGGTGTGCCGGCGCCACTAGGCGGAGGATTAGCCTAGTGAGCCGCGGCGCCGGCCCGCTCTCTTTCAAATAAAATGAAGACAAATAAAAATGGGGAGAGGGCTGCTTTTTGTCTTCTACCTTATCTTGTCATTTGTATAAAGTCTATGGTCACTCTTGCTTTTGTTCTGTGTTTTTTGTTTTCTGGTAGCTGCTGCTGCTTTTTTTTTTTTTTTTTAAAGATTTATGTGTTTAGTTGAGAGGCAGAGTGAGAAACAGAGTAAGAGCAGGAAAGAGAATCTTCCCATCCACTGGTTCACTCCCAAATGGTTGCAATGGTCAGGGCTTAGCCAGGCCAAAGCTAGGAACCAGGAACTCCATCCAGGTCTCTGATGTGGGTGCAGGGGCCCAAGTATTTGGGCACTCTTCTGCTGCTTTCCCAGATGCATTAGTGGGGAGCTGGATCGGAAGTGGAGCAATCTTTTCTCTTCGTTGCATTTTGGATGGTTTCTACAGTTTATGACACCAAAACATTCTTTTCTTGTGCAAGGTCGACTAGTGTTGATCTTGTTAAATAAAGTTCTGCTTCTAACTTAGAAGACCATGGAATTTCTCTTTCCTGTTTCTAGAAGACAATAAGCTGGATCAATTTATTTATTTATTTGTAAGGCAAAGTTACAGAGGTAAAGGCGGGGGGCGGGGGGAGTGTCTTTCATCCATTGGTTCACTCCCCAAATGGCTGCAACAGTTGGGGCTAGGCCATGCCAAAGCGAGAAGCCCTTAGCTTCTGGGTCTCCCACGTGGGCACAAGGGCCCAAGCACTTGGACCATCTTCTGCTAACTTTTCAGGAGCACTAACAGAGGTGGATCAGAAGTAGAACAGCCCAGACTCCAACCAGTGCCCATGTGGGATGCCCACATCTCAGGCAACAACTTTACATGCTATGCCACAGTGCCAGCCCCTTGGTAATCTTTATACTTCCCAAATGCCCACAGTCAGGGATAGGCCAGGTTGAAGCCAGGAGCCCAGATCTCAATCCAAGTTTTCCATGTGACTTGAGCCATAATTTGCTGTCGTCCAGGGCACGCCTTAGCAGGAAACTGGATCAGAAGTGGAACTGGAACTCGAATGTAGGCATCCCAAGTGGAATATTAATCACTGCGCCAAATGCCTGCCTCGTTTGAGTAATGTTAAATGCTGATTTCACCACAGATTACTTCTCATTGTCCTCTGAGAATCCTATTCATGTTTATGGATACATTTATCTGTTCTCTTTGAAGAATATATAGTGTGTGTTTATGATAGGCTGGGTTTTTTGGTTTGTTTGTTTTCCTCTCTCTATTGTGTGTTTAAGTTCCTTTTAAAAATCTTCTGTTGTCCCATACTCTCTAATGTTTAAGGATTTTTCTCAAATGTCTGGTAATCCTTTGTGTCTACTCTTGCAGGAAAGCATTTAAAAAGCTGATGGGGAGATAGGTCAGCCTTTGCACTACAGATGGGGAGCAGAGTATCTGAAGTATTTCCCTCCCAGGGCATTGTGTTTACCCAGAGAAAAATCCTCCAATCCCTTGTCTTTAGGCTATGAGTCAGGCCACAAGTATTCTGAAAGCAGGGCAGAGGAAGGGAGTTCCACATTCAGACTTCACTAAATCCACCTTCTGATTCTAATGCTTCAACTTTTCCTATCTCCCCTGACAAGAACCCCTGACAAGAACGGGGCCTATCCAGTTTAATTTCTTCCTATATGTAAATATCAGTTTGTTCTCAGCAGTCCCAGTGTGGGGGTGGGGGTGGGGCCTATATTTGCCTGGCTATTAGGGATAAAAAGGAGGCTTGGATGCCCTCGACATTTTCTATGTGGATTTGCAATTCCTCCCTTTTAGGCCTGTGTATTTTTTTAAAAATTTATTTTGTTTAATTGAAAGGCAGAGTTACAGAGAGAGGAGGAAGGAAGGGTGGGAGAGAAGAAGAGAGGGGGATAGAGGAGGATAGAGGGGAAGAGAAGGGGAGAGAGAGGGAGAGGTCTACCATTCACTGGTTCATTCCCTAAATGGCTGCAGTGGCTGGGGCAGGGCCAGGACAAAGCCAGGAGCTTCAACTGGGTCTCCCATGTGGGAGCAGGGGCCCAAGCACTTAGGCCATCTTCTGCAGCTTTCCCAGGCACATTAGGTGCGCCGGCCGCAGCGCGCTGGCTGCGGCGGCCATTGGAGGGTGAACCAAAGGCAAAGGAAGACCTTTCTCTCTGTCTCTCTGTCTACTCTGCCTGTCAAAAAAAAAAAAAAAAAAAAAAAAAAAAAAAAAAAAAAAAAAAAAAGAAAGAAGAAGAAGAAGAAGAAGAAGAAGAAGGAAGTTGAGGCCGGTGCCATAGCTCACTAGGCTAATCCTCCACCTTGCGGCGCTGGCACACCGGGTTCTAGTCCCAGTCGGGGCGCCGGATTCTGTCCCGGTTGCCCCTCTTCCAGGCCAGCTCTCTGCTGTGGCCAGGGAGTGCAGTGGAGGATGGCCCAAGTGCTTGATCCCTGCACCCCATGGGAGACCAGGAGAAGTACCTGGCTCCTGCCATTGGATCAGCGCAGTGCGCCAGCCACAGCGCACCGGCCGCGGTGGCCATTGGAGGGTGAACCAACGGCAAAAGGAAGACCTTTCTCTCTGTCTCTCTCTCTCACTGTCCACTGTCAAAAAAAAATTAAAAAAATAAAAATAAAAATAAAAAAAATAGAAGGAAGTTGAATCAGAAGTGAAGCAGCTGGGACTCAAACCAGTGCCCACATGGAATGCTGGCAGCTTTACCTGCTACACCACAATGCTGGTCCCCAGCCTGTGTATTCCACCCTTACATCCTCTCCCCCCAACCCTGAAGCTCTGTGATTTTTAGAGGGGAAATGGGTTCAAATCTCATAGACAATCCCCTCTGCAAGTGCTTAGGTTTTTATCTGCTTCCGTTCTGCTTGCCAGGTGCCCTTTCCTCCCACTTCAACTTCCAAACGTGCACTGAAACCTCTTGTACACGACTTCTCCTCTCCTGTTCTCTTTGCCCTTGTCATAGTAAGCAACTGCTTTTGTTTTACTGTCATTTTAGCTGGGTCTCAGTGGGGAGTTAAGTAAACAGAAGCAGATGGTCAATATGCTCTATTAAACTCCAAGATTCTCCTCTCATAAAGGAGTCTAAAACCGTCCTGTTTTGAGAAGTCTGTACACACACAGGTGGAAACGTTATTGTCCACCAATTTCTGTTCACAAAGATACTGCTCATCTAGCATGAGCAGGAAACACACTACTGTTTTTTAGCCTTGTGACAACAGACTTGTGCCTAAATGTCCATCTCTTCTCTAGGTCTTCTAGGCACATATGATACATATTTAGGAGATAAGGCAAGGGTAAGACCTGGGTAGGAGAGCAGAGCACACAGATCGTGGAAAGGAACATAGGGAAATGCAGCTGCTCCCCCTGGATTAAATGTTGTTATCTTTACTGAAACACACAATTCCCTGGATCACCAGTGGCCTCTCATTTTCCACCAGACCTTGATGCTGAGGTCATGCTCTTGCCTCCTCTTTGGCTTGTAAACTGGTATCCTGTTTCATGCAAGAAAATATTTAACAGCCAGCTACAAACTAACAGTTTGGAAGGGAAGGGAGGGAGGAAGAGAAAGAGGTTGGTGAATGGGTACAAAATTACAATGAAATGGGAGGATTAAGTTCTACTGTCCTATACTGCAACAGGGTAAATACAGTTAATAATAATTGATTGCATATTTCTTTCTTTTTATTTATTTTTTACAGGCAGAGTGGACAGTGAGAGAGAGAAACAGAGAAAAAGGTCTTCCTTTCGCCGTTGGTTCACCCTCCAATGGCCGCTGCGGCTAGCGCGCTGCAGTCAGCGCACCGCGCTGATCCGATGGCAGGAGCCAGGTGCTTTTCCTGGTCTCCCATGGGGTGCAGGGCCCAAGCACTTAGGCCATCCTCCACTGCACTCCCTGGCCACAGCAGAGAGCTGGCCTGGAAGAGGGGCAACTGGGACAGCATCCGGCGCCCCAACCGGGACTAGAACCCGGTGTGCCGGCGCCGCAAGGCGGAGGATTAGCCTAGTGAGCCGCGGCGCCGGCCCTGATTGCATATTTCAAAATAGGCAGAGAGGACTTCAAATGTTTCCAACATACAGAAATGATAAATATTGGAGATGACAGATAATCCAATCACCTGATTTGATTACTATACATTGTATACACATATCAAAATATCATACTCTACCCCATACACACACACACACACACATATATAATTACATATCAGCTTTTAAAAAGACATTTCACATTTTCTTTTCTAGTGACACTGATTGAAATCAGTAATTAATAATTGAAGGTGGGACTGGCACTGTGGTGTATTAAGTGAAGCCACTGCCTATGACATGAACATCCCATATAGATGCCGATTCCTATCCCAGCTGCTCCACTTCTGATGCAGCTCCCTGTTAATGTACCTGGGAAAGCAGCAGCAGATGGCCCAACTCCTTGGGCCCCTGCTTCCAAGTAGAAGAAGATCTAGGCTCCAGGCTTTGGACTGGCCCAGCTCCATCTGTTGCAGCCATTTGAGGAGTGAACCAGCAGATAGAAGACCTTTCTCTCTCTCTGCCTCTGCCTCTATATAACTCTTGCTTTTCAAATTAATAAATAAATCTTCAAAAAAAAAATAACTGAAGTCTCTGTCTAGGGGATTTCTCTTTTAGGGTCATTATGATTTTTTAAATAATACAATTCTTTCCTTTCTAGATCTCTGTTTAAGATGTTTAAGATGTTAAGATGCAGTGAGCACACACTACAGTCCTCTTCTATACCAAATCCCTGTAAGCAACAGAACAAAACTATGAGAAATGCTTAAAAACGAAAAGCAATTAGGATAAAACTGAAGCGAGAAACAGCAGCTCAGGAAATAGGTAAGAGCATGCTATGGCAGAAATGGTGCAGGTGGCTGAAGCTAGAAGCTAAAGGGGTAAGGATGGGGACCCAGAGGCAGCCGCCAGGTCAAAGAATGAGATAATACGGTAGAAGTAGCAGAGCAGACTGATCTGTGTGTTCACTGAAGCACAGGTGTGCATATATACACTGAATTCGCCCTCATTCTTAACTTCTAATGGCAAGGTTATACTGCACGTCTCAGCTTTCAATAGGAGTACTAACTGTGCGAAAATGGGTTGGAAAGTGAGGGCAGAACCCTAGGGAATTGGAGGAATCAAGAAGCATACTCTGGGGCTGGCACTGTGGCAAAGTAGGTTAAGCCTCCACTTGCGGTGCTGGCATCCCATAAGGATGCTGGTTTGAGTCCCAGCAGCTCCACTTCCTATCCAGCTCCCTATTGATTGCTTGGGAAAGCAGTGGAGGATGACCCAAGTACTTGGGCCACTACCGCTGCATGGGAGACCCAGAAGAAGCTCCTGGTCCGGATTGGCCCAGCTCCAGCCACTGTGGCCATTTGGGGAGTGAACCAGTGGATAGAAGACCTTTCTCTCTGCCTCTCAATTAAATAAATATTTTAAAAAACAAAACAAAACATGCCTTACCCTCCAAAATCCCACACAGCTCTTTCTTAAAACTGAAAACCATTTGCTCCTTAAACCTTCTTCCGAGCAGGCTACTCAGCTCTGCATATCCTCTCTTCTCTCAATCACAAAGCTGAATATAATTCTCCCCAACTTGCCCTACAAATTCAACGTAATTCTAATGAAACTATCAACAGGGTACAAACTCAGTAAAATAGCAAGACATATACAAAAGTCAGTGGCATTTCTTTATATCTATGGTGAACTGAGAAAGAAGTCAAGAAACCAGTCCTATTTACAAACTGTTACAAAAAATATTTAGGGGGGCCAGCGCTGTGGTATACTGGGTAAAGCCACCGCCTGCAGTTCCAGCATCCCATATGGGCACTGGTTCACGTCCTGGCTGCTCCACTTCTGATCCAGCTCTCTGCTATGGCCTGGGAAAGCAGTAGGAGACCAGCATGGGAGACCCGGAAGAAGCTCCTAGTCCCTGGCTTCAGATCAGTGCAGCTCCAGCCGCTGCAGCCAAATGGGGAGTAAACCAGCAGATGGAAGACCTCGTTCTCTCTCTGCCTCTCCTTCTCTCTCTGTGTAATGCTGACTTTAACATAAATAAATAAATACATCCTTAAAAAAATTTTTAGGGGGCCGGCGCCGCGACTCACTAGGCTAATCCTCCACCTTGCGGCGCTGGCACACCGGGTTCTAGTCCGGGTCGGGGCGCCAGATTCTGTCCTGGATGCCCCTCTTCCAGGCCAGCTCTCAGCTATGGCCTGGGAGTGCAGTGGATGATGGCCCAAGTCCTTGGGCCCTGCACCCCATGGGAGACCAGGAAAAGCACCTGGCTCCTGGCTTCGGATCAGCGCAATGCACTAGCCGCAGTGCGCTGGCTGCAGCGGCCATTGGAGGGTGAACCAATGGCAAAAAGGAAGACCTTTCTCTCTGTCTCTCTCACTGTCCACTCTGCCTGTCCAAAAAAAAAAAAATTTTTTTAGGAACAAATTTAGCCCAGAAGGTGAAAGATCTCTATAATGAAAAGTACAAAACACTTATGAAGGAAAAGACCTTCATGTTCATGGATTAGACAAATTAATACTGAAATGTCCATACTACCTAAAGCAATTCACAGATTCTAAGTAATCTGTATCAAAATACTAGTAACATCCTTCACAGAAACAGAAAAGTAATCCTAAAATTTAAGCAGAATCACAAGAGATTGCAAATAGCTAATTCAAGCCTGAGTAAAAAGAACAAAGCTAGAGGTATCACACTACCTGATTTCAAAATACACAACAAAACTGTAGTAAGCAAAACAAAACAGTAACAGATATAGTCACACAGACCAATGCAACAGAATAATAAAGAACTCAAATAAATCCACATATATACAGCCAAATGATTTTTAACAAAGATGCCAAGAAAATATATTGAGAAAAGGATAGTCTCTTTAATAAATGGTGCTTAGAAAACTGGATAATCATGTTAAAAAAACTAAACTACATGACATTTCATCATGTACAAAAATCAACTCAAAGCGGATTACAGTTTAAATGGAAGAAAAGAACTTGTGAAATTACAAGAAAACATTGGGGGAGATGCTTCAGGATACTGGTATGGGCAAAGATTTTTTTTTTTTTTTTTTTTAATTCTCTGCTTAGAGATTTGTTTATTTGAAAGGCAGAGTTATGGGCCGGCGCCGCGGCTCACTAGGCTAATCCTCCGCCTAGCGGCGCCGGCACACCGGGTTCTAGTCCCGGTCAGGGCGCCGGATTCTGTCCCGGTTGGCCCTCTTCCAGGCCAGCCCTCTGCTGTGGCCAGGGAGTGCAGTGGAGGATGGCCCAGGTGTTTGGGCCCTGCACCCCATGGGAGACCAGGAAAAGCACCTGGCTCCTGGCTCCTGCCATCGGATCAGCGCGGTGCGCCGGCCGCGGCGGCCATTGGAGGGTGACCCAACGGCAAAAGGAAGACCTTTCTCTCTGTCTCTCTCTCTCACTGTCCACTCTGCCTGTCAAAAAAATAAAAATAAAAAATAAAAAATAAAAAAATAAAAAAAAAAAGGCAGAGTTAGAGAAAGAGAGAGGGAGAGACGGATCTTCCATCTGCTGGCTCATTCTCTAGTGGCTGCAATGACCAGAGCTAGGAGCTTCTTTCAGGTCTTCCAAGTGGGTGCAGGAGCCCAAGCACTTGGGCTATGCTCTGCTGTTTTCCCAGGCGCATCACAAGGAGGTGGATGGGAACTGGGAGCAGCTGCACTCAGATGGGATGCTGGTGGGGAAGGCAGCACTTTACCTACTATGTCACAACACCAGCCCCAGGATTTTTTTTTATTTTCTCATAAGACCTCAAAAGCATGAGAAGAAAAAAAAAAGCATACAGTTGGAATGTATTAAACTAAAATGGTTCTGCAAGAAACAACCAACACAGTAAAGAAAAGGCAACTACAACATGGGAGAAAATAACTACAAACTCTTTGTCTGGCAAAGGAATAATATCTGTATTATATTAAGAACTCGAAAACTCAACAACAAACAAACAACAATGACCTGATTTCAGAAAGCAACAGTCTTGGCTGATCTGCTTCCAATCCAGCGTCCTGCTCATGAGCCTGAGAAGGCAGCAGATGATGGCCAAAGTGATGCCATCCATGAGAGAGATCTAGATGGAATTCCTAAATGATAAGTCGATGCTAAAAATGTATAGAGAAGTTTAAAGGACAAAGTAATTTTTAAGATCTCAAAGAAGATCTGGGAGATCTATTCTATTATTTTAAGATACAGTAATCAAGACAGGGTGGCATTAGCTAGGGTACAACTTAGCCAGTGGAACACACAAAAATTCTGCTACACTTAGAAGCCTGATAAATACTGACTAGAGGGACCGGCGCTGTGGCTCACTTGGTTAATCCTCCACCTGTGGTGCTGGCATCCCATGTGGGCGCCAGGTTCTAGTCCCAGTTGCTCCTCTTCCAGTCCAGCTCTCTGCTGTGGCCTGGGAAGGCAGTGGAGGATGCTTGTGCTTCTGCCCAGGTGCCTGTGCTCCTGCACCCGCATGGGAGACCAGGAGAAACCACCTGGCTCCTGGCTTCAGGTCGGCATAGCTCCGACCGTGGCGGCCATTTGGGGGTGAACCAATGGAAGGAAGACCTTTCTCTCTGTCTCTCTCTCTCTCTCACTATCTGTATCTCTACCTGTCAAATAAATAAAAAATTAAAAAAAAAAAATACTGACTGGAAGAGAAAATGCAAAATCCCAGGTGGCAGATTTTGGGAAGCAGGAGGAAGAGGACAGGATGGGTGCAGGAGATGGAGACTGCAGAGGCACCTAACTGGGTAGATACAAGAATGTTTCATCACAATACACACCCCTGTACGTTTGCGTATACAATACCACCATAGAGGAAAAAAGCAAAATGCTGTTATGTGACATTCAAACACAGGCTACACTGAATAAAGGCAGAAATGAAAACAAATCAGAGTAGCTGCCTGGGGATGGGAGAGAAGCAGATTGGGACATAATGTGAAAGAACTTTCTTGGAGATGGCAACAGTCTAATATGGAACATGGTGGTAATGAATGTGGCTTTCATGGGTGTATCTATTTGTTCAGACTGTATAATTTAACATTTGTGCATTTAGATTATCTGTAAATTTTTTGTTAAAAAATGAGTAAAGTAGAGGCAAATGATGACAGCTGCTGAAGTTGCATGACAGGGTACTACATAGTTTATTCAGTACATATTTCTTTTCTTTTTTTTTTTTTTTAAGATTTATTTTCTTTATTTGAAAGACAGAGTAACAGAGAGAGGAGAGGCAGAGAGAGAGAGGTCTTCCATCCGCTGGTTCACTCCCCAATTGGCCGCAATGGCGGGAGCTGCACCGATCAGAAGCCAGGAGCCAGGAGCTTCCTCTGGGTCTCCCACACAGGATGGCATTAGCTAGGGTACAAATTCCCAGGCCATAGCAGAGAGCTGGATTGGAAGAGGAGCAGCCAGGACTTGAACTGGTGCCCATATGGGATGCCAGCGCTTCAGGCCAGGGCTTTAACCCACTGCACCACAGTGCCAGTCCCCAATACATGTTTCATATTTTCTAAAATACAACCTTTCTTTTTAAGAGGAAGAAAAGGAATTAGATAAGGCAACTTTTTTTTTTTAAGATAGATTTATTTATTTGGAAGTCAGAGTTACAGAGAGGGGGGAGAGATAGACAGAGACAGAGAGAAAGAGAAAGGATCTTTCACCTGCTGGTTCACTGCCCAGATGGCTGCAACAGCTAGGGATGAGCCAGGCTGAAGCCAGGAGCCAGAAGCTTCTGTCGAGTCTCCTATGTAGTTGCCAGGGGCCCAACCAAGAGCTTGGGAAATCTTCTATTGCTTTTCCCAGGCCATTAGCTGGAAGCTGGATCAGAAGTGGAGCAGCTGGGACACGAACCATCAGGATAAGGTAACATTTTAGAAAGAGTTTGGCCCAGTGGTTAAGGGATCGCTTGGAACACCTGCATTGCCTATGGAGTGCCTGGACTGGAATCCCAGTTCCATGTCCATTCCAGCTTCCTGTTAATGCACACCCAGGAGGCAGCAGTGATGGCTCAAGTAATAGGGTTTCTGACATCCTGTGAGAGATCTGGGTGAAATTCCAGGCCCTGGCTTTGGCTGGGCCCAGCCCAGGCTGTTTAGGGACACTGCTGAAACAGTCTGTCTCTGACTCTCTCACTGTCTGTGTGCCTTTCAAACAAACAAATGAAAGGTATTAAAAGTTTGTAGGGCAGGAGCTGTGGCATAGCAGGTAAAGTCTCTGCCTGCAGTGCTGGTATCCCATATGGGCGTCAGTTCAAGTCCCGGTTGCTCCACTTCTGATCCAGCTCTCTGCTATGGCCTGGGAAAGCAGTATAAGATGGCCCAAGTCCTTGGGTTCCTGCACCCACATTGGACACCTGGAAAAAGCTCCGGCTCCTGGCTTCAGATCAGTGCAGCTCCAGCTGTTGCAGCCAGTTGGGGAGTGAACCATCAGATGGAAGACCTCTCCTCTGTGCCTCTCCTCTCTCTGTGTAACTCTGACTTTCAAATAAATAAATAAATCTTTAAAAAAAAAAAAGTATTTATTTGCAGACAGAAACATAGAGCTTCCATCCTCTAGTTCACTCCCCAACTGCTCCAATGGCTGGGCCAGGACTGGGTCGGGCAGAAGCAGGAACTCAATGCAGGTCTTTACCACGGATGGCAGGGATCCAGCTACTTGAGCAATCACCTGCTGCCTCCCATGGTTTGCATTAACAGGAAGGCAGAATGCAAAGCACAGCCAGGACTGGAACCCAGGCACTTTGATACCGAATGTCAGTGTCCCAAGTAGTAGCTTAATGACTGTGCCAAATACCCACCCCTCTCTACTGGGGTGTTAACTAACAGGCCAAATGGCCTTTCTTATTTTATCCCATCCTGAACATTTCCCCACCCCATTTTGGAGTCTAGTCTTCCATATAAGTAATTTCAACTCCTTCAGCAATTTCTGTTGGTACTAACTTCCTTAATTTTTTTCTAAACCTCCATATTTTAATTATCATATTTATACTGCACATTTAGGTCTTCCCACTTTATACTGACTTGCTACCAGAGGATTTCACTCTCCACAGGTTTGTCCTCTTTTCATGAATCATTGGCTCACTGCTTCATCTTCCCCTTTATCCTTTACCTACCCCAGACTAAGTACATTTTTCACCCTCTGATATGCCAAGTACCCCCATTCATTTCAATTAAACTCAAAAAACATATGTCCATGAGACTCCTCAATTACATTCTGACATAAAATCTTAATAAAACCAAAATCAGAAGTGATACACAAGAAAACAATCAATTTTCAACTATTCCAGGATTACATCCTGACTGCAAAGCTAATTTCTCTAAGGATGGATTCTTTGCTAATACTAATGGAATTGAATTATTAAATGTGCATTAAGGGGCCAGCACTGTGGCATAGTGGGTAAAACTGCTGCCTGCAGTGCCGGCATCCTATACGGGCACTGGTTCACAACCTGGCTGCTCCACTTCCAATCCAGCTCTCTGCTATGGCCTGGGAAAGCAGCAGAAGATGGCCTAAGTCCTTAGGCCCCTGCACCCGCATGGGTGACACAAAGAAGCTCCTGGCTCCTGGCTTTGGATAGGCGCAGTTCTGGCTGTTGCAGCCATCTGGGGAGTGAACCAGTGGATGGGAAGACCTCTCTCTCTCTCTCTGCCCCTCTGTAACTCTGCCTTTCAAATAAATAAATAAATATTTTCTTAAAAAAAATGTGCATTTAGTAGTATTATATATAAAGCACCACTCTTCTAATTTGGGCTTATCTCCTCATATAGACTTAGGAAATAAAACTTTAACTCCACTTTATATATAGTACCATCTGTTGAGCCATATTACCATGCTTAGCATGATAAAAGGAACCCCTTACCCTTATCATAAAATCCAATAATATCCCCAATTCCCCTATTCAATTCTAAAATCCAAAAAGCTCAGAAAGTCAAGATTTTTTCCCTTAAATTTGACACCAAAACTTTAGTGACTTCAAGTTATAGAAGACTATTAGGTCTTTGTATCATTTTATGTCACTAGATCACTGGTTCTTACTGATCTTTAATTTTTAAATTTATTATTAATTTAGGGGCCAGCACTGTGGCATAGCAAGTTAAGCTACTGCTTGCAATGCCAGCTGCTTTACTTCAGATCCAGCTCCCTGCTAATGTACCTGGGAAAGCAGCAGAAGATAGAGAAAGAGGGCAGGGTAGGAAGGAGAGACTGGAACTTAATCTATGTCTCCTGCGGTGGTAGAGAACCAAGGACTTGAGCCACCAACTGTTGTCTCTCGATGTCTGCATTAGCAGGCAGCTGGCCTGGAAGTGGAGGAGCCAGGATTTGAACACGGGCACTCTGATAAGGGATGCAGGTGCCCCAAGCAGTGTCTTAACTCCTATGCTCAACACCTACTCCTGCCTCAGATATTTCTGATGCTACTGTAGAATACATGACGAGAAGATAGTATCAGCATTCAAAGGTCAAAAAAGAATCTTAATTACAAAACACGGTTGGCCTCACAGATTTGCAATAGGGGATTTGGTACCTTCATGATATTATAGCAGCAAGTCTCCTTCAAATATCACTGCCCTGATCAAGACATGGTTTGTCCTCCACAGGTTCATGTGCTGGACCCATGGTCCCCAATGTAATGATATTGAAAGGCGGTGGGTTTTTAAGAAGTGGGGCCTACTGCGACATGACAGGGTCGTGACCACCCTCCAGAGGGATCAGTGTTGATCTCCGGGAGTGGATTATGGTTATGATAAAACCAAAGCGTCAGCCCCTTCCTCAGCCTTTGGCTTCTTGCTTACATAGGTGGCCCTTGACACAGCTGGCTGTGCTTCTCTGCCATGCTGTGATGCAGCCAGGTGCTCACAGCAGATGCTAAGCGAGGTTGTTTGGACCTTCCAGCAACTGCAATTGTGAACCCAACAATGCACTTTTCTTTACCAAGTACCTAGCCTCAAATATTTGTTGTAGCAACACGGAACAGACTAAGACAATCACAAATCTCATCTCAATTATCAGGAAGCTACAAAAAAGTAGGATGACCACGAACTTTACAGCTCTATAGTTTTCTATCAGTTTAAAATAAACCAGTCTTTTCAATAATGCCTGTGTATCAACTGCTTTCTTGGATCTATTACTGTGGTCACCAAAAAAGACATCCACATGGGTAGTACTCAGTCTGTCAATACTGAGACTCCTGAAATCACAAGAGCTAGTTACCTTTTTCTGTGCCTGAGAATATGGAGATGATTTTATTCCTTGGCTTTTTTTCTTCTGGAACAGAGGGCAAAGGCTTCAAGCTGTGATTGGCTGACAAGGGGTCTTTGCCTCCAGTGCTAAAGATGGTGCTGCTCATTCGCACAGGAGGTGCTGGAGGCTTGTCTTCCAGTTCTCCGTTATCAGACATGATTCAGAGTTATGAAATGACCTGGAGAGAAGGAAAAACAAAAAAACAGTAACACAATTAATAAGGTGAAAACTGGATGGACAAGCACAAACAAAAAGACCTACCTCCTGGGGCCGGCACTGCCTGTGACACCAGCATCCCATATGAGTGTTGGTTCATGCCCAGGCTGCTCTACTTCCGATCCAGCTCACTGCTAACAGCCTGGGAAAAGCAGTGGAAGATGGCAGACGTGCTAGGCCCCTGACACCCACATGGGAGACCCCAATGAAACTCCTGACTCCTGGCTTTGGCCTGGCCCAGTCCCGGCTGTTGTGGCCATTTGCGAAGTAAACCAGCACATGGAAGATCAATATCTCTCTCCCCATCTCTCCTTCTAACTCTTTCAAATAAAAATAGATCTTTAGGGGCAGGCAAGGTGGCGCGGCAGGTTAAAGCCTGGCCTGCAGTGCTGACATCCCATATGGGCGCCAGTCCAAGTCCTAGCTGCTGCAATTCCGGCCATTACGGCCATTTGGGGAGTGACCTCTCCCTCTGTGTCCTTCTATAACTCTTTCAAATAAATAAAATAAATCTTAAAAAAAAAAGATCTTTAAAAAAATAATATCTGCCGGTGCCGTGGCTCAATAGGCTAATCCTCCGCCTGCGGCGCCAGCACACCGGGTTCTAGCCCTAGTCGGGGCGCCGGATTCTGTCCCGGTTGGCCCTCTTCCAGTCCAGCTCTCTGCTGTGGCCAGGGAGTGCAGTGGAGGATGGCCTAAGTCCTTGGGCCCTGCACCCCATGGGAGACCAGGAGAAGCACCTGGCTCCTGGCTTCGGATCAGCGCGGTGCGCCAGTCGCGGCGGCCATTGAAGGGTGAACCAACGGCAAAGGAAGACCTTTCTCTCTCTCTCTCACTGTCCACTGTCAATAAATAAATAAATAAATAAGAAATAAAAAAATTATACCCGGGGCCGGCACTGTGGCGCACTAGGTTAATCCTCTGCCTGCAGCGCTGGCATCCCATATGGGCGCTGGGTTCTAGTCCCAGTTGCTCCTCTTCCAGTCTAGCTCTCTGCTGTGGCCCAGGAAGGCAGTGGAGGATGGCCCAAGTGCTTGGGCCCAGCACCCACATGGGAGACCAGGAAGAAGCACCTGGCTCCTGGCTTTGGATCGGCAAAGCTCTGGCCATAGCGGTCATTGGGGAGTGAACCAACGGAAGGAAGACCTTTCTCTCTGTCTCTCTCTCTCATTGTCTGTAACTCTACCTGTCAAATAAATAAATAAAAATCTTTAAAATAAAAAATAATAAAATAATAATAATATCCACCCTCGTCACAACTCCAAATCAGAAAATATTCTCAATTTAGAGCAAGCTTTTTTCTGCCGAGGGCCACCTGGATATCTGTAATACCATCCACAGGCCACATACAACTGTAAACTTAAACACTAGCCTGTTACAGATGTACTAAATTTCAAGTTCTGCCTGTGGTTGCCTTGGCAGGGACAGCCCAATGATTTCACAGGCCTTATACAGCCAACAGGCTGGATGTTCCTGACCCCTGATTTTGAGACATTTGCAAAATTCGGGGGGAAAAAAAATCAGTGAGTTGAAAGAAAAAAACTGGTTCTCAACAAAGGTAATCTCTCCCAACAAAGTTAGTAAATCGTTAAATAAATTTTGGAGAAACCAAGTGAAAAGCATAATTATGCTAACATATCAAAAGTTATTCATCTAATCAATGGATTCTGAGATTGTTCCAATAGAAAGATACACAATATACAACCTTCTTTTTTAAAAAATATTTATTTGAAAGGAGGAGAGGGAGAGAGAGAGAGACAGAAGAGAAGAGGAGGGATTTTCCATCCTCTGGTTCATTCCCCAAATGGCCTCAACGGCCAGGGTTGGTCCAGGCCAAAGCCAGGAGCCCAGAGCTCCATCTGGGTCTCCCATCCAAGCATTTGTGCCATCTTCTGCTGCTTTCCCAGGTGCAATAGCAGGGAGCTGGATTGGAAGCAGAGCAGCTGGGACTCTAACCAGGGCTCCAGGACATTGGCAATATGGGCAAAAGCTTAATTCACTGTGCCACAATGTGGCCACCACCAGTCTTTAACCAATACCAATACCAATCTGTTTCCATAAACATCAGTGTTAGGATTGTACATAAACTTTCTGAAAGGATTCCTAAATGAATGCACCACTGACGCACTGATATTTGGTCTCTCGAAAACCTGACATTCTAATCTACATATAGCCTCCTGCGCTCAGCCTGCTCAATCCTGAACATGGCTGAGAGCCACAGTGCGGCCAAATCCCAAGGCTGTTTCCCTGTAACGCTCTGTCCATGCGGCCAGATAACCCATTCACCAACATGGCTGATTCAGTGGAAACTTCATCCTTGTTTAGATATATTGATAGGCAGGTATTTTATATCTTTTTGAAAAGTACTCACACTTAAAATCAGCTGTAAAGGGGGACAGAATGCCTAATTTACAGGAATTAAAATACCAAGTACAGTGCTCTTTCAAAGAGTTCATGGAAAATGTACACTAGGAAAAAGCTAAGCACGAATTTCAGGTTTTTTTTTCATAAAACAAACTTTTAATTCTATCTTTTTAATCAACTTAATGAAATACCCTCATGTTAGGAAACAGCATATTTACCTCACTAAACAAGGTTTTGACTGGTAACTGGGTTTTGATTTAATAATATTAATGCATTTAAGTGAACAAGACATATAAACAATGAAAAGAATGCTAACTGTATTTTAGAGAATATTAAAAATAAATTTTTATTTTATTCAGTTTGAATACTAGTACCTGAAGAAAAGTAGGTATAATTCTAGAAGAACTGAATTGATGAATGAAGAGATTACCTAATTCCACTCTAAGTCCTGTGGTTCTTGTTTGCTTGCTGATGCACTACCTTGGTATATTTTATCTGTCAAAATGCAAAATACCAGGGCCAGTGCTGTGGCTCACTTGGTTAATCCTCCACCCGCGGCGCTGGCATCCCCTATGGGTTCCCGGGTTCTAGTCCCAGTTGCTCCTCTTCCAGTCCAGCTCTCTGCTGTGGCCCAGGAAGGCAGTGGAGGATGGCCCAAGTGTTTGGGCTCCTACACCAGCATGGGAGACCAGGAAGAAGCACCTGGCTCCTGGCTTCGGATCAGCACAGCACTGGCCATAGCGGCCATTTGGGGAGTGAACCAACGGAAAGAAGACCTTTCTCTCTCTCACACACAGTCTATAACTCTACCTGTCAAATAAAAAAAAAAAATACAAAATACTTTTCAGCCTACAGAAGAAGAAAAAGGAGAGAAGGTTAAAAAAAAAAAAAAAAGGAAAAATACACATTTCTAGGGCTAACTGCCTGGAAACGGCCAAAAATGGTAACAAGATCTCTCTCTCTGATGAGAAAGACTTGCTGGTCTGCTGGTCAGGCAAGAAAGGGGGGTGGGATCCAAGCTGGGGCATGTGACTTGCCCTCAGGCCGTTCTTCCAAACCAGCTGTTCACACCACGTGTGTTTGGGTTTTTTTTTTTTGTGGGGGTAGGGGCAACTGGCTGTTTGTAAATGGGGGCTACTACCAGAGTGTGCACTACCAAAGGGAATCTACCTTGCTACAGACTGAATAAAAAGGTTTGGCAACAATACTGCAAGGATTACCTCATGAATTGGTAAATTAAGACAGATGTTTAGGTCTTACTGTGACCATAACACTAAGACATAGAGATTAATACCAGAGCAGTGGTTAATCACAGAACAGTCAGGGCACAATAATTACTTCGTGTAATTAAGTGTAAGTTAAATTCTATCCTAAAAGCTCACATATATGGAAAATGACTAGAAACTGTCAGTGTACTTTCAAGTTGTTTTTAAAGATTTATTTATTTACCTGAAAGTCAGAGTTATGGGAGGGCAGTAGTCAGGAGAAAGATTGATCTATCCACTGGTTCACTCCCTAGAGGTTACAACTGCCAAAGCTGGTCCAATCTGAAGCCAGGAACCAGGAGTTTCTTCCATGTCTCCCACATGGGTGCAAGGGCCCAAGCACCTGGGCCATCTTCCACTGCTTTCCCCAGGCCATCAGCAGGGAGCTGGATAGCAAGAGGAGCAGCCAGGACTTGAACCAGTGCCCATTAGGGGATGCTGGCCCAGAGGTGGAGGCTTAACCTACTACGCCACAGCATGGGCGCCACTGCTCCCCCCTTTAAAGAGAAGACCATGGAGGAGTGTATGGACATGTTTTCAAACCATCAACCCTCACTCCTGTCCTGGGACAGGGAAAATACAAGGTAAGTCTATAGCATCATTAATAGTATCAGAAGGTATGCAAGTACCCTAAAGGATGACAGCAAATCAAAGGGACAAGGCAAAGAGTACAAATATGTCATTCTATATTGACCTAATACATGAATAAACAAACAAGTGTGCATTTGGAAGGGGCAAATCTTTCTTATTGAAGAATCCTAAATTCATATATGTAGATACATTTCCCTCTAAGAACTTAAGATTAATCCACCTTTGCCTCGAGTGCAGGCTAAACTTAGTGACTCATTTTCAAGGAACAGATTATGGAAAAGGAAAAACAATTTTGCAGTGAACATAATCTTGGGGGTCGGCGTCGTGGCGCAGTAGGTTAATCTGCCTGCAGTGCTGGCATCCCTTATGGGCGCCAGTTCTAGTCCCGGCTGCCCCTCTTCCGATCCAGCTCTCTGCTATGACCTGGGATAGCAGTAGAAGATGGTCCAGTGCTTGGGCCCCTGCACCCGCATAGGAGACAGGAGGAAGCGCCTGGCTCCTGGCTTCGGATTGGCACAGCACACCAGCCGTAGTGGTCATTTGGGAAGTGTACCAACAGAAGGAAGACCTTTCTCTCTGTCTCTCCCTCTCACTGTCTATAACTCTACCTCTCAAATAAATAAATAAAATCTTAAAAAAAAAAGGAAAGAATCTGTCCACAGCACCAGTGTAAGTCATGTTAATATCATAGCCCCTAATCTACTGTGATACGAGCACACTTCTCTGCCACCGTACTCTTCCTAAATACCAGTAACCCCAGTCCCAAACAGGAGGAAAACACACACACACACACACAAACCCAAACTGAGGGATGCTTTACAAAATTCCTGACAAGTAAACTCCTCAAAACTGTCAAGAACATGAAAAATAAGGAAAGACTACGAACCTGACATGTATCAAAGGATAAGTTTAAGCGCAATATGGTACCCGAGACTGGATCCTCCAATAGGAAAAAAAAAAAAAAATGGTGGAAAATACTGGCAATAAAACCTTGAATCTAATTAACAGTAACATACCACTGTCAGTTTTTTTGCTTTGCAATGCATATCACATTTATGTAAGATACTAACAGTAACAAAGCTGGATGATAGGTAGACACAAAGATAGGAAATTATTTTTGCAACTTGTCTATAAATCTATCATTATCTTGAAATAAAAAGTATTTAAAAAGGAATTAAGAAGTTCCTCAAAAGTTAACTACAGAGCCACCATATGAACTAGCATTTCCATCCTCGGGTATATATCGACAAAATTGAAAATATTCACACAGAAACTTACATGTAAAATGTTCACACACACACACAATCACAGGAGCCAGACGATAGAAACAACCCAAATACCCACCAATTGAAGCTGCAGACCGGATAGACAAAATGTGACATGGCCATTCAATGGAATATCATTTGGCCACAAAAGCAGTGAGGTACTGATGGATGGCACGATATGGATGAGCCCTGAGAGCTTAGTGAACAAAGGCCAGGCACAAAAAGCTGTAACGTATTACATGAGTTCATTGAAATAAAATGTCCAGAACAGGCAAATCCACCGAGATAGTAAAGTTCAGTTCATAAAATGTTGGTAAGTGCTTGCCAGAGGCTGAGGGCAATGAAACGTGACTACTAATGAGTATGGAGTTTCTTTGGAGGGGAGGGATGAAAATATTTTGGAATTAAGACAGTGGTGATGTCTACACAACTCAAATATACTAAAACCACCAAACTGTATCCTTTAAAATGGTAACCAGTAGGCTCTGTGCATTGTAACTCAAAAACGAACGAAAGGTAGGTGTTGTGACACAGCAGGTTTAGACACCACTTGGGACACCTGCTTCCCATAGCAGAGTGCTGGTTCAGATCCCAGTTACTCCACTTCTGATCCAGCTTCCTGCTGATGCATCCTGTGAGGTAGCAGATGATGGCTCAAGTACTTGGGTCCCCACCACTCACGATAGACCCAAATGAAGTTCAAGGCTGCTGGCTTCAGTCTGAGCTAGCCCTGGCTGTTGCAGACATTTGGGAAGTAAACCATTGGATGGACAATTTCTCTCGCTCCACCTTTCAAGTAGATTAAAATAAACATTAAAAAAAATAAAAAGATCAGAGTCAATGTTGTGGCGTGGCAGCTTAAACCTCAGCCTGTGACGCCAGCCTCTCCTATGGGCAACAGTGCAAGACCTGGCTGCTCCCTGCTAATAAGCCTGGGAAAAGCAGCAGGACATAGACCATGTACTTGGGACCCTGCCACCCACCTGTGCTAATGAGCCTGGGAAAGGCAGAAGATGGACCATGAACTTGGAACCCTGCCACCCAAAGGGAGACCTGGATAGAGCTCCTGGCTCCAGCCTAGATCAGCCCTGACCATTACAGCCAACTGAACCAGTAAATGGCAGATGTCTCTCTCTGTGTGTGTGTGTGTATAATTCTCAAATAAATAAATCCTTAAAAAAAGATTAAAAAATGCTATTATCATTGGTATTTGTAAGACTGTCTGCTAGATACCTGAGTAAATAAGATGACCGAGGTCTTCTCCCAAGGGTTCATAGTCTAGTGTTTTGCTTCGTTGGTGGTGTCACTGTTTTAAGATACCTCTTTCTGTGTATCTTAAATATTTTTTTAAAAAAATAAATCTTTTTTGAAAAGATTATCTACTTACTTTTTTCTTTGAAAGGTAGAGCATCAGAAAAAGAGGGAAAGACAGAGACTGAGATTAAGATTCTGATTCTAACTACTGATTCACTCCCCAAACTGCTGCAATAGTAAAGGCTGGTCAGGCCAAAGCCAGGAGCCAGGAGTTCCATCCTATTCTCCCAGTGGGTGGCAAGGGCCCAAGTCCTTGGCCCATCTTCTGCTGTCTTCCAGGCACAATAGAAGGAAGCTGGATCGGAAGCCAAGTAACCAGGCTCAGAACTAGCACTCCCATATGCAGCTCAACCCGCTGTGCCACAATGCCAACCCCTACAGGTCCTTTTAACAGAACAACTGACATACTAACTAGTTTACATCTTCTAAAAATGTTATTTATTCATTGTTATTTATCTGAAAGGCAGAGTGGCAAAGGGAAGAGGAAGAGGAAGAGGCAGGGGGAGAGAAAAAGAGGTGAAACAGGGAGGGGGTGGGGAGAGAAAGGGAGAGATGGATCTATCTTCCATCTACTGGTTCACTTCCCAAATGCCCACAACAGCCAGAGCAGGGCCAGGCCAAACCCAGGAGCCTGGAAATCAACCTAGGTCTCCCACGTGTGTGGCAGGAACCAAAGGACTTGAGCCATCACTGGCTGCCTCCCAGGCACGTAAGCAGGAAGCTAGACCAATACTAGGTAGTCCAATATGTGATGTGAGCAACCCAAGCGGCAACCTCAACTGCTCTACCACAATGCCCACCTCAAAACCAATATAAATTTGTTTAATGTAGGCATGCCCTTTATCAGTATCTGTTCTCAACACATGAATACTGATGTCACTAAGTTGCTTCATAACAGCAGTTTTAAAAAGATTTTGGCCTCAAGACTGCTTTACATTATTTTTTATTTATATTTTTATTCTTTTCCTTTACACAATTAAACTTTTTCCTACAAATTGTTGAGGATCCCCAAAATTTTGTTTATAAGAGTTGTATCAGGGCCGGCGCTGTGGTGCAGTGGGTTAATGCCCTGGCCTGAAGTACCGGCATCCTATACGGGCGCCAGTTCAAGACCCAGCTGTTGCACTTCCGATCCAGCTCTCTTCTATGGCCTGGGAAAGCAGTAGAAGATGGCCCAAGCCCTTGGACCCCTGCACCCACATGGGAGACCTGGAGGAAGCTCCTGGCTCCTGGCTTAGGATCGGAGCAGCTCCAGCTGTTGTGGCCAATTGGGGAATGAACCATCAGATGGAAGACCTCTCTCTTTCTCTGTGTAACTCTTTCAAAAAAAAAAAAAAAGAGTTGTGGGGCCAGTGCTGTGGCGCAGCAGGTTAATGCCCTGGCCTAAAGCACCGGCATCCTATATGGGCTCCGGTTGTAGTCCTGGCTGCTCCACTTCCAATCCAGCTCTCTACTGTGGCCTGGGAAAGCAGCAGAAGATGGCCCAAGTCCTCAGGCCCCTGCACTCACGTGGGACACCAGGAAGAAGTTCCTGGCTCCTGGCTTCAGAACAGCGCAGCTCTGTTTGATGCGGCCATCTGGGGAGTGAACCAGCAGATGGAAGGCCTCTCTCTCTCTGCCTCTCCTCTCCTCTGTGTAACTCTGACTTTCAAATAAATAAATAAATCTTAAAAAAAAAAGAGTTGTATCTACATTTATTGAGAAATTGAAACAAGTTATTTAAGCACTTAACTCATTTAAAACAATAAGCCTATTACATTAACATAAATAATGTTTTTTATTTAAAACATTTTAAAGTTTGTTTCATTTTTATTTAAAAGGCAGAGAGAGAGAGAGAAAGAAGAGAGAGGGGGGGAGAGAAACAGAGATCTCTCATCCACTGGTCTATTCCCCAAATGCCCACAGAGCCAAGGCTACATTGGGTCAAAGCAAGGAGCCAAGAACCCAAATACTGGAGCCATCACCTGCTGCCTCCCAAGGTGTGCATTTACAAGAAGCTGAACTTGGAACTGCGGCTGGCACTCAAACTGAACACAGTCTAATATGGGACACAGGCATCTTAATTGATGTCTTAACCACTGTGGTCAATGGCTATCCCATAAGTAGTATTTTTAAGTGGAAAAAAAAAAGACTATTTTCCAAAACAAAATAAATTCAGCAAGAAAACTGGCATTATTTTATATTTCTGCAAACATTTTTAATGTCTGGCTTAGTAGAGGACAGCTGGATTCTCAAATTTATTTCTGCACTTAATCTGCTGTGATGTTGTTTTAGATGAAGTTTATTAAATTCTATCTTACACAGATATGTAGCTGCAAAGGTAAAAGTATTTTAACAATTTTTAGATAACTTTGGATAGGCTGCTTTGATATTATACCAGATTCAACCTTCCAAATGTTAGGTGTGGAATCTGGAACCAGAGGAACCAATTTTCAGTACGATTATATTAAACCTGCTCATTTCTTTTAAACTTTGAATGGATCTTTTACCCATGCATAAATGTCATGCTTTTATCAAGAATGTTTTCTTTTAAAACACTGGTTTACCAGGTTTTGAAGATATTCTGAGGCCGGCGCCGCAGCTCACTAGGCTAATCCTCCGCCTAGCGGCGCCGGCACACCGGGTTCTAGTCCCGGTCGGGGCGCCGGATTCTATCCCGGTTGCCCCTCTTCCAGGCCAGCCCTCTGCTGTGGCCAGGGAGTGCAGTGGAGGATGGCCCAGGTGCTTGGGCCCTGCCATCGGATCAGCGCGGTGCGCCGGCCGCAGCGCGCCAGCCGCGGCGGCCATTGGAGGGTGAACCAACGGCAAAAGGAAGACCTTTCTCTCTGTCTCTCTCTCTCACTGTCCACTCTGCCTGTCAAAAAAAAAAAAAAAAAAAAAAAAGAAGATATTCTGAATGTTGACACATCATGCACAATAAAAACAACATCTATTAATATCACCATTGATCTCATCAGAAAAATCTCAAGTACTGGGAAACCATCAAACTCAACATTGGTATAAAATTTTTAAAGATTTATTTATGAATTTATTTCAAAAGCAGAGTTAGAGAGAGACAGAAGGCAGAGAGAGAGACAGACAGACAGACAGACAGAGAGAGGTCTTCCATCCACTAGTTCATTCCCCAAATGGCCACAAGGGCTGGAGCTATGCCGATCTGAAGCCAGGAGCCAGGAACTTCTTCCAGGTTTCCCACACCAGTGCAGGGGCCCAGGAGGCTTTACCCACTATGCCACAGTGCCGGCCCCATGGCTCACTTGGTTAATCCTCCACCTGGAAGAGGAGCAACTGGGACTAGAACCAGGTGCCCATATGGGATTCCGGAGCTGCAGGAGACAGCTTAACGTTCTACGCCATAGCACCAGGCCCTAAATACATTCTTAAGTGAAACTGGCTTTTTTTTTAATTCTATTTATTTATTTATTTAATTTATTTATTCATTCATTCAGTCAGTCATTCATTCAAAAGGCAGAGAGTGGCAGAGAGACACGGAGTATCTATCAGTTCCTTTCCTAAATACCCATAACCCAGAGGCTGGAAACTCAATCCAGGTCTCCCGTGTAAACAGCAGGAACCCAACTACTTGAGCCATCACTGTTGCCTCCCAGGGTCTGCATCAGTTGGAAACTGTTGTCAGAAGCTGCCATCAAGACCTGGACCGGAAGTGAGAAATCAAATCCAGGCACTCTGAAGTGGGATGCAGCACCTTAAGCACTAGGCTAAACGCCTGCTCCTTGAAACTGTTTAGTTAATGGCTAGATTTCCAAGCTAAGTACAAAAATCAACTCAGGGGCCCAGCGCCTTCGCTCACTTGGTTAATCCTCTGCCTGTGACACCGGTATCCCATACAAGCGCCGGGTTCTAGTCTCAGTTGCTCCTCTTCCAGTCCAGCTCCTCTGCCGTGGCCTGAGAGGGCAGTGGAGGATGGCCCAAGTGCTTGGGCCCTGCACCCACATGGGAGACCAGGAGGAAGCACCTGGCTCCTGGCTTCGGATCAGCGCAGCGCCAGCCGTAGCGGTCGTTTGGGGGGTGAACCAAAGGAAGGAAGACCTTTCTCTGTCTTTCGCTCTAACTCTACTTGTCAAATAAATAAAAAATCTTTAAAAAATCAACTCAGTATGTAACATGGTTGGAAATCGTATATTTGCAGCAGTATTCACCATACTGCTTTTCATGACAACACCATAAAGACTGGCAAACTTTTGTGAGTTAGCCACAGCCAGCCTAAATACCATTTACACAAGAAACAACACAAAATTTTAAGCAAATGATGTTTTGCAGTAGAACAGTTTTCCCTTATACTCTGGCTCTCCTAATTTTTTTTATTACTCAAAGCACTGTGTAGCAACTTTTAATAAAATTTTTTGTACAAATTCAGTCTAGTAGAAATGAAGAGGAGACAACACATTGTCTGTTGTTGTTTTTTGTTTTTTTTTTGTTTTTTTTTTTTTTGACAGGCAGAGTTAGAGAGAGAGACAGAGAGAGACAGAGACAGAGACAGAGAGAAAGGTCTTCCTTTTTCCATTGGTTCACCCCACAAATGGCCACTACAGCCGGTGTGCTGCGCCGATCTGAAGCCAGGAGCCAGGTGCTTCCTCCTGGTCTCCCATGCGGGTGCAGGGACCAAGCACTTGGGCCATCCTCCACTGCACTCCCGGGCCACAGCAGAGAGCTAGACTGGAAGAGGAGCAACTGGGACAGAATCCGGCGCCCCAACCAGGACTAGAACCCGGGGTGCTGGCGCTGCAGGTGGAGGATTAGCCAAGTGAGCCGCGGCGCCGGCCCATCTATTTCTTTATGGTGACTTTACAGAATAGATAATAGTTGTGTTTCAAGGAATTCAAATTAACTTGAGTATCATTTAGGCAACGTCTGCCAAAACAACCCCCAAATTTAAACACATGAGTCACGGATGTCCCCAGTGAAATTACTCAACCTGACAAATATGACAGCAACTACAAACAATACGCCAGAGAAGCGTTTGGATCTTAGCAAACACAGGCACGTCCCTTGGTTAATAATGGTGCTGCAGCTTGGCCGGACTTCATCACTTCATCTCGGGATTTCTCTGACTCAGTCTGTCTTCAGCTGTAACTCAGAGACAAGTCAGAATCTCTAACAAGCTTCCTTAAGATTTTCTATGTGCTTTTTGTTTCTTTCCTTAGAGAATGAAGAGCTGGTTAAACATTTGTACATTTTAATTATCACACAATAACTAAACATAAAACATTACTCTCCCCATCTACACCTTCTCTTCCAGCGGCTCTCAACCTGCTAAGGACTAACCTCTGGCATTTTAGGGTCATTTAACTCTAAACTACTGATCAATCTGACAAACCTTATGTTTCATGTTCCCCATATATATCAAGACCTTCCTGGGCTAAATCATTTTTGTATATATATTTCTCCATTGTTAATTTTTCTTTAGAGGCCAGCATCCACGTGAGTGCTGGTCCAGTCCTGGCTGCTCTGCTTCTGATTCTGCTCCTGCTAGTGAACTTGGGGAAGCAGCAGCAGATGGCCCAAGTGTTTAGGACCTTGCCACCCACACGGGAGGCCTAAATGAGTTCCAGGCTCCTGGCTTTGGCTTGACTCAGGCTCAGCCATTGTGGCCACTTGGGGAGTAACCCAGAGCATAGAAGATCTCTCTCTGTCGCTCTTTTAAATAGTAAAATATGTCTTAAAAATGCTTTTCTTTGGCGCCGGCACTGTGGCTTAGTGGGTAAGGCTGCCGCCTATGGTGCAGGCATCCCTAATGGGCGCCGGTTCAAGTCCTGGCTGCTCCACTTCTGATCTAGCTCTATGCTATGGCCTGGGAAAACAGTTGAAGATGGCCCAAGTCATTGGGGCCCTGCACTCATGTGGGAGACCTGGAAGAAGCTCCTGGCTCCTGGCTTCGGATCGACACAGCTTAGGCTGTTTTGGCCAACTGGAGAGTGAACCAGAGGGATAGAAGACCTCTCTCTGCCTCTCGTTCTCTGTATAACCCTGACTTGCAAGTAAAAGAAAATAAATCTTTAAAAAATGTGTTTAAAAAAAGTTTTTCTTTATCCTTTTATTTATCCAACCAAATCTTAAGGCTCAGTGAAAAATAATCTCTTTGATTGGAACTCCAGAGTCCCCTGGGGAGGTAAGGAAGAGATATACATGACTTAACCCTCCAGGAACCCTGAGAGAAGGGAAGGGAGAAACATACAATGCAATCATCAGAGGCTCCATCTACAGGACATCTTGCCCATCTGGGACCTAACTGAGCACTCTGCAAACTTCTATTCATACTAGGCGAGGCTGATGTCAGTACCCTAATTGGTTCACATAGAATACCTTATCAGCATATACCTTGATCAATCCTGCAAACTTCCTCTTTTAGGGCTGTCGCTGTGGTGTAATAGGTTAAGCATCTGCCTGAGGCACTGGCATCCCATATTGGCGCCAGCTCAAGTCCTGGCTGCTCCACTTCCGATCCAGCTCCCTGCTAACATGCCTACGAAAGCAGTGGAAAATGGACCAAGTCCTTGGACCCCTGCATCCACATGGGAGACCCAGAAGAAGCTCTTTGGCTCCTGTCTTCAGATCAACCCAGGTCCAGCTGTTGTGGCCATTTGGGAAGTGAACCAACAGATGGAAGACCTCTGTTTCTCCTTCTCTGTAACTCTGCCTCTCAAACAAATAAATAAATAAATCTTAAAAAATAAAAAAGAAACACATAAAAACCCACAGACACAGCCCTTATCCACAGCCCCTTTCTGGGTAGGCAACCCTTTGGGGACCCTTCCCAGCTGCTAGGAGATTTCTCTGCTTCTTTCAATAAACTTTCTTCGCTTTGCTCCTTCCTCCTTGTCTGTGTGCCTCACTTCATGGTTATGAGACAACAAGGCCGGCGCTGCGGCTCAAAGGCTAATCCTCCGCCTTGAGGCGCCGGCACACCGGGTTCTAGTCCCTGTTGGGGCGCCAGATTCTGTCCCGGTTGCCCCTCTTCCAGGCCAGCTCTCTGCTGTGGCCAGGGAGTGCGGTGGAGGATGGCCCAAGTTGCACCTGCGCAGGAGACCAGGAGAAGTACCTGGCTCCTGGCTTCGGATCAGCGCGATGCGCCGGCCGCAGCATGCCAGCTGCGGTGGCCGTTGGAGGGTGAACCAATGGAAAAAGGAAGACCTTTCTCTCTGTCTCTCTCTCACTGTCCACTCTGTCAAAAAAAAAAAAAAGACAAAAACCTGGCAGAGAAGAGAGCTGCAATACAGAAGACTGCAACACTCCTTGATGGACCTGGCAGAGAGGAGCGGCTGAGATCCCACTGCAGAGGAGAGTCTGTACCACAGGAGCTGCACCATTTCTTCTTCTTCATTTTTTTAAGATTTATTTTTATTTATTTGAAAGGCAGAGTTACAGAGATGGAGAGAAAAGGACGGAGATAGAGACAGAGAGGGACCTTCCATCTGCTGGTTCACTCCCTTAAATGGCTGCAAAGGCCAGAGCTAGGCCAGACTGAAGCCAGGAGCTACTTCTGAGTCTCACATGGGTGGCAGGAGCCCAAGCACTTGGGATATCTTCCCAGGCCATTAGCAAGGAGGTGGATCAGAAGTGGAGCATCTGGTTCTCAAACCAGCACCCACATAGGATGCTGGTCTTGCATGTGGCAGCTTAGCCTGCTATGCCATAGTGCCAGCCCTGGAAGCTATGCCAAAGAATCTGGCAAAAAAAAAAAAAAAAGAAGAAGAAGATGAAGAAGAAGAAACTGCCACACCTCTTGGGGACAAGACACAGACCCCAGAAACTGGAGCCTCAGACTCCTCCTTGCCAGTACTCCTGCAACACCTTTTTAAGGTCACTGCTGTCTATCCCTGCTCAAAATAACCCCTCATCCACTGAACTTAAGTTACACAGGAAAATAAATTCAGAGCATTTAAATTATAAAGGATTAGAATTCATTTACCTTATTTTATATTAGAAAGAAGTGATCTACAAAAATAAGTGGTTTGCCTGAAATCACACTGATCGACTTAACAAAACCACACCCAGAATTCAAGTTTCCTAACAACTTCTAATCTCCATACTTTTTTTTTTCTCTCTTATGTTTATACCATTCTTTGGCAGTGAATTACAAGTGTGCCTCATTATTTATTATTTCATGTGCTTTCTCCACTTAAGGCTTCAAGCAATTCAAAGGCAGGGACTTTGCATGTATGAGACAGTAAAATTTACTGATTTCTGGTCCCACACTCTGTCCCCATATGAAACAATACTCTTGAATTGAATTTATTGGTTCTTTTATCAAGCAGCATTTCACAACAAATAAATTGTCTAATTAACAAAACTATCTCTGGAAACAGCTGGATTTCCCCTTCACCTGATTCCCATTAAGCAGAGGACTTTTTTTGTGCATCCCTTCCACTGAAAGTGTCAAATACCTAGAAAGGCCAAATGTTGCTGTGTAAGGTTCTTTTTTTTTTTTTTTTTTTTTTTTTTGACAGGCAGAGTGGACAGTGAGAGAGAGAGACAGAGAGAAAGGTCTTCCTTTGCCGTTGGTTCACCCTCCAATGGCCGCCGTGGCCGGCGCGCTGCGGCCGGCGCACCGCGCTGATCCGATGGCAGGAGCCAGGAGCCAGGTGCTTTTCCTGGTCTCCCATGGGGTGCAGGGCCCAAGCACCTGGGCCTTCCTCCACTGCACTCCCTGGCCACAGCAGAGAGCTGGCCTGGAAGAGGGGCAACCGGGACAGAATCCGGCGCCCCGACTGGGACTAGAACCCGGTGTGCCGGCGCCGCTAGGCGGAGGATTAGCCCAGTGAGCCGCGGCGCCGGCTGTGTAAGGTTCTTTACATTCAATTTATATTTTCATAAAAAAAAAAAAAAAACACAAACCCAATTCATGACAAAGATACTGATTTGCCTTATCTTTTGCTCTACCATTACTCAAAACTGTTTCAAGAGCAAATGACAAGGAGTATCTCTCTTCAAATCTGCTCAAACACTTTTTGCTACTTTTCAGCGAAAAACAAGTAGGCGAAACAGAAAGTGTGCCCAAAACACACTGTACTCTTCTAACAGGCCCATTGTTCAACAGTGACACAACTCAAAACACAAACAATTACTCTGTTGTCTACTGAAGGAGACTAGGGTAGCTAACTATACAGCAGAAATGAAGAAAGTAGTGTGTCCGGAACTAGTCAGTCCAACTAGTGGAAATTACTAAATTTATTTTAATCTACTAGGATCAATACGGTACCCCAGGCACAAAACATACACAAACACAAAAGGTAATTTTTAGTACCACATGAGTGTAATAACACAATACTAACTAATCAGACTTCTAATTGTCTCTAATAAACAGCAAGAGCTTCAACACCAGTGGCCCTTACTGTCCCTCTTAAAAAAAAAAAGCCATAAATGCCTTTAACAGCAAAACATCAGTGAAAATGTCCCCAGATCACCAGTGTGACAACATACAGTATACACAGAAATTTGATGACAATGGTATGAAGGAGCCCAAGTAGTTGGACCATCTTTGCTGTTTTCCCAGGTGCATTAGCAGGGAGCTGGATCAGAAATGGAGCAGCAGGGACTTGAACCAGCACCTATATGGGATGCTGGTGTGGCAAGCTTTGGGTTTACCCACTACACCACAGTGCCAGCCCCTGTACCTCCACTATGACATAGACGATAAAACCCAGAATCTATCTAGACTGCAAAATTGAATAGGAGTCTCTCTCATATCAGACTAAGACCTAAAGGGCTATACTATGTATAAGGATAAATGAGTAATGAGTACTAAGCCCTTGGGAGCAGGATGGATAAGAAAGCCACAAGCACTTTAAGCATGGTGAAGGCAGGGGTCGGGGATGCGGAAAGGATCTTTGAAAAATCCTAATAATAAAAAGCATGTTTATGGTTCACATTCATCCCACCTAAGAAGTTTAAAAAAAAAAAAAAAAAAGGTCAACAGACTTAATTGAATGTGTTCCTAAATCCACAGCACTCTCTGGTGAGTGACAGAAGCAAACATAAAACCTCTCTGGAGAAATTAACCTCAACCTAGGTTTCAGATAACACCCAAAGATCAAGTTCCAAGGAAAAGGAGCAGCCACATGGAGAACCAGAAGAACAAGGCTCCCTGACTGAGAACTAGCCCAAGGGACTGGGGAAACAGAACAGAATCATGAGACAGAACATGTACAACAAACCAGGGGAGGAAGAAAAAGAAAAGGGCAGATAGGAAAAACATCGTAAGAGAATTTCCAGAAAGAAAAAATAGTGTCAAAAATTGAAGCAACATTCGAAGTAAAAGGCAGCTGCCCAGACACAGCCGAAGGGAGAATCCATGACCTGGGGGATGCAGCGGAAGAAAATGCTGAAAATACAGCAAGAGAGACAAAGAGACAAAAAATATGCAGGAGGCGTGGGCGTCTGGTGCAGCAGTTGAGATGCTGCTTGAGGCACTCGCATCTCACACAAAGTGCCTGAGGTTGACACCCAGCTCCACGTGCACCTCAAGGTGCAGACTAAGTTCCTGGTTTCTAGTTCCTGGCCTGGCTCAGCCCCAGCTGTCTGAAGAATTCGGGGAGTGCACTGGTGGAAGGAGAAGTCCCTGTGTTCATGTGCATGCTCTCCTCCCACCCTGTCTCCCTCCTTCCCCCAGAAAAAATTAAAAACATCTAAACATTAATGCATTAAGCATCAAACCTAAGTCCAAAAACCCCCAGCAAAAATTAATGCAAAGAAAGAAAGGAAGTAAGCAGCAGAAATTGCTGGACAGAAAGCTAATTTACCACAGAGAAGATCAACAAAGCTAAAAGTTAAATCCTAGACAAGCTGGGGCTGGAGCTCTCTGTAACTCTATCTTTCATATAAATAAAATAATAAAAAAAACCTAGTCAAGCTAGTCAAATCTCCCTGAAAAAATTAATAAAAAGAGCACAAATTAACATTAGGAATGAAAATCAGTTCTGCTGACATCTAGTGAGATGGCACAGGTATCAGACGTTCTGCAAGGTGCTCTCACTCCCGAACATCCCATCCCGCACTGATTTATCATTAAAAAACATCATTAACTGAATCTAGTGCACAGTTCTATTTCACCAAGATTTTTTTTTTACAGTTTTAACATACACTGAAATTTCCCACATACGCAACCACCGGGTAAAGCAATATGAGCTTGCACTTTGTTCTGCTCAGACTTCACTAAGATACGTGTTCAGCATTTGGAAAGTCACTGTCACCAAGAATACTCTGCGCACGCCAGGTAAGTCACCAACAGTGGTCCACTTGTGTTTGACTGCACTGCATGCAAGCCTACGCGCAGACACAAGCGTCCATTACTTCAGAATGGCTTTCAGTGTCAACATATACAAACGAAAATAGGCTTTTCATTAGTTTTCCTTTTCTTTTTTTTTCTATTACACTTAGAACATGATATTGATTTCTCCCTTAAAATTCTGTATGGATAGGCTTAATAATCTGATTTTCATTTCATAGGAAAGCAATGTAACATAGTGTTTAAGAGTATAGATTGTATCTTTTGACTCAGATATCCTATTTCTATTTCCAAAGATACACTGGCAAAAATACAAAGACATATGCATTAGGCTATTACTGTAGCATTATCTGTGCAAAAAAAAAAAAAAAAACTGGAAGCAATTCAAATAGTCATAGATACAGGACTGGCTGAATTAACTATTGTATATCACATACTGAAGTACTGTGAAGCTATAAAAACAAATAAGAGGGGCCTGCACTGTGGCACAGCAGGTAAAGTCACTGCCTGCAATGCCGGCATCCCATACAGGCGCCGGTTTGAGTCCCGGCTGCTCCACTTCTCATCCAGCTCTCTGCTATGGCCTGGGAAAGCAGTAGAAGATGGCCCAAGTCCTTGAGCCCCTGCACCCACGTGGAAGACCTGGAAGAAGCTCCTGGCTTCGGATCGGCGCAGCTCCAGCCGTTGCAGCCAATTGGGGAGTGAACCAGCAGATGGAAGACCTTTCCCTTCCTCCTTCTTCCTCCCTCTCTCTCTGCCTCTGCCTATCAAATAAAGAAATACTTTTTTAAAAAAATGTAAAAAAAAAAAAAGAAAACCACTCTATATACTACCATGGAATGTTCTCCAAGATATATTAAGCGGGGCTGGCGCCGCGGCTCACTGGGCTAATCCTCCGCCTTGCAGCGCGGGCACACCAGGTTCTGGTCCTGGTCGGGGCGCCGGATTCTGTCCCGGTTGCCCCTCTTCCAGGCCGGCTCTCTGCTGTGGCCAGGGAGTGCAGTGGAGGATGGCCCAAGGGCTTGGGTCCTGCACCCCATGGGAGACCAGGAGAAGCACCTGACTCCTGCCTTCAGATCAGTGTGGTGTGCCGGCCGCGGTGCGCTGGCCGCGGCGGTCATTGGAGGGTGAACCAGCGGCAAAGGGAAGACCTTTCTCTCTGTCTCTCTCACTGTCCACTCTGCCTGTCAAAAAAATAAAATAAAATAAAAAATTAAAAAAAAGATATATTAAGCGGAAATGTAAGATGGAAAAATGCAGTGGGGGGGCATATCAATACACACACACACACACACACGTACTTTTTTTTTTTTTTTTTTTAAAGAGAGAGCAAGAAAGAAAGCTCTCATCCATTGGTTTACTCTTCAAATGCCTATAATGGTTAGGGCTAGGCCAAGCAGAAGTCAGGTACTCAATCCAGTTCTCTCACGTGGTTTGGCAGGAACCAATTACTTAAGCCGTAACTGCTGTCTCCCACGGTGATGAACAGCAAACAGCAAGCTGGAGTTAGGAGCTGGAGGCAGTTAGCAAGCCCAGGCACTCTGAAATGATATGTGGGTGTCTTAACTTGCTTCTTAATCACTAGCCAAATACCACCCCTACATGTTTTAATGAAATAAACCATAATTTTTTTCAACTTTTTAAAAAAAGATTTATTTATTTGAGAGGCAGAGTTACAGATAACGAGAGGGAAAGACAGAGAGAAAGATCTTCCATCCACTGGTCACTGCCTAAATGGCCACAACAGCTGGAGCTGAGCCGATCTGAAGTCAAGAGCCAAGGCCGCCTCTGGTTCTCCCATGGGGGTGTGGGAGCCAAGCACTTGGGCCATCTTCTACAGCTTTCCCAGGCCATAGCAGAGAGTTGGACTGGAAGAGGAGCAGCTGGGACTTGAACCGGTGCCCATATGGCATTCTAGCACCGTAGGTGGAGGCTTAGCCCACTACAACATAGCGCCAGCCTCTTCAGTCTTCTTGAGGTATACTTGACACAGTTACAACATGTATGTATGGAGGGATGAGGAACCATGTTTTCTAACAGTTACTTTGAGACAGAAAGGGCACAAAATGGAGAAGAGTGAGTAAAAAGGTAGACTTTTCTGAATGTATTTTGCTTTGTATATTTGATTTTGAAACTTTGTAAATTATACAAAATCACCAGCCTGGGTAAGTCTAACAACACTGCTTGTGATACTCTATCAAAAAGACTTAATCTAACAATCCCTTGCTCACTAAAAACAAAGTCACCTTGTTATTTTTCATTTTGTAGAATAACATATGAACCTTGTTTAGCTTTATGATTAAGAGCAAAATACTGAACAGAATTGAATGTAAACTGGCAGTGGGTCCAAGTTTTCACGGCCCCTGCAACATCTTTAATGAGCACAACATCTATCAAGGGAACGTTTTTGCATTACTGTATGTATTACACACTCAGCAAACACGCACTACCCAGGTGGCATGGACTCTGTTATTACCTATTATGATGGATCCTATTTCCTCTACTGAACTCTATGTGGAAAGATACTGATTTTTAAAGCTTTTTATTCTCCAATAGCACCTAGCGAAGTACAACTTTCATTACAGAAGTTCAAACAACGTTATGAGTTTCAGGCAAACAAACTCCTGCCACTAATCAAGTGTAAACTGAAAGCTGAATCACTGTTCCATTTAGTGCCTTCCATCAATCACCAATGAAATCAAACAGCACCTGTATTACTGATTTCATGGCGAGTTGGGATGGGAGACTGCAGGATGTGAAAAATGTTTTGACAAGTTTTTATCTGAATTTATTGTCTCTTACTTTTTTTTTCCTCCAATGTTTTGCTACCTTAGAAGAAATGAGCGTTACTAATTGCGTAAGACTGTCTATAGGAGCAAGCGATGGGCACCAACTGGAGTCTCAGCTGCTCCACATCCAATCCAGCTCCCTGCTAATGCACCTGGGAAAGCAAACAAGATGGTCCACATGTGTGGAATGCTGCACCCATGTGGGAGACCCAGATGGAGTTCCAGGCTCCTGGTTCAGCTTGGCCCAGCCCAACTCCCAACTAGGAAGGTAACCAGCAGATGGAAAATTTCTCTTTCTCTTTCTCTCTCTCTCTCTCTGCCTCTCCTCTTTATGTAACTCTTGACTTTCAAATAAATAAATCTTCTAAAAAACAAAAAACAGGTCGGCACCACGGCTCACTGGGCTAATCCTCCGCCTTGCGGCGCCGGCACACCAGGTTCTAGTCCCGGTCGGGGCGCCGGATTCTGTCCCGGTTGGCCCTCTTCCAGGCCAGCTCTCTGCTGTGGCCAGGGAGTGCAGTGGAGGATGACCCAAGTGCTTGGGCCCTGCACCCCATAGGAGACCAGGAGAAGCACCTGGCTCCTGCCATCGGATCAGCGCAGTGCGCCGGCCGCAATGCGCCGGCCGCGGCGGCCATTGGAGGGTGAACCAACGGCAAAGGAAGACCTTTCTCTCTGTGTCTCTCTCTGTCCACTCTGCCTGTCAAAAAAAAAAAAAAAAAAAAAAAAAAAAATGGCAAGCAATCCAATAAATGATGAGCACATGATACAAACAAGCATTTGACAGAGATGACTAACAGTGAACACATACCTGAGAATGCACCCAATCACAGAAATTGTGGGAAGACAAATGAAGACCACTAGCAGATACCATTTTACAGTGACAGAAATTATGAAGGTTGGCCCAAATCAAGTGTTGGCAAAGACATGGTGCAAAGAGAATTCTCAAATCACTTTTTTAAAGATTTATTTATTTGAAAGTCAAGAGTTACACAAGGAGAGGAGAGGCAGAGAGAGAGAGGTCTTCCATCCAGCGGTTCACTCTCCAATCGGCCACAACTGCTGGAGCTACGCCGACCCGAAGCCAGGAGCCAGGAGCTTCTTCTAGGTCTCTCACGAGGGTGCAGGGGCCCAAGGACTTGGGCCATCTTCTACTGCTTTCCCAGGCCATAGCAGAGAGCTGGATGGAAGTGGAGCAGCCGGGTCTCGAACCGGTGCCCATATGGGATGCCGGTGCTTCAGGCCAGAGTGTTAACCCACTGCACCACAGCGCCGGCCCCCTCATACTATTTGGAGTGTAAATTGGTAAAACCAAAAGATGACAGCCTATGGACGTGACTGTGCCTTGATAGAGAACATAAAGAACAGTTTCCACAGAGAAAAAGTGAACAGCACATGACACAGAGCTTGATACGGAGTAGTAAAATGAACTAAGACTAGCTGTTAAGTTACAGAGAAAGACATCCCCAGGGCTTTACGCACATTTAGAAGATGCCTTAAAAGAAAGGATCTCAGCCAAATTTCAACTTATTCCCTTAACAACACACCATTCAGGAGCTGGCGCTGCGGTGCAGCAGGCTGAGCTGCAGCATCCCAGATGACACCAGTTCGAGTCCCAAATGCTCCACTTTCGATCTGGCTCCCTGCTACTGTGCCTGAGAAAGGCAGAGGATGGGGCAGTCCCAGACCTGGCTTCAGCCTGGCCCCAGTCTCAGCTGTTGTAATCATTTGGGGAATGAGTCACAGATGGAAGGTCTCTCTGTAATTCCGCCTTTCCTATTAGTAAATAAATCTTTAAAAACAAAACACAACACACTATTCCATAAACTGTGGGATATGTGGAATCTGAATGGGTGGTCATAATTGCTATTTAATTGTGGCTATTGTACTGGACAATGCAGACAAAGAACATTTCCATCAGTGTAGCAAGTTCTAATTGGCAAGCACTGTTGGGAGACAAGTTATTTTTAAGTCAAATGTTCCTAAATCTAAGATTATATCTAAAAAGGTTAAAAACTAAACTTACACTAATGCTTTAATTTTGCCCTTTAATTTGCCAAAACAGGAACGCAAACAACTCGTTTCTGTACCAAATTGGTAAAAAAGTTGTTAACAAGTCACCAAGAACTTGTCTGGATTTAGTAGCATATTTCTCTAAAAATGGGTCTACCATTATATATCCTAATCACTTATGTAAGATTGGTTGTGGATTAACACCCAAGAAATGTGTTTTCATTCTCTAGAATTACTGTTCAACTTTAAAGAGTAAATACCACTATATATGGTTCTAGTTTTTGTTATATGGGGGAAGATTAATCACTACAATTCACCAAGCTTTCCATTTCTAATTTGCTTTCCCACAACACATCTGCTAGCACCCTGTTCCTAAGAGAAGCATTCACATGAAAACCTTTGGGCAAAGCAAAGCAAAGCAGGATGGACTTCTAAGGTACAACACTGCATCAGAAAATCTCTTTCTAGGAGCAGGCATTTGGCACGAGGGTTAAGATGTTACTTGGGACACCACAACCCATTTGCCTCTGTACCCGATCCGGCTTCCTGCTAATGCACACACCCTGGAGGCAGCAAGTGATGGCCCAAGTACTTGGGTTCCTGCTACCCACATGGGAGACCCACACTGGGTTCTGGGATTCTGTCTTTGGCCTGGCCCAGTGGCAGCATTTGAGAAGTGAACTAGTAGATGAAAGATCTCTCTTTCTCTCTGCCTTTCAAATAAAAATATAAAAGTGGGACTGGCACTGTGGTGTAGTGGATAAAGCTGCCACCTGCAGTGCTGGCATCTCATATGGGCGCTGGTTCGAGTTCCAGCTGCTCCACTTCCAATCCATATCTCTGCTATGACATGGGAAAGCATAAGATGGCCCAAGCCCTTGGTCCCCTGCATCCACATGGGAGACCTGGAAGACAGCACAATACTAAGCTTTATCAGTAGAGGGCGCCACAGAGACTGCAGAGGAGAAGTTTTGCTTCCTGATCCAGCTTTCACTGGACTCCTGAAGGACCAACCGGTGGCTCATCCAGCACCAGGGTCCTACAGGCCAAAGTGGCCAGCACTGAGTCTACCAGAATCCTGTTCTAGCAGCCAGCAGCTTCCTTCCCCCACACATACAGACTTCTTGGGCACTTCTGTGTAATGTTTAACACCTCCCTCTGAATAGCTTTCCTTGGCACTCTAAGGCACAGATGTCCAGCAACTTTGGCCAGCCAGAACCATTAAATTACAGAGAACTCCTGCCTTTCAATGATCCATAGCCATGCTGTTTCCCATATAGTCTGGATCTCAGCTCCGAGGGATGGGAGGGCTCTTACCTGGGTACTTAATCTCAGCCTATGGGGGGATGGCACTGTGGTGCAGCAGGTAAAGCACCGGTATCCCATATCGGTGCTGGTTCATACCCCAGCTGTTCCACTTCTGATCCAGCTCCCTGCTAACAGCCTGGGAAAAGCAGTGGAAGACGGCCCAAGTGCTTGGGCCCCTGCCATCCACATGGAAGACCTGGAAGAAGCTCCTGGCTCTGGCAGGGTTAGAGAGATCTTCCATTTTGCTGGTGAACTCCCCAGATGGTTGCAATGGCCAGGGCTGTTCCAGGCTGCAGCCAGGAGCCTAGGGCAGGTACTTGGACCATCTTCTACTTTTTCCCAGGCACATTAGCAGAGAGCTGGATCGAAAGTGGAACAGCTGGGTCTCGAACCAGTCCCCATATGGGATGCGGGTGTCACAGGTGGCAGCTTAACCTGCTATGCCACAACATCAGCTCTGCAAATAAATGATTTAAAAACAAACAAACAAACGCACCACCTAGTCTACAGGCATTCCCGTGGGTACTCGACCTCAGTCCCAAGGCCCTCCCCTGGGCACTCTACTCTGCCTGAGGGCCCCTCCCTAAGTATTCTATCCCAGCCTCAGGGGCAGTAGTTGCTCCTTTATTTTCCTATTCCCACATTCTTAGAGTTCTATTTAACATCTTACTAGGTAAGCCCTCATTGCCCAATTCCCCTGGTATAGTAAATCACTCTTTTTACGTTCAAATTGCTGAAGTTTCTCTCTCCTGACTGATCCTAGTCATCAAGTACTTACGTACTTCCTTTTGTTTCTGTGACCTAGCTTCTAATTTTCCTTCTTTTTACAAGATTATAAACTCTTGGATGGCAAGGATTTATTTCCTTACTTTATTTTATTTTATTTTTTGACAGGCAGAGTGGACACAGAGAGAGAGAGAGACAGAGAGAAAGGTCTTCCTTTTGCCGTTGGTTCACCCTCCAATGGTTGCCTCGGCCGGCGCACCGCGCTGATCCGATGGCAGAAGCCAGGTACTTATCCTGGTCTCCCATGGGGTGCAGGGCCCAAGCACTTGGGCCATCCTCCACTGCACTCCCTGGTCACAGCAAAGAGCTGGCCTGGAAGAGGGGCAACCGAGACAGAATCTGGCACCCCAACCGGGACTAGAACCCGGTGTGCCGGCGCCACAAGGCGGAGGATTAGCCTAGTGAGCCACGGCGCCGGCCTATTTCCTTACTTTTTAAAACTAGCATTATAGTTCTGTCATGTCTCTTTCTTGTACTCTTTAGGTTTAATTTTATTTATTTATTTGAAAGGCAGTTACAGAGAGGGAGAGACAGAGAGAGATCTCTCATCCACTGGTTCACTCCCCAAATGGTGGTGACAGCCAAGCCTGAGCCAGGCCAAAACCAGGAGCCTGGAACTACATCCAGGTCTCCTACATGGGTGGCAGGGACCCAAGCACTTGTGTTATCTTTAGCTGCTTTCCCAGGCACCTGGATGGGAAGTAGAGCAGCCTGGATTTTCTATTGGTGCCCATATGGGGTGCCAGCTATGCAGGCCACGATGGCGACCCCTCCACACTCCTCTTTATATATTTTACACTAACATAATGCTTTTAATACAGAGGCACTAACAACTGTATAAACTCAAAATAAAACTTTCTTATTTATCTATTTAAGAGATGGCATACTTCCCACATCTATTGGTTCAATCCTCAAATGCCTCCAATGGCCAGGGTTGAGCCAGGCAAAACCCGGAAGCCAGGAACTGGATCCAGGTCTCCTAAGGACCCAATAATTGAGCCTTTACCTCCTGCTTTCCAGAGTACACATTAGCAGGAAGCTGGAACTGGGAACAGAGGCAGATCTCAAACCCAGGCACTCTGATATGAGATGCAGCTTAACCGTTAGGCCAAACACTTGCCCCAAATAAGATACTTTTTTTTCTTTTCTTCTTTTTTTTTTTTTTTCCAGATAGAGTGGACAGTGAGAGAGAGAGAGAGAGAGAGAGAGAGAGAGGTCTTCCTTTTGCCGTTGGTTCACTCTCCAATGGCCGCCGTGGCCGGCGCACCGCACTGATCCGATGACAGGAGCCAGGTGCTTTTCCTGGTCTCCCATGGGGTGCAGGGCCCAAGCACTTGGGCCATCTTCCACTGCACTCCCGGGCCACAGCAGAGAGCTGGCCTGGAAGAGGGGCAACCGGGACAGAATCTGGCGCCCCGACCGGGACTAGAACCCAGTATGCCAGCGCCGCAAGGTGGAGGATTAGCCTAGTGAGCCACGGCGCCAGCCCCAAATAAGATACTTTCTAACGACCCACTTTATTCCAGTGAGGTATAAATCACCTGGATAGCAGAATTATGCATCCCCCAGCGTCCCTGGGCTATGAAGCCTGCCTACAGGCTTAGACCCTGTAAGACAAAGGATAATGAACTGCTCGTGCCCACAAAATGAGCTCCAGAATCATGAATGATGCTTATTATTACTGGATAAATATGAGTAAGAAGGTAAGAAATTATGGTCAGAACATTGGTGACTGTTTATTAGCAAACTAGATAATCCTGTTGGAGTTTCAGGGTGAGAAAGTCAGAAGTGAAGGAGGCTCTGTGGTAAATTTCTGCTCTGTGCTTTGGGAAACCTAGCAGGACCACTTCTTCAAAAGCACTGCCACCATCACTGAGGGTCACCTGTGAGCAAACAGGGAGCCAGAAGCCATCCTCAACTTGCCTTGCTACCGTCCACTGAAACTGCACTCTGCAATTTATCCCAACACAACTCACTAACTAGAAATGTGTATGAAGTACTTGTTTTCATCATGCCTCAAAACAGCTTTCTGCGGGACTGCCCTCAGAAACAAATCAGGAATGCGAGCCATAGCTGGAAGTGCAGAAAATATACCTACCAAGCAACTGCCTTGAGTTCAAACATGAAAACAGTTGTGACACTTTCCAAATAAAACTTTAGGTTACT
This sequence comes from Oryctolagus cuniculus, assembly GCF_051225735.1. NCBI lineage: Eukaryota > Metazoa > Chordata > Mammalia > Lagomorpha > Leporidae > Oryctolagus > Oryctolagus cuniculus. Next base: position 83,135,983 of record NC_142870.1, on the reverse strand, counting down.
AAAAACCTAAACTAGAGTGCAATGTGGACTGGCTATTTATTAATAGTCTTCAATGAAATATAAAACGTGTCTAGAAACTTTTAGAGTAATTCGACAGAGTAATTTACATCTGTTGACCCTAATAACAAGAAAAACAACATGGAGTTTGCATTTTGTACATTTGCTTCCCCCTCTTTAATTTCTATTTTACGGTATTTTACAAAAAGTTAGTAGTTTACAACAGAAAAGTTTCTGAGAAGTACTAATCCAAAGCATTCAATTCTGAACATAAAAAAAAATTTCGCAAAGAATCTAAATACACATTTCTCAAAAAATACACAAATGACCACAAGCACATGAAAAAATTCTTAACACATAAGTCATCAGGAGGAAACAGCATTTCACAGCAACTAAGACAGCTATGATCAGAAAGAAAACAACAAGTGTAGGTGAGGGTACAGAGAAATCGGAACACTCAAACACTGCTTCTGAGAAAATGGTGACACCACAAAAACACTGAGTTACCATATGACTATGAACATAAAGAAGTGAAAACCTACATCCATACCAAAACCTGCATAGAAACGTTAACTCAGCATTATTCATATAGCTGATGAATGTATAAATGAAATGTTATATACATCCACAATGGATTATTACTCAGTGATAAAAAGGAATGAAGTACTGACACATGCTGTAACACACATGGATCATGAACACATTGTGCTAATCAAGTCAAAGAAGACAATCACAAAGACCACATACTGTATCATCCCATTTATACATCCAGAAAAGGCCAATTTAAAGACCATAAAAATGTATTAGTGGTTGTTCAGAGTGGTGACAGGAAAATGCTGGAATAAAATCAGAGACTGCTATTGAGTGTGAATCAAGTATTCTGGAATTGGACTGTGGTGATGGCTGCACAACCTCATGAACACACAAAAATCCTCACTGCACTGTGCACCATAAAGGGTCAATCTTATCACATATGAATTATACTTGTCTTTATTAAATGTAAGGGAATTTTTAAGGAAAAGAAAGAAATCATGGTGGGGCAGACACATATGCAGACAGCAAAGAGTGACCTGAAGCCAGCAAAGGCAAGGAAGGAACGTTTTCCTCTAGAGAAGTTAAAGAATATGCCACAGAGGCTGGAGCCGTGGTGTAGTAGGTTAAGCATCCGCCTGCGACGCCAGCATCCCATATGGGCGCTGGTTCGAGTCCCAGCTGCTCCACTTCTGATCCAGCTCTCTGCTATGGTCTGGGAAACCAGAAGATGGCCCAAGTCCTTGGGCACCTGCAACTGTGTGGGAGACCTGAAAGAGGCTCCTGGCCCCTGGCTTCAGATCGGCCCAACCCTGACTGCTGCAGCTACTTGGGCAGATAAACCAATGGATGGAAGATCTCCTTCTCTCTGTAACTCTGCCTTTCAAATAAATAAATCTTTAGGGGGGAAAAACGACTTCCCCTCTTCTCTGTAACTCTGCCTTACAAACAAACAAACAAAAATCTATAAAAAAAAAAAAAAAGACTCCTAAAATGATTTGAAGAATGGAAGTATTACTGGAGTAAACATACAATCTTTCACTGGGACAACTCTGAAGATGACAAACCATTTATAATTTGTGTTCAAGAGAAGAATCACTTTTATGATGTCACAGCCATGTCTCCTACGTTCTACAGTATTCTTCTTCATATCTGAAATTAAAGGTTGACAACAGTCATCACTTAAAAAAAATCTGCCATCTGGATTATTTACTCTGCTAGTGAAAACTTCCATCCCGTGAAAAAACATAGCAGAAATATTGTTTTTCCATTTTAAATAAACTAACTTCTTAGGATAACACTTTTAAAAAATCATTTAAGGCTTTCACACCTCTATCATAATTCTCTAATTGCCAAGCCTGTCCATGCCTCACAAAACATCTAAGTCACTCAGCCCATGACTTAATCATTATGTCTCTCTTATCCCCATATTTACTCAGTCCCTCCCTGTCTACCCTGAACATGGCAGGTAGCAACCTGCAAACAGGCTAAATGTTATCACTTCACTCTCCTACCCAAAACCTCACAACAACTCTTAATCTAAGATTCAGCCCCATAGAGCCCTCATGATCAGGCCCTGTCTAACCATTCAGCCTCATCTCTTTCTGGCCTTTCTTCCTCCATGCTTTAGATTTTGGCATTCTTTGAGTTTCTACTACAAGCCTTCACTCTGGACATAACCTTTCTGGAAGGCTTCCTGTTTGGTGATCATTCCATTTGCTCAGGACTGAGGACCAACAGAGATCCTGAGACACAGGACTTTTAGTGTTAAAAACCAGAAAGCCTCAGGCAAACCAGGGAGAGCCGATCACTTCTACTTTTGGTCTGCCATTTCTCTTTACTGACACTTCAAAAACTGGCCTAAATGTCACCTTCTCAGGAAGCTTCCCTGATACTGGCTTACTCTCATACCACACACCCAGTTCATTTCCTTCTTTTCTTAAAGACACTATTTTATTTTTAAATTTCATTTTATTTGAAAGGCACAGAGATACACAGAGAAAAAGAGACAGAAGATCTTCCATTTACTGGTTCCCTCCCTAAAATGCTGGCAATAGCAGGGGCTGGGTCAAGTTAAATTCAGTCTAAAACTCAATCCAGGTCTCCCACTGGGAGATAGGAAACCAACACCTTGAACCGTCTTCTGCTGCTTCCCAGGTGTGCAATAAAGGAAGCTGGAGTCAGAAGCAGAAACTGTGGGGCTGGCGTTGCAGCACATCAGGTTGTGGGTGCTGGCTGGCGTTCTGGCTGCTCCACTTCCCATCCAGCTCCCTGCTGGTGTGCCTGGGAAAGCAGTGGAGGATGGCCCAAGTGCTTGGGCCCCTGCACCCTCTTGGGAGACACCGATGAAGCTCCTAACTTCTGACTTCAGCTGGAGTGGGCCAGGCCATTGCGGTCATTTGGGGAGTGAACAAGCGGATGGAAGACCTCTCTCTCTGTCTTCCCCTTTCCCCTCTCTACTTCTGCCTTTCAAATAAAATAAACCTTACAGGAAAAAAAAAAAAGAAAAAGAAAAAGAAAAAGAAAAATAAGAATCAGAGCCTGGACTTGAACCCAGGCACTAGTATATAGGATGTAGACATTTTGAGCAACATTCTAAGCACCGCACCAAGCATCCAGCCTCCTCTTTTATCTTTTTTTTTTTTTTAAGATTTATTTATTTATTTGAAAGTTACAGAGAGGCATAGAGGTCTTCCATCCACTGGTTCACTCCCCAAATGGCCACAATGGTTGGAGTTGGGTTAATCGGAAGCCAGAAGATTCTTCTGGATCCCCCATGCAGGTACAAGGGACCAAGCACGTGGGCCATCTTCCAGTGCTTTCTGAGGCCATTAGCAGGGAGCAGGATTGGAATTGGAGCAGCTGGGACTTGAACTGCTGCCCACATGGGATGCTGGTACTGCAGGTGGCAGCTTTACCCACTGCGCCACAGCATCGGCCCTCCCCCTTTTATCTTTTTTTTTTTTTTTTTTTTTTTTTTTTGACAGGCAGAGTGGACAGTAAGAGAGAGAGAGACAGAGAGAAAGGTCTTCCTTTTTTGCCGTTGGTTCACCCTCCAATGGCCGCCGCGGCCAGTGCGCTGCGGCCGGCGCACCGCGCTGATCAGAAGGCAGGAGCCAGGTACTTATCCTGGTCTCCCATGGGGTGCAGGGCCCAAGCACTTGGGCCATCCTCCACTGCACTCCCTGGCCACAGCAGAGAGCTGGCCTGGAAGAGAGACAACCGGGACAGAATCCGGCGCCCCGACCGGGACTAGAACCCAGTGTGCTGGCGCTGCAAGGCGGAGGATTAGCCTAGTGAGCCACGGCGCCAGCCTCCCCCTTTTATTTTAACATTCATTACACCGAATTTGCTCTCTAAAGGTCTTCTCTAACTACATTATCAACTCAACAAGCATGGGTCCAGTGAGTATCTTGTTAACCACTGTATCACTAGCATCTAACATTGTGACCAGTCACGAGTAAGCAACTGAGCAATTATTTGTTGAATAAAAAAATCAGTGAATGAATAGACTTTATCTGTGAAGCAATCATAATTACGCTAGTAGAGATCCAGAAAAAGTTGAAGATACACTCAATATTCTGTCTTCTCTAAAGTCACTACCTAGAAAGCCAAGATAATTAAATTCTCCATTTATCTTGACCCTAACAATTGATAAAAAAAAAAATCCAGAAAGCTCATACCTTTACCACTGTGTCCAGCATGCAATCAGTCTAAACTCTAAGTACACAACCTCTAATACTAGTACTCCACAGTGTTTACCAGAGTACACTCCCAACCAGGACAGGATTTAAAGAAGAGGACCATGGCCGGCACCACAGCTCACTAGGCTAATCCTCCGCCTGCGGTGCCGGCACATCGGGTTCTAGTCCCAGTTGGGGCACTGGATTCTGTCCCGCATGCCCCTCTTCCAGGCCAGCTCTCTGCTATGGCCCAAGTGCTTGGGCCCTGCACCCGCATGGGAGACCAGGAGAAGCGCCTGGCTCCTGGCTTCAGATCAGCACAGCATGCCAGCCACAGTGGCCATTGGAAGGTGAACCAATGGTAAAGGATGACCTTTTTCTCTGTCTCTCTCACTGTCTACTCTGTCAAAAATTAAAAAAAAAAAAAAAAAAAAAAATTAAAAAAAAAAAAAGAGGACCAGTCAGTAAGGCCTAGCTGATGAGACAGGAAGGAGATGGAGGGTACACAGCAACCATCAGTAGGAAATACCTAAAGTTTGAAGGGTATGGTGTTTTGCTTTGTTTTTTTTTTTTTTTCTTTTTTTTTTTTTTTCTTAAGAATTATTTATTTATTTTAAAGGCAGAGTTACAGAGAAGGAGAGGGAGAGAGATCTTCCACTTGCTGGTTCACTCCCCAGATGGCCACAACAGCCAGGACTGAGGTAGGCTGACGCTAGGAGCCAGGAGCTCCTTCCGGGTCTCCTATGTGGGTGCCTACGCCCAAGCACTTGATCCACCTTATGCTGCTATCCCAGGCATATTAGCAGGGCACTGGACCTGAAGTGGAGGAGCCTGGATTCGAATCAGTGCCCATACAGGATGCTGGTGCTGCAGGCCATGGCTTTTAAGCCACTGGGCCACATCACCAGACCCAAGGGGTTTGGTTTTCATGGTGTTTTTATTCCCATAATAAAAGTAGTACATGAGCAGATATATAAAAACCCCACATCAGAATAAACTAAAAAACAAGAAATATCCATAATTCCACTTTCCAGAGACAACTGTTTGTGGTATTTTCACGCTAGAAGTTACTAAGCAGGAAAATTATAAGAGTTGGGGAGAAAAAACTTAAATTAAGTCTCTCCTAATGTATTCATTCAAATATTTATTTAAGATTTATCAAAAAAAATGCCGGCACCGCAGCTCAATAGGCTAATCCTCCACCTTGCGGCGCTGGCACACTGGGTTCTAGTCCCGGTCGGGGCACCGGATTCTGTCCCGGTTGCCCCTCTTCCAGGCCAGCTCTCTGCTGTGGCCAGGGAGTGCAGTGGAGGATGGCCCAAGTGCTTGGGCCCTGCACCCCATGGGAGACCAGGAGAAGCACCTGGCTCCTGGTTTCGGATCAGCGCGATGCGCCGGCCGCGGCGGCCATTGGAGAGTGAACCAACAGCAAAAGGAAGACCTTTCTCTCTGTGTGTGTCTCTCTCTCTCTGTGTCCACTCTGCCTGTCAAAAAAAAAAAAAAAAAAAAAGATTTATCAAAAAATGTATCAGATACTAAAGATTTATCTTACTTTGAAGCTCACAGTAAGCAGAATATAGTTAAGAGATGACTGCTCTGCAATGAGATAACTTGCAGAGACCGATGGAATTCAGTAGTAAAGAGGAGCCAGGGGGCTGGCACTGTGGTGTAGCGAGTAAAGCCGCCACCAGCAGTGCCGGCATCCCATGTGGGTGCTGGTTAAAGTCTCAGCTGTTCCACTTCCTATCCAGCTCTCTACTGTGTCCTAGGAAAGCAGTAGAAGATAGCTCCAGCCCGTGGGCCACTGCAAGCCCTTGGGCCCCTGTGGGAGACAGAAAAGAAGCTCTTGGCTTCGGATCAGCACAGCTCCGGCCATTGCAGCCATCTGGGGAGTGAACCAGAGGATGGAAGACCTCTCTCTGCCTCTCCTTCTCTCTCTGTGTAACTCAAGTAAAATAAATAAATCTTTAAAAGAAAAAAAAAAAAAAAAAAAAAGGAAGGAGCCTTAAAAAAAAAAAAAAAAAAAAGAGCCAGGATGGGGCCAGCACTATGTAGTGGCCTGCAGTGCTGGCATCCTCTGTGGGCGCCAGTTCAAAACCCAGCTGCTCCACTTCCAATCCAGCTCTCTGCTATGGCCTGGGAAAGGAGTAGAAGATGACCCAAGTCCTTGGGCCCCTGCAGCTGCATAGGAGACCCAGAAGTTCTTGGCTTCAGATCAGCCCAGCTTCAGCTGCTACAGCCATTTGGGGAGTGAACTAGCAGATGGAAGATCTTTCTCTGCCTCTGCCTCTCTGTTAACTCTGCTTTCAGATAAATAAATCTTAAAAAAAAAAAAAAAGAGAGAGAGAAGCCAGTTCTCCAGTTTCTGTGACAGTCTTAAGAACTGGCTTCCAAAGGATGAGAAGGAATTTGCCAGGCAGGGAAAGAAAGGAAGGTCTCTGTATACAGAGGAAACAGGGAGTGAGATTTTGTAATTCAAATGTGATCTTTTTTTTTTCTTTCTTCCTCTTGGCCACTACCCAACTGCTACAATAAAAAAAAAATGAAACAATGACCAAGCATGAAGGACATGGGAAGGCTCAGAAATTGTTTTAAAACTGCCTGTAAGGTAGGGAATGGGGAGAGAATAAGCAAGCCACAATGGCCAAAGATTACTGAAAAAGTATCAAGAAGAATGAGTTAAACACTGTGAAGTCTAGTTTCCCCTAAGTTTAGCTACAAATCCCAGACCCCCATTCAGAATAGGAAAATGGGATGGGAGAGGCAATAAATATTTGAGAAGTGTTCCATCTCACCAGATCACAAAAAAGATGAAAATCAGAGAGAACCATTTCCCTACTATCAAAATGGTAATCTACCAGTCTAAGATAAAACTGTAAGATGAAGGCCAAGTCTGATTACCTAAGTGGTTATCTAAGTTTCAAAGAATTGGACCTGTCCCAGGAAGAGCCCTACCAGCAGCACATGCAATAAATCAGGAAGGCACACAAATCATGCCATTCGGAATTCAGTTTCACAGAGAGAAACAGAAGCCACTGCCCTAGCCCAGACCTGCCACAGCAGAGGCATTTCCATGAGCCACTGGACATGAGACCAGGAGCATTCATCCCTCATAGCAATGCCCTGACAAGAGGATGCTACCAGGACCCCAGTGCAACCATCCAGGCAAGGACAACCCACAGTGTTTACAAATGCACATCAGATAATATATAACAGGTACTAGCAGGAAAAAATTCAACAGAAAGCAAAGCAGCACAGGGAAGAGGGATGGTTATCCTACATGCAAATGTGAAGCCTGCATTAGAAGTTAAACTACTTGAGGACACAGAACTAATTTCAAATGCTGTTTGGCAAACTCTGTGAAAGAGGCACAGGGAGAGAGAGACAGAGACAGAGACAAATCGATCTAAGATCAAATGAGAGTAATTTTTTTTTTTTTTTTGGACAGGCAGAGTTAGGGAGAGCGAGAGAGACAGAGAGAAAGGTCTTCCTTCCATTGGTTCACCCTCCAAATGGCAGCTATGGCCGGCCAGCTGTGCCGATCTGAAGCCAGGAGCCAGGCGCCTCCTACTGGTCTCCCATGCAGGTGCAGGAAACCAAGCACTTGGACCATCCTCCACTGCCTTCCCGGGCCACAGCAGAGAGCTGGACTGGAAGAGGAGCAACTGGGACAGAATCCGGCGCCCCAACCGGGAGTAGAACCCGGTGTGCCGGCACCGCAGGTGGAGGATTAGCCAAGTGAGCCACGGCACCGGCCAAAAGGAGAGTAATTTAAGAAGAAAAGGAAGCAGGATAAATTTTTAAGGATGCACATAAATTAAAATTACCAAAAAATTACAATAGTAGAAACAAAGTCAGCAATGGAGGCAAAAAAGAAAGTCAAATGAGTGATTAAAAACACAAACAACTGAGCAGCTCACATGGAGGAGAGAAAAGGTCCCTGAGCTAACCTAATTACAAACGTTTTCAAGGAAGAAAACAGAACAGCTGAAAAAAAGCAATAACCAAAGGTATTTTGGGAAGTGAAAAAAGAACCAAGTTGCAGATCATAAGGAACTAATGCTTCAGGCAACATTAGTAAACATGCACAGGACATGATCTGTCAAAATACCTCAATAAAAAGAAAAAAGAAAATTCTTACCACTGTCCAGGCATAGGAACAACGGGCCAGGTGGAGGTCGACAGGAAATAGCGTCGACAGACTTTCTGAGGGGCCTCCCACCACAGATTCTAGGTGAAAATGGATGCTAGCCCAGGCACAGGATAAATCAATTTAAATGTGAAACTGAATAAAGTTTAAATAATGTGTGTTAACACTGAATGTAATTATCAGGATAAAAGTCTTGAAACAAAATGAAGTTAAAAACATGAAGTACAAAAAAATGTGCTAACAATATTCTGAGTATGCTGGGCGGCGCACCCATCATGGAGCGGGAAGGGAGATAAGTGAGGGCGAGTTGAGAGAAAAAGCTACATTCTTCAGTACATGGAGAGTCGAAATAACTTTCTTTTTAAGATTAACAAATCATAAAATCTTACTTTTTTTCAATGTGTATTTAGACTTGAATTTACTTAAACTAGTATACATTTAAAAACAGGATTACATCCCAAATACCTGAGATAAAAGCAGGCATCAAATATAATTTATCAAGTAAAAACCAGAAAACACAGACAGATAACTGGATAAACAAAATGTGTGTATATAAATCTGTAACTACATCTATATATAGAAAATGAAAGAATTAAGTACCAATACATGCCACAACATGCATGGATCTTGAGAACATGCTACATGAAATAGACCATACAGACAAATAATGCACGCTTCTACTTTCATGAAATATCTAGAAGAGGCAGAAGGTAGATTGAGGGTAGTATACTGGGGTTCCTAACAAGGAGTCAAATTTTTAATAAGTACATAGTTTCAGGTGGGAAGAGCAAAATATTTCTAGACATGAATGGTGGTGATGGCTGCACAACAGTGTGCATATAATTACTGCGAAAGAACTGCATATTTAAAAATGGTTATGTTGGTAATTTTATGCTACATATATTCTATAACTTAAAAAATATAAAACAAAGCAGCAGCAATGAACAATTTAAAATATTAAATAACAGAAACATACCACAAAGTATTAGTTATGACAACAAACATAAATGCTTTCTTTAAGCATTAATTTTGGACTAAAACAAACTACATCAATATAAAAGAGACACAACAAAAGGAAAATGGCAAGGAAAACAAAGTTGAGTAATAACATATTACAAAGAAATAAAATACAGTCAGGAATTTAAAACAAGTAAAATGTAAGATGCAAAAATATTAAGTAGGACAATCATTGTTATTAATAAAGGTATAATCCATAATGAAGATCTTTAGTAGTATAAAACTTACATATGCACCAAATAATACTGCATCAAAAAAACAGAATAAAAATCACCAGAGCAAGAGAAAGAGGAGCCAAACCGCATACCAGGAGAAAATATTTGTAAAATAAATCTGTGATAAAAAGGACTATTACCCAAAATATACAAAGAACTCTTAAAACTCAACAACAGAACAACTTGATTAAAAATTAGGCAAAACTGGATGTTGCTGACATTTTGAGACAGAACCAACAGATGGGCCAACTCTGCTTGCCTTTCAAATAAATACAGTAAAATTTTATAACTGGGCAAAAGAGGGACAGGTGCTGTGGAACAGCAAATTAAGACACCACTCACAACACCACATCCCATGCTAGAGTGCAAGTTCAAGTTCTGCCTGCTTTGCTTCCAACCCAGCTTCCTGCTACTGTGTCCTGGGAAGCAGTAGATCATGGCTCAAGTGCTTGGCCCCTGCAGCCCATGCAGACCTGAGAGGAGTTCCAAGCTCCTGGCTCGGTGTGGCCCAGCCTTGGGTATTGCAGGCATTTGGGAAATGAACCAGTGGATAGAAGAAGACCTCTGCTTCTCTATCTGATTTTCAAACAGAATGAAAACAATTTTTTTTAAAAGAAAAGAACATTGAAAAATTAATGACTACAATTAATTAAAATAAGGAATACTGTCCCTACTAGGATTAATAAGGACTCAGGCTTATAATTAATGAGAGCTATTAGTAAGGAATAACAATTCAGGTAAGATAATATGAATCACTAAATTTAATTAACAGGTATATTTAATACGCTGTAGACTGCAAACAGAAAATGTTCTTGTTAAGTTCTTACAAAATAATTACAACATGGATTATGCTTTAAGTCACAAAAAAACCAATGGAAAAAAATACAGAGGTGAAAAGAACTGTCATAACTGTCTCATGTCAAAAATGAAATCAAAAGTAGAACTACCAACTATTTGGAAAGTACTAATTATAACACCATTCACATAAACTATATAGCGCTGCCAAAGCTGTTCTCAGAGGCAAATTAAGAGCATGAAATGCTTTTATTAAAAGAAAAAAAAAAGCTGGGGCCAGTGCGGTGGCATAGCGGGTAAAGCCGCCCACCTGCAGTGCTGACATCCTGGCTTCTCCACTTCCTTCCAGCTCTCTGCTTTGACCTGGGAAAGCAGCAGAAGACGGCCCAAGTCCTTGGGCCTCTGTACCCACATGGGAGACCCAAAGGAAGCTCCAGGCTCCTGGCTTCGGATCAGCACAACTCCCATTGTGGCCAACTGGGGAGTGAACCAGCGGATGGAAGACCTCTCTCTCCCTCTCTCTCTGCCTCTCTCTCTGTGTAACTCTTTCAAATAAAAAAAAAAAAAGAAAAAATTTCAATAAATTAGAAAAGGTATCACAAAAAACAACAACAACAACAACAACAAGAGAACCAAATAAAAAAGTAAAAATCAGCAATTCAGAAAATGGTAAATCATTTACATCAATAAATCTCAAAACTGGTTATTAAAGTCCATGAAGCAGGGGCAATTGTTTAGTGGTTGAGACATGGGTTAAGGGGCCGGCGCTGTGGCGTATCTGGTAAAGCTGCAGCTTGCAGTGCCGGCAGGCATCCCATATGGGCGCCAGCTCAAGTCCCGGCTGCTCCACTTTTCCCCTGGAAAAAGATGGTACAAGTGCTTGGGCCCCTGCACCCACACCACATGTATGATCTAGATGAAGTTCCTAGCTCCTGGCTTCAGCCTGGCCCAGCCCTGGCCTTTGTGGCCATTTGGGGAGTGAACCAGCAGAACCAGCAGATGGAAGCTCTCTCTCTCTGCCTCTACTTCTATCTGTAACTTTGCCTCTCAAATAAATAAATAAATCTTAAAAGACATAACTACCAGAGTACTTGGGTCAGATTCCCAGGCCCCCTCCCAGTTCAAGCTTCACCAATTCCAAGTTCCTCTACTGCAGTGATAGCTCAAGTAATTAGGTCCCTGCCACTCATGGACACCTGTTGAGTGCTTGGGTGCCTGCTTCTCATATATTTAGGAAGTGAACCAGCCCATGGGAGTACTCTCTGTCTCTTCCTTTCAAGTTAAAAGGAATAATAATAATAAAGTTATAACCAGAGATAAAGATTTATTCAAAGATAACCATAGTGCTATTTATATCTTTAAAATCAGAAATAATTTACAGTGAAACTGTAAAGGCACAATCCTAAAATACAATGTTAGCTCAATGTTAAAAATCAATTAAAAATATTTCTAAGAAGAACAAAGGAAGCATTCAAGATTTAATGTTAAATTTTAAAAATATGGTAACAAATTATTCAGAATGCCTTGTTCCTGCTTCATAAAAATTACCTATGTGGGGGCTGGTGTTTTGGCATACCGGCTAAAGTCACCATCCATGACATGGACAGCCCATGTGGAAGCCAGTTCAAGTCCCAGCTGCTCCACTTCCAATCTAGTTCCCTACTAATGGCCTGGAAAAGGCAGCAGAAGATGACACAAGTGGTTGGGTCCCTGCCACCCATATGGGAGACCCAGATGAAACTACTGGCTCTTGGCTTCAGCCTGGCCCAGCCCCAGTTGTTAGAGGCATTTGGGGAATAAACTAGCAGAATTGAAGCTCTGTTTCTCCCTCACTAACTCTGATTCTGAAATGAAGAAACAAATCTTTTTTTCTTTTTACTGGAATCTTAAAAAATGTTTATTATATTTATTTTCATCTATTTGAGAGGCAGAGTGACAGAGACAGAGCTATTCTCTACCTGCTAGTCCACTTCCCAAATGCCTGTACCAAATGCCAAAGCTAGGAGCCAGCAACTCCATCCTGATCTCCCCTGTGAGTAGCAGGGACTCACACTGCTATAAAACAAATCATTGCTACAGAAACAAATCTTTTTAAAAATTATGTATAAACAACATATAAAGAAGACAAAGCATTGGCAAGAGACATCCCAAAACACCAACAAGAGTTAGAGATAATGGAATAACATTTTTAAAAAAACTATTCTTTTCAAATATTTAATCAGGAAGATGGAGAAGATTGGGAATTACAAAAGGGATACTTTAGCAAGCAACTGGCTAATACTTCTACTACATCTGTGAATGTAACTTCTTATGCTTTAACAATTTGCTCTTTAGAATGCCTGAAATTTTGTCTCAATGCTTTATCCCACCTCTTACGTTCTTGTGTGTATTACAACACAAGACTGTTCACTCATTAGCCTATATAACTAAATAATCTCAAAATTAAAAGTGGGGTTTTTAAAAAAATTTACTTTCATCTACATGAAAGAGCATTAGAAAGACAGATCGTCCATTTGCTGGTTCATTCCCCCAAATGCCCATAGCAGCCAGGCTGGGCTAGGCTGAAGTCAGCAGTGGGGAACTCCATCAGGGTCTCCCAAGGGGGTGGCAGGGGCCTAAGCACTGGAGTTATCATCTGCTGCCTCCCAGGATGCTTTAGCAAAGGAGAGTAGCTGGGACATGAACTGCCACTCCGACATGGGATACAGGCATCCCAAGTGGAAGCTTAACCCACGGTGCTACAATGCAAGCCCCAGGAGCAGGAATTTTTTGAAGCACAGATTATACATTAACACATACTTTGTTCTTATGAAATAAATGCAAAAACCAAAGTAAACCCTATCTTTAGAGAACCTATTATTCACATGAAAAAATATTACCAAACATAAAAGCTTGATCAGAAAGATGTTAAGGAAACTTCAGTAAGGACAGCTGAAATGACTCTGTAGTGTGTGTATCTCACTTTTAATTAATATTACTAAATTCTTCCAGCTCCCTCTTTGATCGACTGGTTTCACATTACAAAAATTGAGAAATAATTCTTTTCCAGATGAGCAAAAAACAATTATAGATTATCATGTTAAGAGAATATAGTGGGGCTGGCACTATGGCGCAGTGGGTTGAAGCTCCAGCATCCCATATGGGCGCTGGTTGGAGAACTGGCTGCTCCACTTGTGATCCAGCTCTCTGCTATGGCCTGGGAAAGCAGTAGAAGATGGCCCAAGTGCTTGGGCCCCTGCACTCGACTGGGAGACCCAGAAGAAGCTCCGGGCTCCTGGCTCCTGGCTTCAGATCGGTGCAGCTCTGGCTGTTGCGGCCAACTGGGGAGTGAACCAGCTGATGGAAGACCTCTCTCTCTGTGTCTCTCTGTGTAACTGTGACTTTCAAACAAATCTTAAAAAAAAAAAAAAAAAAAGAGAGAGAGAGAGAAAAAGAGAGCGAGCGAGCATATAGAGTAAGATGATCTAAATCATAGTAAAAGGAAAGATTCCTGGGGCCAGCACTGTGGCTCAGCAGGTTAACGCCCTGGCCTGAAGCGCCAGCATCCATATGGGTGCCGGTTCGGGACCCAGCTGCTCCACTTTCGATCCAGCTCTCTGCTATGGCCTGGGAAAGCAATAGAAGATGGCCCCAGTGCTTGGGCCCCTGCACCCGCGTGGGAGACCTGGAAGAGGCTCCTGGCTTCAGATCAGCGCAGCTCTGACCGTTGCGGCCAGCTGGGGAGTGAACCAGTGGATCGAAGACCTCTCTCTCTCTCTGTGTAACTCTGACTTTCAAATAAATAAATCTTTAAAAAATTTTAAAAAAGGAAAGATTCCTTTAGAAAGCTACACCCAAAGGCTGAGATATGGGGATAGGCATTTGGCCTAGCACTTAAGACATCTGCATTCCATATCAGAGGGCCTGGGTTCCATCCCCTGCCCTGGCTCCTGACTCCAGCTTCCTGCTAAGGCAGACCCTAGTGGACAGCAGAGAAGGCTCAAGTAATTGGATTCCTATCACTCACATGGGAGACCTGGGTTGGGCCCAACCAATACCAGCCAATAAGGGTATGTGGGGTGTGAACTAGCAGACGGGAGCTCTAATTCTATCTCTCAAATAAATAAGAACTAGACACACACACACACACACACACACACACAGAACTGGGATTTGAAAAGATGAGAACAAATAAGGTGGCTGACAAGAACTAGGAGTCAAAGAGGGGCATCCCCTCCTTTCCAGATACGAGTTACAATAAAACCATTACAAGATTTCCTCTCTCAATCCACACCACTCTCAAACTTCTGAAATGTTTTAAGCCTATATTTCATTTTTACAGCAAAACTATATTTTAACTGTTATACCCCTCTCCCACAAAATATTCCAGAAAGATTAACATCAAAACACAGCAATTACTCAAAGTACAAAAAAACATGCAAGAATGTTTTCTATAAAGGTGGAACAGGAAAGATCTTTATACAGAAGGCAAAAGATTAATATCTATTATGTGTAAAAAGTTCCTACAACTCAACAAGGAAATAAAGATTGGTATAGGCTTTTTGGAAGGCAATTTAGCATCTACCAAAACTTAAAATGCACACTTACATACTCATGTACACAGAGATATAAAGAAATTCATCAAGGCTGTAGTTTTAACTTTCAAAGTTGAAAATAACATAAATGACCAAGAATAATTAAACAAATACCTTATAATACACTCCCTTACAACTGCTAAAAAAGATGAGGTATCACTATAAGTACTGCTATGAAAAATAATGACTAGATTTTTAGATTTTAAAGATTTATTTATTAGAGAGGCAGAGTTATTTATAGACAGAAAGGAAGAGATAGAGAGCTTCCATCTGCTGGTTCACTCTCCAAATGGCCGAGATGGTCGGAGCTGGGCCGATCAGAAGCCAGGAGCCAGCAGCTGTCCCAGGCCATCAGCAGGGAGGGAGCTGGACTGGATGAGGAGCAGCTGGGACTGGAGCTGGAGCCCATATGGGACGCCGGCACTGCAGGCGGAGGCTTAACCTACTAGGCCACAGCGCTGATGATTTTAAAATCATTGTGAAAACAATATGACATCCAACAGATGCTTATTTCTAATTTCACAAATAAAACTCTTAACAGTAGATAGTTAACTCTGAAAGGGCTTTTGAGAACAAACTCATCAAAACTCTAAAGACTTAAAGTCTTGAACACTGCCCAGTTTCAAGTTTTAATCAAAAGCAGAAAACTGGACACACTGGGTTAAGCGCCACCTGCAGTGCCAGCATCCCATAGCACCTACGCAAGTCCCAGCTGCTCCACTTCAGATTCAGCTTCCCGCCAAAGTGCCTGGGAAAGCAGCAGAAGATGGCCCAAGTATCTGGGCCCCTGCCACCCATGTAGGAGACCCCAGTGAAGCTCCTGGCTTTGGCCTGACCCAGCCCTGGCCGCTGCAACCAACTGGGAAGTAAACCAGCAGATGGAGTGTCTTTCAGAGCTCTCTTTCTCCCCTCCCCCTGCCTCATAACTCTTTCAAATAAATAAATAAATCTTAAAAAATTTTCAGCAAGAAATGTTATACTTGAATATTATTATAATAACCAATAATGGCACATTAGAGAGGAATTTAACAGTACCTACTTATTTTATCCCTGGCTACTTAAACAAGTACTCACTGTTTTAAAAACATATAACTGCAAGTTCACCCTTAGCTACGTGAACAATTTCTAAATTCACTCCTCCAAAAAGTTGAAAAGAAACACAAACTACAGTAAACCAAGTCTACTTGGAAACCTGTCTATCTCAGAGATTGGAGAACCCAACTCATTTATTTAGAAGATGAACACCAACTACATACTTACTTTACGAATTTGGGTTTGCAGGCTTAGTATTAAATGTCACAAAGTCCACAAGAATGGCTCTGAATGATAGTAAACCAGGACCCCAAGGCCCTAGGGGAAGTGAAATAATCCAGGAACTCTTAATAAAAATAACTGCTTAGAGAGAACTGGCAAAGAGGCTGACATTAACTGACTGAGTTTCATGCTTGAACCTTTCTACACCTTAATCCGTCTGGCCAACAAGACATTCCACTAAGTTAAGGCCAACTGATACTACCCAACGGTGACAGCACTGTAGCCGAGTAGTAAGCCATATTTTTCAGAGCCTGCTGAACAGAGAGCTAACAATGGACTAGTTAAGGGAAACACAAAATGTGCTGAAATGAGGTCAACCTCTTTCCCAAAAATCTGAACATCAGTCTAAGACCTACATACATTACAGGTCAGAAACATGAAGTTCAGTTTCCAAAATGTAAATACAAACCCGGGCGTTCCTAGCGAAATTGGTGACTAGGAAGGTTCAAAAGCTGAGGGTGAAAAAGTGAAAGGGCTTCGATCAGTATCCCCAACAGAAGCTGGGAAAGGCTTTTCCTTTCTGCACCGACACACACACACAGCCCTATAAGGGAGCGCTGGCGTTTTACAAATGCCACAGACCTGGCAAAGCCGACGAGTTTTAACTTGCTTCAGAAATTACTATCCACTGCCTTCATCCCGATCTAACCTCATTTGCTGTTACTCTCCTGGACAACCTTACAGCAGCACAACCCCCCGAACAGATTCGTGTCCGTTTCAATATCCTGCCTGCTTCTGAGAGCGGAAGAGTCACACACAGCAGGCGAAAAAACGTGACGTGCACAACCTTGATCCAAAACACAGCTCGTCCCGGTCTAATTTTAGGCTTGGCCGTTTTGACTGTCTCTACAAAGGTTGAAAAACACAGTAACTGCGGCTCATCTATAAAGAATTGAAATTATGCTGACGGAATTGTGTATTCCCTGAGGGGGAAGACATCTGCCCCCTCCCCCCACGGCCCGGGAGCTTCAGGTTCAGGGACGGGTGCGAGCTCGCGCCAGCTGACAATGGCAATTACTTGGCGCGCTCCAGCCTCGGGATGACTTTATCTTTCAAGAATTAGTCAAAAGGTTTGAGTTCACCGAGCAATTCGTGGCAGCGCGTGCGTGTGCGCGTTTCAAAGAAAGCCAAACATGGTGAAGAGCCGCTCTTCGCTTCACCTGAAAAGACGCAAACGTTCACGTCCTGGCCGGAGATCAAACAACTCTAACAAGGTCTGAGAGTCCCGGTCGTCGGCAGGGGCCCGCGACGCCCCTGGAAACGTGGGGTGCGGGAAAGCGGGCACAGACTGGAGCGGAGCGAAGAGTTAGGGGGCTCGAGACCACACTCCTGGGTAACAGACCCGCGACCAAAGGGGCTGAGAGTCACTAAGGCAGGAAAAGCCAAGGGACCTGCCCCGAGACGTCTGGTCCAGCACGAAAGCGAGCGGAGGCGGCGGCTGCAACGCGAGCGACGGCAACAGCGAGAGGGCTGGGTGCAGCCCGGGGTGCGCCACGCTCGGGGCAGGGTGGCTCCTGGAACGGCGAGGCTTCCCCAGCCCTGCAAGCTTCCCATTTCAGGCTACAGCCGGAGAAGAAAACACCCCTAGGGAGCAGACAATGAGCCACCGCCCCAGGAGCTGCGGTTCCCGGCTCGCAGGTGGCGGCTCCCCCGGCCCAGCTCAAGCAGGCAGGCAGCTCTGCAGTCCCGGGCCGCTCCCGCCGGCCAGGCCGCGGACATGGAAAGAGGAAGGAGAGCGGCGGCTCGCGCCCCGGGCCTGTCTGCACACTTACCCCAGGCGAGGAAAGGTCCCCGCCCCGGCGAGGCGCCTCCGTCCGAGCTCCCGGCGGGCTGCGGAGCCGCCCCGGGCAGGCGCGCGGCGCGCGGAAGAGAGGGGAGGGACGGGCGAGCGGGGCGGGAAGAGGAGCCCCGCGGGAGCGCAGCCGCTGCTACCGCTAGGCCGAGCGGCAGCGGAGCCCTGCGGGCGCCAGGGAGGGGAGGGGAGGGAGCCTTCGGCAATGGCGACGGCCCCGGCCGGAGGGGAAGCGGAACAACCGCCGCCGCTGCGCGTGGCCACAACCCTGGGGGAGGAAGACGGCGGGGAGCGGGGAGGGGCGGGGCCAACAGCCGCCCCTCCCCTCCCTCCTGCTGCTTCTCGGGCCGAGAGGAGCCGCGCCCCTCATTGGGCGCGCTCGCGCGGGGACTGCTGGGAGTTGTAGTTTAATGACGGGCACTGCTTTTAGAGGGTAGTCTTTGTATCAAGGGGGCCAGCCAGTCCCTCAGCATCAGTTCAGCATCGTCTCCGATCCGGTTTTGCCAACGGAAGATGCTGACGGACGAATGATGACACACAAATATGCTCCAGGCCATTTGTTTTCATCCATTTTTCTTCTTCTTTACCTACAAACTGTTATTTTGTGACTAAATTTAGTTCCACCTCTGTAAACTTAAGACCTCTGTATTTTATCCATACAGGAATTCATCGGTGTATTCACTGTTCTAAAAATATTTAACTATATATTGAGTGTTGCATACTGTTAGGCATCAGGGATACAGGGTGAACATGATTCACCCTGCCTTTGTGGAGCTTAGAAAAACAGAAACGCAAAAGTAGTGATGTTGCTATGAGATTACTTTGGAGAGGCAGCCAGAGGCTGCCTCTTTAAGGAGAGGACATTCAAGCTACGAACAGAAAGCAACATCCTTGAGAAACATCCCAGTGAAAGCATCACAGGGAGGAGGTGGTACAAACGGTGCCACTATGGTCAGTGAGGAAGGCCTGTGGAGCTGGAACTTAATGCAAGAAGGGCAGAGTATAAGAAAACACTGTGATAGACAAGATTCAGGTCATGAATTATCTCGAATACCAAGCTAAACAAGTTTGCACTATATTCCAAGAAGCCATTAAAGGGTTTTAAGCAAGAAATTGGAGTTATCTGGTTTATACTCAAAAATAACTAGAGTGCTACATAGAGCATGAAGTATAGAAATACAGAACTAGGGAGACAGTAATGATGACAGACACTAGATAGCAGTAGACATGAAGTGGGGTCAGGAGGTGGGCATTTGGCACAGCGGTCAAGATGAAAGTAAGGGTACTCAGGGTGCTGGGGTTTGAGTTCCAGCTCTGCTTCCAATTCCAGTTTCCCATTAATGCTAACCCTGGGAGGAAACAGGTGATAGTTCAAGGAACTGGGCCCCTGCCACTCATGTGGGAGACCCAGACTCAGACTCTGCCCAGCCCAGCCAAACACAACAATTGAGGATGGGAGATCACAATCTCCCCTCCAACTCACTTGCTCTCTGATAAAATAAATTTAAAAAAAAAGAAATGGAGAGAGGGAGGCAGATTGTGCTTATTTTCATATGTAGAGCATAAAAAACTCAACTGATACAGAGGTTATAGGAGAAAAGGAATCAAGGAGCAATGTGGCACGTTAGTGATCACCTGAAAAATGCTCCCAACATTGGGGCTGGAGCTGTGGCACATCTAGTTAAAGCCATAGCCTGCAGCACCAGCATCCCATATGGGCACTGGTTCAAGTCCCAGCTGCTTCACTTCTGACCCAACTCCCTGCTAATGTCCCTGGGAAAGCAGTGAAAAAACAGCCCAAGTCCTTGGGGCCCTGTACCCATGTGAGAGACCCAGAAGAAGCTCCTGGCTCCTGAGTTTGGCCTGGCTCATCCCAGCCTCAGTCACTGAGTCATTTGGAGTAAACCAGCAGGTGGAAGATGCCGCTCTGTCTCTCTCTCTGTAACTCTTTCTAATAAATAAATAAATCTTAAAAAATGCTCCCATTATTAAACACACAGGAACACTGGCTAAAATAGGACATCCCTTCAAATGTGTAACCAAGCTTGCATGAAAGAAGAGAGTGCCCTGGTAATAATACAAATTCCACACTTAACCTACTGAAGCAACAAGAAACCAGAGTGGGTAAG
This sequence comes from Oryctolagus cuniculus, assembly GCF_051225735.1. Lineage (NCBI taxonomy): Eukaryota > Metazoa > Chordata > Mammalia > Lagomorpha > Leporidae > Oryctolagus > Oryctolagus cuniculus. Next base: position 83,115,786 of record NC_142870.1, on the reverse strand, counting down.
CAGGGCAGTGAAACCACAGCGGCTGAGGTCGAAGGAATTTGTTCATCTTAAAAATCTACGGGGTTTTAATGGCTGCACAAGACACAGAAGATCCAAGACAAGGTGTTGGACCTGTGTAAGAAGCTGGTACTATGATCCTGCATGGGGCTGGAAACTGAAAGGCATACCCTCCAGGAGCAGACTGGAAACACACAGAACATTTGTCTATTTTAGCCTGGACTAGGCAGAAAGACTTGGGAAAGAGAAAAATGTCTCTCTAGAATTAATAACCACAAATACTCCCTCACCAAGGTTTGAAAGTTCAAAGCTATAGTGCCTGCACTGTCCAGGAAACCTCAAGTCAAGAAAGTGGTCCCAGGCTAGTAGTGCTTGAGGGTCTGGAAGAAACAAATACAAATACTCACTGCACAGGTATGTCCTCAACTCCAGTCTCAAAGGATTCCACAGATAAACAGGATTTCCAAAGCAAAACATGAACCCCCAATATGTGAGTACAATACACCCAAAGAAACAAACCACCATAAATGAGTCAATAGAGACTATAGGGAATAAAGAAAACCATAAGGACTTTAGATGTTGCTATTACTGGTTAGAAAAGAGAAGTTCATGTAAATGTTAAAGAAAAGAAGACAGGAACTAGAAAATGGGACCAAGAAACAAGATACTATTTTTTTTTTAAATGACCATGTAGCTTTGAAAAGGAACCAAATAGAAAGACTAGAAATAAAGAATTTATACCAGAGCCAATGTTTGCACTTAATAGCAGATTACACACAACTGAAGAGAGTATTCATTATAAAGCAGAAACTACCGACAGCAGCTCAGAGACTCACATTGGATTTCTTTCATAAAACTCTGCAAGAGACATGCAGACAACCTGTAAAGGTCTACTGAAACCCTGATGAGGATTTCAGGAGAAAGAGAAAACAAAAGAGGCAGCATATGATGCAGTAATGGCCAAGAATCTTCCAGAATTTATTAATGACAAGAATCTTCTTTGGGGCCAGTGTTGCGGCATAGTGGGTAAAGCTACTTCCTGCAGTGCCGGCATCCCATATAGGTGCCAGTTTATGTCCCAGCTCCTCCACTTTCAATCCCCTGCTGATGGCCTAAGAAAAGCAGCGGAAGATGGCCCAAGTGTTTGGGTCTCTGACACCAACTTGGGAGACCTGGATGAATTTTTTGGCTTTGGCCTGGCCCAGCCCTGGCTGTTGCAGCCATCTGGGGAATGAATCAGTGAATGGAAGTTCCCTCTGTCTTCCTCCCCTCTGTAACTCTGTAACTTTCAAGAGCCCCCTGTAACTCTTTCAAAATAAATAAATCTTTTTTTAAAAAATACAAGAATCTTCAGATTCAGGAAGCAGACTGAACACCAAGCAGACTAAGTAAACGATATTTCAGGGGCCAGGGTTAGGGCACTGTGGGTAAAGCTGCTGCCTGTGACATCAGCATCTCATATGGGTGCCAGTTCGTGTAGGAGCTGCTCACTTATGATCCAGCTCCCTGATAAGGGCTTGGGAAAAGCAGCGAAAAATGGCCCAAATACTTGGGCCCCTTCTAAGCATGTGGGGAGACCAAGATAAAGTTCTTGGCTTCTGTCTTTGGTCTCCCTCTCTCGTAACTCTTTGAAATAAATACGTAATTTTTTTTTTAAAAAAAGATACTTCAAATACATCAAAGTAAAACGCAGATATCAGAAAGAAAAGACATTCCCTGCAAAGAAACAGCTACTAAATGGATAGCTGATTTCTCAAGAGCAACAACGGGTTAGCAATTGACAATGTAACAATATTTTCAAAGTACTGAAAGAAAATAACTGAACTTAGAACTATATACCTAGTGAAATTATCAGAGGAACAGAGTAAAGATAAGATCAAACAAAAACAGATGCTACCAACAGACACCTACTAGAAGAACTCTCTAAAAGATATGGTTCATTAGGAAAGTGATTCCAGAAGGAAACTCTTTAAGGCAAGAAAAACAGCTCAACAGCTAATGCCTCCCATCCTCTAACTGACCAGGACAATCCAGAAGAGGATATTTAGTTCCTGTCATTTCATTCTCTCACAGCCTACCAAACCCTACATTCAACTACCTTCTAGTTGCATATTTTATAAGTTTGGAGGGTAATACAAGTAGATGTTGTTCATTTCACCTTAATTTCTTTATCTCTGCTATCATTATCAATCAGCATCAATTATCAAAGTGTAGCTTTACATAAATAGAAAATCTGGCTGGAATCCTTAAATTCATATTGTGAAATCACTAGAGTGACAATAGATCTTTCCAAATTCCAAACACGTATCATTTTCCAAAAGTTCTAGCTAAATAAATTGTTGGACACACACACACACTCTGAGGCCCCACTACCACCCACATTTGAGGTAAGCTATTTCTCTGTTTTGGCATCCTAAAGAACTTAACACAATGCTTTAAGAAAAACAAACTGGAAGCAGTGTAAATATCAGAAAATAATGTCATAAAAACAGTATCCATTTTTTTTACCTTAAACAACAACAAAAAGACTATATACAGAACTACAAAACTGACTTAAAAAAATAAAGTGTTTATTCATTAAGTATCCAAAAAAAGATGACAAAGGAGGTCAAAACCAGAAATGCTATTACATCGAAAGCGATGGAGCAGGCGCTGTGGTGCCCTGGCCTGCAATGCTGGCATCCTATATGGGTGCCAGTTCGACTCCTGGCTACACCACTTCCAATCCAACTCCTTGCTAATATGCCTGGGAAAGCAGTAGAGGATGGCCCAAATCCCTGTGCTCCTGGCACCCATGTGGGAGACCTGGAAGAAGCTCCTAGCTCCTGGCTTCACATCAGCTCAGCTCTGGCCACTGCAGCCATTGGGAAGTGAACCAGCAGACTGAAGAGCTCACTTTCTCTCTCACTACCTCTCTCTGTAACTGTCATTCAAAAAAATAAAAAGTAAAAAAGTAAAGTGGCGGTCAGCACTGTGGTGTAGTAGATAGAGCCACAGCCTACAGTGCCGACATCCTCTATGGGCACTGGTTCAAGTCCTGGCTGCTCCACTTCCAATCCAGCTCTCTGCTATGGCCTGAGAAAGCAGTGGAAGACGGCCCAAGTCCTTGGGCCCCTGCACCCACGTGGGAGAACCAGAAGAAGCTCCTGGCTTCTGTCTTTGGATCAGTGCAGTTCCAGCAGTTGCGGCTAATTGGGGAGTGAACCAGCAGATGGAAGACCTCTCTCTCTCTCTCTCTCTCTGCTTCTCCTTCTCTCTGCGTGTAACTCTGACTTTCAAATAAATAAATGAATCTTAAAAAAAAAAAAAAAAAAAAGAACAGCATGATAATTTAAAAAAGTAAAGTGATGGGCCGGCGCTGTGGCTCACTTGGTTAATCCTCCACCTGCAGCGCCGGCATCCCATATGGGCGCCGGTTCTGGTCCCAGTTGCTCCTCTTCCAGTCCAGCTCTCTGCTGTGCCCCGGGAAGGCAGTGGAGGATAGTCCAGGTGCTTAGGCCCTGCACCCGCATGGGAGACTGGGAGGAGGAACCTGGCTCCTGGCTTTGGACTGGCACAGCATGCCGGCTGTGGCGGCCATTTGGGGGGTAAACCAACGGAAGGAAAACCTTCCTCTCTGTCTCTCTCTCTCTCTGTCTAACTCTGCTTGTCAAAGAAAAAAAAAAGTAAAGTGATGATATATACAACGATTTATTACAAAAGAGTCATATAAGGGGCTGGTGCTGTGGCACAGCAGGTTAAACCACTTCTGTGTGCTAGCATCCCACATGGGCAACAGTTCGAATCCCAGCTGCTCCACTTCCAATTCAGCTCCTTGCTAATGGCCTGGGAAAACAGTGGAGGATGACCCAAGTCCTGGAGCCCCTGCACCCACATGGAGCCCCAATGAGGCTCCTGGCTCCTGCCTTCAGCCTGGCCAGCCCTAGCCATTGTGGCCATTTGAGGAGAGAACCAGTGGATGGAAGATCTTTCCTTCTCCCTCTTTCTGTAACTCTTTCAAATAATAAATAAATAAGTAAATCTTAAAAAGAGTCATATCAAAGTTTTCTTTATTCACATCCACATTTTTATTATACTTCTGAATACCTGTGTAAATTAGTAAATGGCTAAACCATGTTCCAAGCCAATCTTAAATATTAATTTGAAAAGTTGTTTAAATTCTGATGAAACTTAGTTCTGATGAATAAAAGGAACACTGTTATATTATATATATGCATACCCACACACACTCTGAATAAGTTTGTTTTTTTTTTTTTTTTTTGACAGGCAGAGTGGACAGTGAGAGAGAAAGAGAGAGAGAGAGAAAGGTCTTCCTTTTTTTGCTGTTGGTTCACCCTCCAATGGCCGCCACGGCCGGCACACCGCGCTGATCCGAAGCCAGGAGCCAGGTACTTATCCTGGTCTCCCAAGGGGTGCAGGGCCCAAGCACCTGGGCCATCCTCCACTGCACTCCCTGACCACAGCAGAGAGCTGGCCTGGAAGAGGGGCAACCGGGACAGAATCCGGCGCCCCGACCAGGACTAGAACCCGGTGTGCCGGCGCCGCAAGGCGGAGGATTAGCCTAGTGAGCCGTGGCGCCAGCCTGAATAAGTTTAATAGTACTATGTTCCACCACCTAACCATATTCCAAAACCTTGTGTCAATGTTACTAAATTTTAACAGGCTTTTATAAGCCCATTTTACTATTATTAATCCCATGGTGAAAGAAATGCTTGTAAAACATAGAATTATTTTATAAGGCCGGCGCCGCGGCTCAATAGGCTAATCCTCCACCTTGTGGCGCCACCACACCGGGTTCTAGTCCCGGTTGGGGTGCTGGATTCTGTCCCGGTTGCCCCTCTTCCAGGCCAGCTCTCTGCTGTGGCCAGGGAGTGCAGTGGAGGATGGCCCAGGTGCTTGGGCCCTGCACCCCATGGGAGACCAGGAGAAGCACCTGGCTCCAGCCTTCAGATCAGTGCGGTGCGCCGGCCACGGTACGCCGGCCAAGGCGGCCATTGGAGGGTGAACCAACGGCAAAGGAAGACCTTTCTCTCTGTCTCTCTCTCTCACTGTCCACTCTGCCTGTCAAAAAAAAAAAGAGAATTATTTTATAAAGAAAATACAAAACTGATATAAAACTAAACTGGGTTGAAATTTTAGTCAATATCGAGATCTAATGGGTTAGGTGTTTTGTGAACAGTTAGCATACTCACATCCCAAATCAGAGTATCCGAGTTTGAGTCCCCATTCTGCTTCTAATCCAGCTTCCTGCTAACACTTACAAGTTCCTGAGTCCCTGCTGCCTACATGAAGGACCAAGATGGAGTTCTGGGCTACTGGTTTTGGCTTGCCCAGCCCTGGCTATTATGAGCATTTGGGGAGTGAACCAACAGGTAGAAGACTTCTCTCTCTCTCTCTCTCTGTCATTCTTTCAAGTAAATAAAAACAACTAAAGCTTTTAAAAATCTCTAATAATATTTCGCTTCATGGCACTGGCTTGCCTTTTTCGATATTTAAGTCTCAAATATATTCTGAATAGAACTGATATGACTAGTTAAGCCATACAAGTCAAATTTTCCTAGGAAAGATTAATTCCCATAAAAACACCAAAATGTTTTAAAAAATTAAACAGATATTACACAATCATGTATCGAATCCCAATTCTCTATACAAGACAATGCCAATACACCCTAGTTGTTTTTCTTTTAGAAAGCTTTTATTCAATAAATGTAAATTTCAAAAGTACAATTTTTGGATTATAGCAGTTCTTCTCTCCATACCCACCCTGCCACTCACAAACGATCCTACCTCCTACTCCCTCTCCCATCCCATTCTTCATTAAGATTCATTTTTAATTATCTTTATATATAGAAAATCAACTCCATACTAAGTAAAGATTTCAACAGTTTGTACCAACACAGATACACAAAGTATAAAGTACTGTTTGAAGACTAGTTTTACTGTTAATTCTAATAGTACAACACATTAAGGACAGAGGTCCTACATATGGAGCAAGTGCACAGTGACTCCTGTAGTTGATTTAAAAATTGACACTCTTATTTATGACGACAGTGATCACCCAAGGCTCTTGTTATGAGCAGCCAAGGCTATGGAAACCTGGCTTCTGTTTTAAAACATGCTTCCCCTAGGGTTTTTTTTTTTTTCTTATTTAATTTATTTGAAAGGCAAAAAGACAGATAAGACAGAGATCCCCCATTCACCAAATGCCCCTAACAGCCAAGGACAGCCAGGCCAAAGCCAGGAGCCAAGAGCCAGGAATTCAATCTGAGTGTCCCACGGGGGTGGCAGGGTCCCAACTAGAGTCATGACTCTTCTCCTCTCCAGGCTACACATTAGTAAGGAGCTGGGACTAGCAGCAAAGCCAGGACTCAACCACAGCACTGTTATGGGATGAGGTCGTCCCAACACAGTCTTAACTGCTATAAACACTCACCTGGAAGTTTTATTTTTTAATTAGCCTACGGCACTTACTTTATTTTCTAATTTTTTCTCATGTATAACAGTAAATCAAGATCCTTTATTTAAAAGAAAATGTCACCTGGCATTTCCATTTTTTAAATAAATATAAAAATTAAGAAAATACAAGTATTCTCTTTAAAAACATGATTTTAATATTCCGACAAAATCAGTATGTGTACTAAAATCAGAACTAAAACACAATACTCAGTTTCATCAAGCTCTTTGCCAATTCATACGTTAAAAAGAAATGTAAAATTTTTAAAAATTAAGATGCTTTAACAGATAATCCATTTTGATATTGTTATTTCTTAGTGTCCTACTTCAATGATTTTTTTTGAAACTCTGGATGGTTTAATATTCTCATGAAATTAGTGTTTAAATAAACTTGACTTTCACCCCCATTATTTTGTTCTTATTTATAATTATTTTTTCAATTTTTAGGTTAAATTCAAAGGTTTATACTCACAAAACGAGACTAACTTATCTCTAATACATAAATAACTCATTTTCCTATCTTCAGTATAGATAAAGCCACAACTCACAAGTGGAAATATTAATTTAACAAAATGGGAGCTGGCCCTGTAACGCAGTAGGCTAAGCCTCCACCTATGGCACCAGCATCCCATTTGGGCACCAGTTCCCTACTCCTCTTCTGATCCTGCTCTTTGCTTAAGGCCCGGGAAAGCAGTAGAGGATGACCCAAGTGCTTTGGCCCCTGCACTCACATGGGAGACCTGGAAGAAGCTCCTAGCTCCTAGCTTTGGATTGGCTCAGTTCCAGCCATTGTGGCCATTTGGGCAATGACCAGAGGATAGAAGACCTATCCGTCTGTCTCTTCCTCACACTGTCTGTAGTTCTACCTCTCAAATAAACAAACAAAATCATTTTTAAAAATTAACAAAATGAAGTTTCCTCTTTTGGCTTTTGATGTTTGAAGTTTATCAAGGCTTTATACAGTAGATCACTAAATTTTGGAATTAACTGAGAATGATCCAAGATTTCAGTTAGTAAACATAATTTTAGACATAAAGACAAAAGCAAAAGTAATGAGTTAACTGTAGAACAACACCTCTAGTCACAAATGAGCAGGTCTTATTTAGTTTTATAGAAGGTATTTAACTGCATAAAACTTGAAGAGAAAAATGGCCGTATCTGAAAACGGCTATAAGGATCAGCACAGAACACAGGATTGTAATGAACAGAGTCACAAAACATACTAAAGAGGTATGAATGGTCAGTCCCACCGGAACCTGCAGAGTCACATTCTTATATACCTATGGAGAGAAACAGGGATGAGAAGTTAGAGACATTCCAAATGTACAATCTATGGTAAAACCATTTCTTAGATTCTTTAATTTCATTTTTCCCTTTCTTATTTCCTTTAAATATCTTTCAGCTAATTCTACAATACACATAATATTGTTCAAATGATCATTTCAGATCCAACAATTTATTTAAGTCACAAAATCAAACTTAATTCCTGTAATTATTTATAAATTCTCATCAGTTCTGACTTTTTCTGCTTTTTGGTAGAGTTGACTATCTTTTAAGAAGTTATAGCTCGGAGACAGTGCTGTGGCATAGCAGATAAAGCCGTCACCTGCAGTGCCAGCATCCCTTATGGGTGCCGGTTCAGGTCTCAGCTGCTCCATTTCCAATCCAGCTCTCTGCTATGGTCTGGAAAGCATAAGATGGCTCAAGTCCTTGAACCCTGCACTCAATGTGAGATCTGGAAGAAGCTCCTGGCTCCTTGCTCCTGGCTTCAGATCAGCCCAGCTCTGGTTGTTGTGGCCACGTGGGGAGAGAACCAGCAGATGGAATACCTCTCTCTCTCTCTCTCTCTCTTTCCCTCTGCCTCTCTGTAACTCTGCCTTTCAAATAAATAAATCCTTAAAAAAAGAAAGTTATAGCTCAATATCACTTCTATAGCCAGGAAATAAAAATATTTCCTCCATGTTTCACATTAGAATGCAGAAAATAATAAAACTATACATTCATTCCTATTTCGTGGTTTCTCTCCCTAAACAGTTTTCTAAAGCTTGCTATTCATAAATTGCACAACTGAATCTGTCCTTTACCACAGCTAGCAATGTGAAAGTTCTCCTATATTCAACCTAGTTCCTAGCTTCTTTTCTCTTTCATTTTTTTAAAGAATTATTTTATTTATTTGAAAGATAGAGTGACAGAGAGTTAGAGCCAGAGAGAGAGGTCTTCCATTCCACTGGTTCACTCCCCAAATGACTGCAATGGCCAGAGCTGAGCTGATCCGAAGCCAGGAGCTTCCTCCAGGTCTCCCATGTGGGTGCAGGGGCCCAAGGACTTGGGCCATCTTTTACTGCTTTCCCAGGCCATAGCAGAGAGCTGGATGGGAAGAGGAGCAGCCGGATGGGAACCAGCCCCTACATGCGATGCTGGCGCTGCAGGCTGAAGCTTTAACCCACTGCACCACAGCGCCAGCCCCTCTCTTTTGTTTTTTCACATTTACTTATTTATCTGAATATCAGAGTTACAGAAAGAGAGAGGGAGAAAGAGCTTCATCCACTGGTTAACCCCCCGCAACAGCCAGAGCTAAGCCAGGCCAAAGTCAGGAGCTTCTTCCAAGGTCTCCCACATAGGCAGCAGGGTCCAAGCACTTGGGCCATCTTCTGCTGCTTTTCCTAGGCACATTAGCGGGCAGATGGATCGGAAATGGAGCAGCTGACACACAAACCAACACCATATGGGATGCTGGCACTGCAGGCAGTGGCTTTACGCGCTATGCCACAATGCTGGCCCCTAGCTTCTATTTTCTATTTTAACTCTGAAGACAAAGGAGTTCAATTAGAAATCTACAGAAAATTTTATGGTTTCAAAATAAATTTTAAAAAATTAAAATTTAGGTAACCTAAAAATACAAATATTTTTTTCATTTATTTTCATAAATACCTGGATTATAATTTTATGCCCAAAAAGCACAGTTCCAACACAATCTTTTACAAAGCTTTATCTGAAAATGATGCTTCAAAAAGTGGCACCTTTTTTTTTTTTTTAGATTTTTACTTTATTTATATGAAAGGCAGAGTTACAGGGAGAGGGAGAGACAGAGAGAGAGGTCTTGCATTCTGTTTCACTCCCTAAATGGCTGCAACAGTCAGGGCTGGGCAGGCTGAAGCCAGGAGCCAGAAGCTTCTTCCGGGTCTCCCACATGGATGCAGGGGCCCAAGCACTTGGGCCACTTTCTGCTGCCTTCCCAGGTGCATTAGCAAACAGCTAGATCAGAAGTGAAGCAGCTGGGTCTTGACCCTGCATCCATAATAGGATTACGGCCACAACACTGTCCACCAAAAGTAGCGTCTTAAACAAACCTTGGAATAGAAAACCACCTTAGTAATGGTCATCTATTCTTTATTTTTCAGGCATATATAGGGTATTTCAGTAAGTTTATGGGAGTGGGCATTATGGCACAGTGGGTTAACCTGCCATTTAGGACACTGTATCCCATACAGGAGTGCCTGGTTTGAGCCTTGGCTACTCTGCACTTCCTATACAGCTTCCTGCTAATGTGCCTGGGAGGCAGCAGATCATGGCCCAAATAATAAGGTTCCTAACACCTACATGACAGACCCATATGGAGTTCCTAGCTCTTGGCTTTGGCCTGACCCAGCTCTGGCTGTTGAAGGCTTTTGGGTAGTGAACCAGTGGATGGAAAATCTCTTTCTCTCCCTCTATCACTCTGCCTTTCAAATAAATAATAATTTTTTTAAAAGTTAATGAAAAATGGGATTAAAGATGTTTATTTTAGCATAAATACATGCACATGAGCAAAAAGGTTCATGAAAAATGAATTTTATGAACAAAATGAATGGACTTATACAGTATCATAAAAACCAGGTACCATATAGCGTTGACAATCTCAAAAGCAATTCTGTGCTGTGCAAGATATTAACACAATCATCTATCTTATCAACTGCAGTTTAAAAAAGTTCTACAATACAAAAGAACATTGCTTTAAAATAAAGCCTTCCCTGTAAATAGTTGTTTTCTGAGCTGGCCGGTAGACAAACTCTTAAGTTACCACCAAGAAATTACTTCAAACTTAAATATCCACAGTGGTACATATGAATAAACCCACCTTATGTTTATCTGACTGACAGTCATAGTATCTGCTGGTTTAAATTTTAAATTTATTTTTGTTGCAAACTCATTTGATTCTTTGTAAAAATAAACTGGAAGCGTTGGTGCTGTGGTGCAGTGGGTTAAAGATCCGGCCTGCAGTGTTGGTTTGAGTCTTGGCTGCTCCACTTCCGATTCCGCTCCCTGCTAATGCTCCTGGGAAAGCAGCGGAGTTTGGACCAAGTACATGGACCCCCTACACCCATGTGGGAGACCCAGAAGAAACTCTTGGCTCCTGCCTTCAGATCAGCTCAACTCTGGCCATTGTGGCCATTTGGGGAGTGAACCAGTGGATAGAAGACCCTCTCTCTCTCTCTATCTCTACCTCTTTCTGTAACTGTCTTTCAAATAAATAAAATAAATCTTCAAAAAAAATAAACTGTAAAGATGGTGACACAGATTGTATCCTTCAACCAAAGTACTCTTTCAAGAAAATTAGGAAGGGCCGGCGCCGTGGCTCAATAGGCTAATCCTCCGCCTAGCGGGTTCTAGTCCCGGTCGGGGTGCCAGATTCTGTCCCGGTTACCCCTCTTCCAGGCCAGCTCTCTGCTGTGGCCAGGGAGTGCAGTGGAGGATGGCCCAAGTGCTTGGGCCCTGCACCCCATGGGAGACCAGGAGAAGCACCTGGCTCCTGCCATCGGATCAGCGCGGTGCGCCGGCCACGGTACGCCGGCCAAGGCGGCCATTGGAGGGTGAACCAACGGCAAAGGAAGACCTTTCTCTCTCTCTCTCTCACTGTCCACTCTGCTTGTCAAAAAAAAAAAAAAAAAAAAAAAATTAGGAAGAAGAGAAACACGAACAGTAATATTACAACCACCAGTTAGAAGACACATGAAGGAGGAACAAAAGGATAAAAAGAAAGAACATTATAAAGACTTAGCAGTTCACAGAGGGGAAAGTAGATGACTGTGTTAACTAAAAGCTATGAATGTTCAAACAGCAGACTCCTAAGAAAAAGCCACTGCTAATGAGATTTTAATCCTATATCCAATTTAATAACTGAAAACAAATTTAATAACTGTAAACAAATAGTTATAAAACTATAAAACTAGCCTGAGTTGGATTACGTTTAGGAATAAAATAACAAAAATACAACTGTCTGGAAATTTTACCATAGTTAAAAATACTATGGTTTTTGTTTTCCTTTTTTTAGCTTCCTCTGAAGTTAATTTACTTTGTTGTTTAATGAGATGTAAATAAAAGTAAAATTAAAATATTTTAAAGTTTTATTTTAAATGTTTATTTATTGGAAAGGTAGAACAACTGAAAAATGGAGAGCCAGAGAGAGAGATCTTTATGGTCCTACTCATTCCCCAGAATGCCCCCAACAGCCAGAACTGGCCCAGGCTGAAGACAGGAACCTTGAACTCCATCCAGGTCTCCTATGTGAGTGGCAGGGACCCAAGTACTTGAGCCACCAGCTACTGCCTCCCAGGATGCACATTAGCAAGAAGTTAGATCAGAAGGGGAGATGGGACTTGAACTCAGGATGACTTAACCCACTGCACTACAATGCCTGTTCCCAAATAAGGTTTTATTGATAAAGAAAAAACATACACATGCTACTGTTTTCTTTACTATCATACACCTTTAAAAAGCATACTGGCTGCACTTAACTCCTAGACCAACCAATGAGTCATGGGACTAACACTACATCTCCAACCTCCTAAATCAAAAGGTTCATATGAAACCTTACCCACATGAGAAAACACTGTTATAACCAGTATCAAAGAAACAACATTAAAAACAAACAAAAGGGGCCAGCATTGTGGTGCAGCAAGTAAAGCTGCTGCCTGCCATAGCAGTGGGCACCCTTACGGGCATCGATTCAAGCTCCGGTTGCTCCACTTCCAGTACAGCTCCTTACTCATGCGTCTGGGGAAAGGAGCAAAAGATGATTCAAGTGCTTGGGCCATTGCCACCCAGGTGGGAGACCTACAAGAAGCTCCTGGGTCCTGCCTTCACTGCAGCCATTTGGGGAGTGAACCAGCAGATGGAAGATCTGTCTCTCTGTAACTGTGACTTTCAAGTAAAAAATTAGTAAATTTTAAAAACAAGCAAACAACATGTTATCTATATTAGAATATAAGATACTAATTCCTTAAATGTGGCAGAAACACATAGAAAGACTTTTACACATAAAAGCAACATAAAATAATAGCTTACTGATCTGTACTTCATACTGCTCCACTGGCAGATATCCTCATTCTCCAAAGCACAAGGAGCTGCCACTTCTGACTGAGTCCAGCATTTCAAAATTGGAAACTCTGCGCAAAATGACAGAAAATTCTGTCAAAAAACCTGCATTTGGATTCAAAGATATTCTTGCATTGAGTCTCAGCATAAGTCTTTCATACTAGGATATGAGTATTCAAACATTTTCACACACAATATATAAACTCTCTATGTCTTGGACCCACCCATCTCATGCTGCTACTTGAGCATCTTTTTTATATGAATGCCCCTACCTTTCACCTTACACAAAAATCCACTCAACATGGATTAAAGACTTAAATCTATGACCTGACACCATCAAATTATTAGAGAGCATTGGAAAAACCCTGCAAGATATAGGTACTGGCAAAGACTTCTTGGAAAACACCCCAGAAGCACAGGCAGTCAAAGCCAAAATTAACATTTGGGATTGCATCAAATTGAGAAGTTTCTGTACTGCAAAAGAAACAGTCAGGAGAGTGAAGAGACAACCGACAGAATGGGAAAATATATTTGCAAACTATGCAACTGATAAAGGGTTGATAACCAGAATCTACAAAGAAATCAAGAAACTCCACAACATCAAAACAAACAACCCACTTAAGAGATGGGCCAAGGACCTCAATAGACATTTTTCAAAAGAGGAAATCCAAATGGCCAACAGACACATGACAAAATGTTCAAGATCACTAGCAATCAGGGAAATGCAAATCAAAACCACAATGAGGTTCCACCTCACCCCAGTTAGAATGGCTTACATTCAGAAATCTACCAACAATAGATGCTGGAGAGGATGTGGGGAAAAAGGGACACTAACCCACTGTTGGTGGGAATGCAAACTGGTTAAGCCACTATGGAAGTCAGTCTGGAGATGCCTCAGAAACCTGAATATAACCCTACCATTCAACCCAGCCATCCCACTCCTTGGAATTTACCCAAAGGAATTTAAATTGGCAAACAAAAAAGCAGTCTGCACATTAATGTTTATTGCAGCTCAATTCACAATAGCTAAGACCTGGAACCAACCCAAATGCCCATCAACAGTAGACTGGATAAAGAAATTATGGGACATGTACTCTATAGAATACTATACAGCACTCAAAAACAACGAAACCCAGTCATTTGCAACAAGATGTAGGAATTTGGAAAACATCATGCTGAGTGAATTAAGCCAGTCCCAAAGGGACAAATATCATATGTTCTCCCTGATTGGCGACAACTAACTGAGCACCAAAGGGGAAACTTGTTGAAGTGAAATGGACACTATGAGAAACAGTGACTTGATCAGCTCTTGTCCTGACTATTGATGTACAATGTAATACTTTATCCATTTTAGTATTTTTTTTTGTTCTAGTACCATTGATTGAACTCTGTAATTAAAACACAATTATTCTTAGGTGTTGAAATTTTAACTGAAAAGTGATCCCTGTTAGGAATTTGGAAAACATTATGTTGAGTGAAATAAGCCAATCCCAAAGGGACAAATACCACTTGTTCTCCTTGATAGGTGACAACTAACTGAGCACCAAAAAGGAAACCTGTTAAAGTGAAATGAACACTATGAGAAACAGTGACTTGATCAGCCCTCACCCTGACTGTTGATGAGCAGCTTAATATGTTATCCCTCTTAGTATTTTTTTTTGTTTGTTCTACTTAATACTTTTGGTTGAATACTGTAATCAATACACAATTCTTCTTAAGTGCTGAAACTTAACTGAAAAGTGATCGCTGTTAAATGTAAGAGTGGGAATAAGGCCAGCGCCGCGGCTCACTAGGCTAATCCTCCGCCTTGTGGCACCGGCACACCGAGTTCTAGTCCCGGTCGGGGCACCAGATTCTGTCCCGGTTGCCCCTCTTCCAGGCCAGCCCTCTGCTGTGGCCAGGGAGTGCAGTGGAGGATGGCCCAGGTGCTTGGGCCCTACACCCCATGGGAGACCAGGAAAAGCACCTGGCTCCTGGCTCCTGCCATCGGATCAGCGCGGTGCGCCGGCCGCGGCGGCCATTGGAGGGTGAAGCAACGGCAAAAAGGAAGACCTTTCTCTCTGTCTCTCTCTCTCACTGTCCACTCTGCCTGTCAAAAAAAAAAAAAAAAAAAGAAGGGAGACAGAGAGAAAGGTCTTCCTTTTGCCGTTGGTTCACCCTCCAATGGCCGCCACATCACACTGATCCGAAGCCAGGAGCCAGGTGCTTATCCTGGTCTCCCATGCGGGTACAGGGCCCAAGCACCTGGGCCATCCTCCACTGCACTCCCGGGCCACAGCAGAGAGCTGGCCTGGAAGAGGGGTAACCAGGACAGAATCCGGCGCCCCGACAGGGACTAGAACCCAGTATGCTGGCGCCGCAAGGCGGAGGATTAGCCTATTGAGCCACAGCGCCGGCCAAACATGACTTTTTTAACAAATCTCATCACATTCAAGCTAAGGGCCAATCTTTTGAAAATACATCCCAAGTGTACAAGCTGATAAATTCCCATATGAAATGCATCAATATAAACATTTCTAAGATCAGAAACAGACCACCACCGACCCTCCAGTATTCTCTCAGAACAGACACTTTTTCAAACTTTTCTTAAGGCATGTAAAAAGTACCATTAATTGAAGCAGAAAACAAGGTTGGATAAACAAAGCTAATATAGTTGAACACTTTTTAATTTTCTCATCATGAAAGGCATGATGGTTGCAAACATATGATTAAAAACTTCCCATCTGTCAGTTTTCAGCAGCAAAGCTATTATCTTGTGTAAACATCTAAGTCAGCATGAATTTGGAAACAAGAAGAATCAAAATCTGAGAGGCTTCTTAAACTAAAGAAAAAATACTGATTTTGAGAAGACTATGAAGATAGAGTTTAATAATCATTTCTTTTTTTTTCTTTTTTTTTTTTTTTTTTTTGACAGGTAGAGTGGACAGTGAGAGAGAGAGACAGAGAGAAAGGTCTTCCTTTGCCGTTGGTTCACCCTCCAATGGCTGCTGCAGCCAGCGCGCTGTGGCCAGCGCACTGTGCTGATCCGATGGCAGGAGCCAGGTGCTTCTCCTGGTCTCCCATGGGGTGCAGGGCCCAAGCACTTGGGCCATCCTCCACTGCACTTCTGGCCACAGCAGAGAGCTGGCCTGGAAGAGGGGCAACCAGAACAGAATCCAGCGCCCCGACCGGGACTAGAACCCGGTGTGCCGGCGCCGCTAGGTGGAGGATTATCCTAGGGAGCCGCAGCGCCGGCCAATAATCATTTCTTAATCCATGCAAATCCTCATATAAAAAAAAAACACACACACACAGAAAGAATAATTACTTGGCAAAGCCAAAACCTCATGGACAAAATTTACAACAAAGGTAATTGATAAAGTATCCCTCTTAAAACACGAAAACATTCCCAACAGGAGACAAAACAGCAAAACCCACAAAGTCCTGCAATACCAGTATGAAGAAACAGAAACCAGCAAAGGGGCTCTGTGGATCAAAGACTGCAACAGGAAACACAACTGGTATTAGCAAGCCTACTAGTCACAGGATAGGGTCCATCCACAGCACTGCCCAAGGAATCCAACCTGAACCTCACCATACCACTGGATCCACGCCAATCTCCAGGAGACAACTAGGTCAGAGGAACACAATGAACCGCATCATGAGTATAGTCAGGAAGATCTCCAGACCTCCACAATGAGAAACTCTACAGGGCCAAATGGCCCTTTTTTTTTTTTTTTTTTTAAGATTTGAAAATCAGAGGAACAAGGAGAGGAGGAGACAGAGAGACCTTCCATCCACTGGTTCACCTCCCAGATGGCCACAACAGCCAGGGCTGGGCTGGGCTGAAACCAGGAGTCAGGAACTCCATCCAGGTTTCCCACATGGCTGGCACAGGTCCAGACACGTGGGCCACCACCTGCTGCCTTCCAGACAAATTAGCAGGGAGCTGGATCCGAATTGGAGAAACTGATGCTCCAATATGGGAAACTGACACCACAAGCAGCAGCCTAACCTCCTGTACCGCAACACCAGCCTCTGGCCCACGCTCTTTCAACAGTTCAGTTTTTAAGAAAAGAAAGAGATAGAAACCTGTAATTTAAGAGACCTAATGGAGATACCAATTTTTTAAATGAATAAGACTAAACACTAGTGTATAAAAATGTTCATGTGTATAATAAAAACAAAAATGAAGAAGTGAGTGAAGTCAGAATGGTGAGGGAGTCTTCAAGGAAGAGGCTATGACTGGGACAGAACACGCAGAGTGCTGCTGTTTCTTGTCCTGGCTAGTATTTACCAGGATATTTGTCTTATGATAATCCACAAAACTAACTGTTAGCTTTTCTACCTATCAGCTATTTTTTATAATAAAAAAGTTAAAAAAAAAAAACATGCTTTTGACTTGACTATAGTCTGTGGCCATTCCTTTATTCTTATTTTCAACCTTTAGAAAAGACTTACAACCCTCACCTTGGTTACAATACATCAGCAAATCTGGGTTACTGACTACAACAAAGGTTTCTCCGTCTTTACTGTGTGGCCGGTGATAGCGGTAGTGCACAGGCAAAAGGGCCTGGAAACAGTCACTGCACTGTGAATCTTGCCTGGCATAGATGAGAACCGCAGATTCCTTGGACAGATAGCTAGGAGCTTCTATATCGAAATTTTCTGAAATCATCACTGCCTGTCAAAATGAAAACAAACATTAGTCAAGAATAAATAAATGAGGAAGATTTAAAAATAAATAAAACCAGAAGATGGCTATATGGATAGACAGAAGTGTCAAATTTACCCTCTGCAAAAACAAATTTCCATCCCCTATTCATCCTCAGTTTTAAGTAGGAAACAGAGAATGAGATCTATGTTTAATAGAGTTTTTTTACTAAACATAAATAGGAGAAAGTATACTCTTGGTTGCCAAGTGCCACCATAAAAATTATTTCTGTGAGATTCCCTTATTAACCTCTGTTTACATGATAAAACAGGTAGCAAGAAAAGACAAATCTTGTGAATAAATATACCATTAATAAATAAGTATGAAAATGTCTGTGACAAAAACGGTTCAACCTATATTGGTATAAAATGATTAGTAATTTCCTGTTCTTCAGGGAAACAAGATGGTAATGAGTAAGTCAGAGCTCTGTGGCCAGGAAACCACAGCAAAGGTCAGCACTCGTTCTACAGCAGCTACAGAAAGTTAACAAGGAATGGGGGTTTAGTCCAGTCGTTCAGACACCCACATCCCATACTGGAGTACCTGGGATGTACCCAGCTCTGGTTTCCAACCCCAGCTTGTGCTAATGCAGGCCCTGGGTCACAGGATGTCTGCTACCCAAGCAGGAGATCTGGTTTGAGTTCCCAGATCCTAGCTTCAGCTCCCAGCCCAGTCTGAGGCTGTTGTGGGCAACTAGGAGTGAACCAGAGAATGGGAGCTCTTTGTCTCTCAGCTTTTTAGAAAAACAAAAAGTAAATTGAAAAAAAATGGCAAAGGGTTTTTTGAAAAAATAGTATTGCAAAAACCATCTTAAACATTCTACACAAAAAGTAAAAATGTACATGTTGAGTTATGCTGTGTATTTCATTATATATTTATCCATATATACATAAAAGTCTTCAAAAGCTTCATGGAAAATGAGTATTATAAAAACTATGCTTGAGAGGCCAGCGCTGTGGCACAGCAGGTTAACGCCTTTGCCTGAAGCAGACCCAGCTGCTCCACTCCCGATCCAGCTCTCTGCTATGACCTGGGAAGGAAGACCTCTCTCTCTCTGCCTCTCCTCTCTCTCTGTAACTCTTTCAAATAAATAAATCTTTAAAAAAAATAAAAAGCTATGCATGAATTTCAAAAATTTTTGTACCCAAATAAACTATTTATTTTTTTAAAAAAATTTTATTTATTTGAGAGGTAGAGTTATAGACAATGAGAGGGAGAGACAGAGAAAGGTCTTCTGTCCGCTGGTCACTCCCCAAATGGCCACAACTCCCGGAGCTGCGCCAATCCGAAGCCAGGAGCCAGAAGCTTCTTCCGGGTCTCCCATGTGGGTGCAGGGGCCCAAGGACTTGGGCCATCTTCTACTGCTTTCTCAGGCCATAGCAGCAAGCTGGATCGGAAGAGGAGCAGCCGGGACTCGAACCAGCGCCCAAATGGGATGTCGTCGGTGCAGGCAAAGGATTAACCTACTGCCCCACAGTGCCAGCCCCCCCGCAAATAAACTTTAAAAAAGTAAATTATTTATCTGAGAGAGTCAAAGATACAGCAAGAGAAAAAAAGGAGATACAAAGAAAGCAAGCTCCCATCTGCTGATTCACTCCCCAGAGGCTCACAACAGCCTCAGGCCACTTCTCATGACAGTCTCTCTGCAGAAGGAATTGGGCCACAGTATCTACTAAGCAGAAATAAACAGCATCTGATACACCAAGAAATTAGCTTTCAAAAAACAGATTAGCTTCCAATTATCTATATGTCACAGTGTAACATCAATTTTTATAGAAGGTTCCAAAATTAAAATGTAACTGTACTTACAAGGCCTATAATTAGTAACTAGAACAGGAAATAGATCATCAAAATAAAGAGAACCTTATCAACAAATCTATAGTGTCATCTTTTATCTACCTACTTTTCTTGTAACAGTCAATCTGCAAATATCCAAATCTTATCCAATCAAAGGTACATCTCTTTTGGGTACATCTCTCCAAAAAAGATTTCATTTTCTTAGAACATAGTAGATGATTTTAAGGTGGTTTGAAATACATTATCAATTCATGAAATTATAAGCTAAGAATTGTGTTTAAATTTGAAAGTCTCAGTTAGAATTTATAACTCAGTGAAGAAAAAAACTTACATTTATGTGTATCTAGAATTCCATATATACCAAACACCTGAAAACACAGGAAGAAACTAGGTAACCGAAGGCTGAGATAGGTGAAATTTATCATTGAATGCCTTGCTATGTCTCCTGAATGTTGAACCATAAGAGTATAATTATCTAATTCAACAAACATTAAAATGAAACGAAAAAGGTAGGCTGGCGCCGCGGCTCACTAGGCTAATCCTCCACCTGCAGCGCTGGCACCCTTGGTTCTAGTTCTGGTCGGGGCGCCAGATTCTGTCCCAGTTGCTCCTCTTCCAGTCCAGCTCTCTGCTGTGGCCCGGGAGGGCAGTGGAGGATGGCCCAAATCTTGGGCCCTGCACCCGCATGGGAGACCAGGAGGAAGCACCTGGCTCCTGGCTTCACATGGGTGCAGAGTGCTGGCCGTAGCAGCCATTTGGGGGGTGAAACAATGGAAGGAAGACCTTTCTCTCTGTCTCTCTCTCTAACTCTGCCTGTCCAAAAAAAAAAAAAAAAAAAAAGAGAGAGAGAAAAGAAAAGAAATTGGTGTAAACCACAACTAGAAACAAGATACCATCACGAATGACTGGAAGTATATCTATTTTGACTTTTTAAAGTAACATGTGTATGTCACAGCAGTTAAGACACTGCTTTGGGCCTTTTATCCCACACCAGAATGCCTGGATTTGAGTCCCAACTCTGCTTCCAATTCCAGTTTCCTGCTTATGCACACCATGGGAGGCAGTAGGTGATGGTGCAACTACTGGAGTCCCTGTCACCTACATGGGAGACCCAGATTGAGTTCCAGAATCCAAGCTTTGCCTTGGCCCAACCCCAGTTGTTACAGGCATTTGGGGAATAACCCAGTGGGCAGATCTCCCCCCCACCTCTCCCTCTCTTCCTTCTTTTTTTTTTTTTTTTTTGACAGGCAGAGTTATACAGTGAGAGAGAGACAGAGAGAAAGGTCTTCCTTTTTCCTTTGGTTCACTCCCCAAGTGGCTGCTACACCCGGCCGCCGCACCGCACTGATCCGAAGCCAGGAGCCAGGTGCTTCTCCTGGTCTCCCATGGGGTGCAGGGCCCAAGCACTTGGGTCATCCTCCACTGCCCTCCCGGGCCACAGCAGAGAGCTGGACTGGAAGAGGAGCAACCAGGACTAGAACCCGGTGCCCATATGGGATGCCAGCGCCACAGGTGGAGGATTAACCAAGTGAGCCACGGCGCCGGCTCCAGCCACTGGTTCTTAACAGCAATTATGTGAATTATTTAAAAACACATCTGTGGGCCCAACCTAAACCTACAGAATCAGGATTTCCCAGGAAGGTAACAAGCTGTACAGAAAGTGCTCCCAGATGATTTTCTTCAAAGCTGGGGACACTCTGAATTAAAGAGCTAAGATTCCCATCAGGTAAGGGCAAAAACTTTCTAATCAGATAACCCTGGGTTCATTCCTTGGCTCTACCACTTATTGATGTATCCTGGATACATTGCTTGACTTCTTTGTGCTTCAGTTTCCCCATCTACAAAATGAGGTAACACGTCTAGAGGTATCATAACAATTGATTTATGTAAAGTGTGTGGGACACAATTTTCCTTTAATGTTTAACTTTGCCTTGCTTCATTTTTAATTTTTTTTTAGATTTCATTTATTTTTGGGGGGAGTTACAGACAGAAGGAGAGACAAAGAGAAAGGTCTTCCATCTGCTGGTTCACTCCCCATATGAGATACCAACACCACAAGCAGAGGTTTAGCCTACTATGCCACAGTGCCAGCTCCAACCTTGCTTCTTTTAAAACAAACAAAAATATTTGGAGCAGGAATTTGCCACAGCAATTAAGATGCCACTTATGATGCCTACATTCCACATCGGAACACCTGTCTTAGTTCCAGCTCCACTTTGATTCCATCTTCCTGTTAACGTGCATCCTGGAATGCAGATGACGGTTCAAGTCCTTAGATCCCTACCACCTATGCAGGAGACCCAGCTTAAGTTCCTGGTTCCAGCTTTGACTTGGTCCAGACTAGGCTAATGTGGGCATTTGGGGGGGGTGAATCAGCCGACAGAAGATCTCTGTCTCTACCTCTCTTTCTTCATCTCTCTGCTTTTCAAATAAACAAAAAATAAACCTTTTTTTTTTAAATAAAGATCTTCAGCCTAGATAACTAGTAAATGTTAGTTTCCCTTCCTTGCATACAGATGTTGGAATACATGTGTTTCTAATTTAATAAAGATGCCATTTAAGTGCTACTTATTCATCATTAAACTTCTCAAGACTATGTATGAGGAATCTTCAAAATATTTATAGGAAATGTACATTATCTTTTAATTCTATTTTCCATGATTTTTTGAAGTATCTTGTGTACACACACACACACACACACACACAATTTTCTTAGTTATTAATGAATCAACCTGTCAAAGAGTATTTACCCAGCTCAGTTTAGTTGGTTTATTCCTGACAAGTGAACAAATATCATTCACTTGTTCAAGAAAAATTCCTATCCTTGGGCAAGTGTTGTGGTACAGTAAACTGCAGCTTGGGATGCCTGCATCCCATAAAGGTGTACCAAGTTCAAGTCCTAGCTACTCTAAACTTCTGATCTGGCTTCCCACTAAATGCCCCAGACAGGCAGCAAATGACAGCCCAACTACTTGTGTTCCTGCCACCCACATGGGAGATCTGGATGGAGTTCCTGACTCTGAGCTTCCTAACCCCAGCTGCAAAACCAGTGGATGGAAGTTTGATCTCTCTCTCTCTCTCTTTCTGCCTTTCAAATAAGTAAACCTTAAAAAACAGAACTCCTATCCTAACATGTCACTTTATATGCTTTAACAAAATGAAAAAAAAATATATAATGCTGTCATATTTAGTATTCTTCTTTTTTTTAATGACTTATTTATTTATTTGAAAGTCAGAGTTACAGAGAGAGAGAAGAAGAGAAAGAAAGAGAGGTCTTCTATCCGCTGGTTCACTTCCCAGTTGGCTGTCAATGGCCGGAGCTGCACCAATCCAAAGCCAGGAGCCAGGAGCCAGGAGCCTCCTCTGGGTCTCCCACGTGGGTGCAGGGGATCAAGCACTTGGACCTCTTCTACTGCTTTTCCAGGCCATAGCAGAGAGCTGGATAGGAAGTGGAGCTGCCAGGACTCGAACCAGCATCCATATGGGATGACGGCACTGTAAGCAGCAGCTTTACCCACTATACCACAGTGTCAGCCCCTAGTATTCTTCCTTATTCCAAGCTACAGGATCCTTAAATTTCTGTCTCTCTCAAAAAAATAAAATCCCTAATATCTGTACCTCTATTAGGTTCCTCTCTTGTAATGAAGCCAATTCATATGGATCCACAAAAAGTCCTGTTGGGATTTCCTGTTTAATTAAGAGTCGGCAGGTCTGTAAGTCCTCAATGCTTTCTCCAAATTTCACTTTTATTGAAAGGTCTCTGTAAGACAAATATATTTAAAGTATATTTCTTCCTTCAGCTATTAAATGAGATAGCATGACACTATATTCATAATATTGGAAACACTATATTTCAAATTCATATTCCAAAAATTAGATCTTTCATAATTCATGTCATAGCCACATTACAGCATTAGTGTGAAAACAGAAAAACATCAACGGAAGAGGACAGTCCAAAAATATTTATATACATATTTTCAATAAAGGTACTAACCTGATTTGATGGGGAAAGGACAATCTTTAACCACAAATGGAACTGAAACAACTGAATATCAATATAGAAAAAATGAACACTGATCTCCGCCTCACATCATATACAAAACTTAAAATAGATTATAAATCTGTGTGTATAACTGTCCCAGTTTTCTGCCCAAAGACAGATCCCGGACCACAGTGAGTGACAGTTTTGCTTAAGTAGGGAAATACACATAGAAGCTCAGGGAGACTGAAGTGGCTGCAAGTCCTAGTGCCAGATTTCAGAGAGGAATTCCAAAAATCCAAACAGGAATCCCTTCAGTTTTGCTGAATACTAAGATACACATAACTAGGGTATAACTCCACAGGACTGAGCAAAAAATGACCAGGGAGAGAAAAGCATTGTGGCACAGAAGATTAAGCTACAGTTTGGGACACCTACCTATATCCTGTATCAGAGTGTCTGGTTCTAGTCCCAAGCTATTCTACTACCTCCCTGCTAGTATGCCTGGGAGCCAGAAGGTGATGGTCCAAGTGCTTAGTTCTTGATACTCACGTGGGAGACCTGGATGGAGTTCCTGGCTCCTGGCTTCAGCCTGGCCTAGCCCTGGCTGTTAAGGCAATTTGGAGGGGGGAACTAACAGATGGAAGCTTTCACTTTCCCTCTCACACTCTCTGTCACTCTGCCTTTCAAATAAATAAATCTTTAAACACACACAGATATATCTACATGTACATTTAAAAAAAATCAGGAAACTGAAAAAGTCCAAAATTTCAAATAAGGTTGAGGTCAGTAGAGCAAAGCCTTATAAGGCAGATATACTAGCCTTTAACTTTAGAACTATACAAGAAGAGGTTAAGAGGATCGAGCTACTAAGTAACTTAATTGCCAACAGAAAAAAAAGCCCAACACACTTTAAACAAGAAAATCCACATTCAACAGAATTCATATCCCAAATGTTCACAATGTTCAGCATCTAATCAAATTACTAAACAGCAAAGTAGCAGTGAAACGTGATCAACCATCATGAAAATATAACCCAACAGAAACAGACCCAGAAATGACAGAAGTGCTAAAATTTGCAAAAGGTATTATAAAAATCATTAACAACACACCCAACATGTCCAAGGATTTAAAAGAAAACCACGAGTATTATGAGACAGAGAAGGTTAAAAAAAAAAAAAAAACTGAGTGCAAGTTCAAGATATGAAAATACAATTTTTGGAATAAAAAGTTACCCAAGGCCGGCGCCGTGGCTCACTAGGCTAATCCTCCGCCTTGTGGCGCCAGAACAACGGGTTCTAGTCCCGGTCGGGGTGCCAGATTCTGTCCCGGTTGCCCCTCTTCCAGGCCAGCTCTCTGCTGTGGCCAGGGAGTACAGTGGAGGATGGCCCAAGTGCTTGGGCCCTGCACCCCATGGGAGACCAGGAGAAGCACCTGGCTCCTGCCATTGGATCAGTGCAATGCGCTGGCCGCGGCGGCCATTGGAGGGTGAACCAATGGCAAAAGGAAGACCTTTCTCTCTGTCTCTCTCACTGTCCACTCTGCCTGTCCGAAAAAAAAAAAAAAAAAAAAAAAAAAAGGTTACCCAAATGTGGTTTTTTAAAAAAGATTGATTTATTGATTTAGTTATTTGAAAGGCAGAGTTACACAGAGGCAGAGGCAGAGGCAGAGGCAGAGGCAGAGGGAGAGGTCTTCTATCAGCTGGTTCACTCCCCAAATGACTGCAACAGCCGGAGCTGCGTCAATCTGAAGCCAGGAGCCAGAAGCTTCCTCCAGGTCTCCCACTTGGGTACAGGGACAGCACTTGGGCCGTCTTCCACTGCTTTCCCAGGCCATCGGCAGGGAGCTGGATCAGAAGTGGAACAGCTGGGACTTGAACCATGGTATGCTGGCATCACAGGCAGCTTCTTTACATGCTATGCCTCAACACCAGCCCCCAGATAAATAAATTAAAAAAAAAAAAAAAGCCTCAATGGGCAACTTACCTGTGAAAACCATCTTTCAAAACTTCTTGCTTCAAAATAATTTCGGGACATGTGTCCCTTATACCCACAGAACCAAAAGATTCTATTAAATAAACACAGAATGAAATAATACTTAAATAATTACAGAATTACTTCAATAGGCTTTACTTGCCTATAAAATCTAACAAATCTAAAGCCAGAAGCTTTTCAATCTTAAGCAATTAGAGTTACACATAAGTCTATTTCCAGTATAACATAGTAGCTAACACTGACTTTGGAATTAGATTTTCTGTTTTCGAATCCCAGTCTGCCATTACTTTGGAAAGACCACTTCTCTTGGGGCCAGTGCTGTGGCTGAGTACACTATGCTTCTGCCTGCAGCGCCGGCATCCCTTATGAGCACCAGTTCGTGTCCTGGCTGCTCCTCTTCCGATCCAGCTCTCTGCTTATGGCCTGGGAAAGCAGTGGAACATGGCCAAAGTGCCTAGGCCCCTGAACCCACGTGGGAGACCCCAAAGAAGCTCCTGGCTTCTGATCAGCCCATTCTGGCCATTGTGGCCACTTGGGAGGTGAATCAGTGGACAGAACACCTTTGTCTCTGTCTCTCCCTCTCTCTGTAAGTCTGCGTCAAAAATAATAAAATAAAAATATTAAAAAAAAAATAGGTAGGCCGGCGCCGTGGCTCAATAGGCTAATCCTCCGCCTTGCTGCGCCGGCACACGGGGTTCTAGTCCCGGTTGGGGCGCCGGATTCTGTCCCAGTTGCCCCTCTTCCAGGCCAGCTCTCTGCTGTGGCCTGGGAGTGCAGTGGAGGATGGCCTAAGTGCTTGGGCCCTGCACCCCATGGGAGACCAGGAGAAGCACCTGGCTCCTGCCTTCGAATCAACACGGTGTGCCGGCCGCAGTACGCCGGCCGCGGCAGCCATTGGAGGGTGAACCAACGGCAAAGGAAGACCTTTCTCTCTGTCTCTCTCTCTCACTGTCCACTCTGCCTGTCAAAAAATAAATAAATAAAATAAATAAATAAATTTTAAAAAAAAGGTAGCTTCTCTTTCTGCTAGCTGTCATAAGGACTTACTATGTATAAAGGCATATGTTTTACCTCCACAGGAATAATCAATTTACTCTAAGAACCACATGATGGGATAGTGCATATACGAAAAGGGAACTCCTCACCACGAGGTGCTGCCAGCCGCCACCCAGCATGGCAGGCAACACAGGAGGCGCTGGCTATCTGGCCATGTCTCAGCAGGGAGCCTGTCCTCTCTAGAGTGGCCCAGAGCACACAGTGCTTGGAAGACACCAGGTCCTGAAGGCAGTGTCCAGGCGGTCACTCATCCTCACGGCGGGCGCAGCGAGGACACAGCGCAGGAGCTCCCGGAGATGGCAGGGGATGCCAGCTGCCCTCCCTGTGGTGTGCCCCTCGCGCCCCAACACTGTGAGAGAGCTGTATGCAAGCAGGGTTTCCTGGGCCCCCCACATTCCCAGCATACACAGGGCACCTCAACAAGGCCCTGAGCTCACCCCATGCTGTTAAGCACACACGGAGCCTGGAGGCCTTGGGGAGTTTCTGACTCCTGGAGCAAGTCCTGTGGAGAATGATCTCTGAGAAGACAGCTAACTGCCCCTATACGGTCAGCTCCCAGCTCCTCATCCAGGACTGTGCACTGGGGTAACTGTGTGGCAGGTTCCCAAGGGAAGACAGAGTCTACCATACACTAAGTATACTATATGCTTGTTGTTAATATTACTTTATTCATGCATCATAGTTTTTTATAAGACACATATTTTATGAACTTTTTGAAGATCATTTGTATGCATGAATTTCAGTCTTTTTGCACCAAAATGAACTTTTCTTTTAATTCCTTTTTATTAAGTCTATGTTTTTAAGATTTATTTATTTATTTGAAAGGCAGAGTTACACAGAGAGAGAAGGAGAGGCAGAGAGGGAAAGAGAGGTCACCCATTTACTGGTTCACTCCCCAATTGGCTGCAACAGCAGGAGCTGCGCCAATCTGAAGCCAGGAACTTTTTCCAGGTTTCCCACCCGGGGCAGGGGTCCAAGCACTTGGGCCATCTTCTGCTCTCCCAGGCCATAGCAGAGAGCTGGACTGGAAGTGGAACAGCCAGGACTAAAACTGGCACCCATATGGGATGCTGGCACTGCAGGTGGTGGCTTTACCTGGTACGCCACAATGCAAGTCCCTTGATTCCCTTTTTTTTGAAGTATACACATCATTAGTAACTGATTCTCAGTCACTGAACCAAGTAAATGATCAGAAGTTAGTTTGCCCAACCCTTACAGTCTGAAATACTTCCACTCTCCTAGCTAAAGAAATCTTACCTGCTTTGCAGCAGCATACAATCTTTCTCCAAATAAACACTGCATGTATCTCTTGTTCAAATCCAGATTTTTCCTCCTGTGTTTAATTTTAATGGGCATAGGGAGTAAGGCCTAACCATTTTTTTTTTCTTTACAGTCTATCATCTAACTACATATTAAATTAGGAGAAATCGAATCCCAGCTGCTCTGTTTCCAATCTGGCTCCCATCTAAGGCCACTGGGAAAGCAGTGGAAGAAGGCTCAAGTACCTGCAACCCACATGGAGTTCTAAGCTCCTGGCATCTGCTGGGTTGCAGGCATTTGGAGAGTGAAATCAGCGGACGGAAGATCTCTCTCCCTCGCCTTTTCTCACTCTGTAAATTTCAATAAATAATAAAACAAATCTTTAAGACAACTTTTTCCTCTTAAGTATTACTTCAATTTGGTGTGCTGGTCTGAACTAGCTGTGGAAATGGACCCCTTTTTAATGATTAAGTGCCATGCTGGAAAACTCTTTAAAGATATCAAGTCCAGTTATTGAACAGTTATTTTTCATTTCATAATTCTTCAAACAAGTTTGGAAATCTACTAAGTAAACCCACAGAAGCAGCACAGCGCGGGTAACTAGGCTACAATCATCCTCCAGCTGGAGAAACTCACCCGGAAGTGTTATCACCTTAATCACCCCGGCAGGTGTCTGTCTCCCTCAACCTCGACGGCTCCGGGTGTGTTTAGCTCAGGACCACGAACTTGGGCCCTACGATAGAATCAACTCCCCCGCCCAGCCTGGAGTCACAAAGAACCCCCAAGCCAACCTGGTTATCAGTCTCCCTATTCCGTTTTGGAATTCTTCGCGAGCCCCTGACCGCAGAGGAGCGTCACGCTGCCCACGCGCTTCCCAAGACGCGTCACCACCGTACTCCTCGGTACTCGAGTCAGAGTGCAGCCGGTTCCTCCCCGCAATGACAACGCGGGGCCCTGCAGAAACGCAGGTGCTGCCACGGAGCAGAGCGCGCGGGAAGGCGCGTGGCCCTGGCTCGCTTCTAATCCGCCCCAACTCACCCCACCGTTGCAGGTCCAGCGCTCGGCTCCAGAAGCACCAGCACAAACCCGGGCCCTGCCCTTACCTGCACCGACAGCGGCGTCGCTGGAGGTAGGGGCTCCTGTGCGGACGAGCCCGGCCGCCGCACAGAGGAGCAGCCAAGCGGCCGCCCGCACAGCCCGGACCAGAGCCGCCAGAACGCCGAGGGGCGGACGCCCGAGAAGGGGCGCGCAGGACGAGGTGCGGCGGGGGAAGGAGTCCGCTAGTGTCTGCGCCTGAGGGCTAGGTACGCGTATGCGGGCCGTCCCGCGTCTTCAAAGCCGGCCGCGGCTCTGGCCCCCTACCCGAAAAGTTCAGGCCTCGAGTGAGGCAGCGGGACTCGGCCCCTTTCGTTCACGCCCCCCGCCAGCCCGGGGGCGGGGCGAGGAGCGACGCAAGCGCGGTGACGTGTGCCCGGGCTGTTGCTATGGGAACGTCTCGGCGGGCGCAGGCTGGACCCAGAAGCCCTCAAGCCTTGGCGGGAGCTGGCTGTCTGCGCTGCCCACCGGCCTCCGCCTAGGCTTCCTGGTGTTTGCGGGCCTAGACCTCCCGTCAGGAGGATTCACCCCTGTGGTGTCGTCCGTGAGGCTGTGGTTGCGGCCTCTTCCTGCGGCGCTAGGCCCCACTCGGCCTCACAGAAGACTCTGGCGTGCCTGTGTGCACTGCGGTCGGGTGGAGGCGGCCGCTCCTCACGGTGTAGACGTGCGGGAGACGGTGCACTTTCCGATCTTCTCTGAGGTAAGGACGCCAGCCTTGCCCTGGCGATGTGAGAAGCTAGAGATGCGTCTGCTCCTTGGGGAAATCCGTGCCCACCGGGGTTCCCTGGCAAGATTCTGGCAGTCCCTGACCGCTGGGGAGAAAAACATGCAAGTCCAGAAAGGGTAATCAGGTAAAGGTGTCCTCACCCTTCCCTGAACCGCACGGAATCTGTTAGCAGGCCTGGAGAGCCTGGTGTCTGAGGGCAGATCCCAAGCGGAAACCAGCGCTATGCGCCTGGTGAAAGTACACGGAGATCCGCTTCGGATGGAGCTGCTCCTGCAGAGAGGGCCAGAGGACTGTGTGTGTGTGTGTGTGTGTGTGTGTGCGCGATCGGCCTCAGGAATTGTTTTACATTCCCAACAGAGCACAGCATTGGTAAAAAAACAAAAGATACATTGTAATAAGGAAAAGAGTCTGCAGTGGGAAACTGCGCGGTTGAGTATGAACTGCTTGCATCCTGATACCGCGGGTCTCTAGAGTGTGTGTTTCTACGGTGCTCAGCACGCTTTCCTAGAAAGTTTACTAACATGGTATAGTGAGAAGGGATTTTTAGAGTAGTGTTTAAGAGAGGGGAGGGGAGGAGTCAATTGCATCAGATAAGAGACCAAACACTCATTTGAGATAGCAGTTCTTTTTAAATTGTTTTTAAAGTTTTGTTTTATTTATTTGAAAGGTAGAGTTAAAGGGAGAGGTGGAGACAGACTTCTGGTTCACTCTCCAGATGTCTGCAACAGCCGGGGCTGGGCCAGGCTGAAGCCAGGAGCCAGGAGCTTCTTCTGGGTCTCCCATGTGGGTGCACTCTGGCCATCCTCCGCTGCTTTCCCAGCAGAGAGCTGGGTTGGAAGTGGAGCAGCCAGGACTCTAACTGGTGACCCTACGGGATGCCAGCTGCAGGCGGTGGCTTTAATCCACTGCACCACAGCATCGGCCCCAGCAGTTCTTTATATGTGATTAATTTCCCGAGTAAAAATTCTATGTTCAACAATAAGGGGTGAATAATGTAGATTATGGTATATCATATATCGACAAGATCCTTGGGAATCATGTAAGAATTATATCTTAGTAAAATATTTAATGAGAAAATGAGTTGTTAAACTTCAGGAGATAGTATGTATGATATAAAAGACATAGGTTTTTTTTGTTTCTTTTTTTGTTTTTGACAGGCAGAGTTAGAGAGTGAGAGATAGAGACAGAGAGAAAGGTCTTCCTTCCATTGGTTCACACCCCAAATGACCGCTATGGCCGGCGCGCTGCGCCAATCTGAAGCCAGGAGCCAGGTGCTTCTCCTGGTCTCCCATGGGGTGCAGGGACCAAGCACCTGGACCATCCTCCACTGCACACCTGGGCCACAGCAGGGAGCTGGACTGGAAGAGGAGCAACCAGGACAGAATCCGGCGCCCCAACCGGGACTAGAACCCGGTGTGCCAGTGCCACAGGTGGAGGATTAGCCTATTGAGCCTCGGCGCAGGCCTAGACATAGTTTTAAAGACTAACCTGTATCTCTGGAAAAATCCTGTTAGTAATAAAGATGATTATTTTATTTCCTCCCATTCTCGCTCTCCCCCAGTTTTCTACAGTAAATATTTTATTACTGTTAAGTATTTTTAAAAATTATATTCCTAGGGCAGGCATTTAGAGCAGTTAAGACTGTTCAGATCTGAAGCCAGGAGCCAGGTGCTTCCCCCTGGTCTCCCGTGCAGGTGCAGGGCCCAAGGACCTGTGGAATGCCTGCATCCTGTGGGAGCACCTGGGTTCAAGTCCTGGCTCCAACTCTTGCTTCCTGCTAATGCATCCCCTGGGGGCAGTGGTGATGGCTCTGGTGGTTGGGTCCCTGCCATCCAGTGGAAGACCTGGCTTGAGTTACTGCCTCCTGGCTTTGTCCTGATGCAGGCCCAGCCCCAGCCTTTGCCAACATTTGGGGAGTGAACCAGCAGATGGAAGATCTCTCCTTGTCCCTGCCTGCCTTTCAAATAAATTTTTAAAACAAGGATTTAAAGAAAATTATATTCCTGTAGCGCTTCTCCAGCAGAACCAGGTTTGTGAAGATATTACCACCCCATGCCACTTTACCTCGAGTTTTTTGATACTTAAGAATTTCCCTAAAATGTTAGATACATCTGAAGCTGTACCTGTAATTAAGTATATTTTGGCACTGAAGATGCCGAAATAATGAGAGAATAAAAAGTGTCAATCTGTAAATAGATGTGTTTCTTGTAACTAAGAAAAAATAATATAGTGAGATAGAAGCCATGTAAACTACTGCCTTGCTCCAGAGCAGGCTGTTTCTCCTTCAGGTCTGCCTTTTTTGGTCAGGTAGATCAGGATGTACCAGAGCTTAGATTAATACATAGCATTAAACAAGAATGGGGCTGGCATTCGGCATCCCATATGGTCACTGGTTTATGTCCCAGCTGCTCCACTTTTGAACCAGTGCCTTGCTCTAATGGCCTGGGAAAAGCAACAGAAGATGGCTCAAGTGTTTGGGCCTCTACCACCAATGTGGGAGACCTGGATGAAGTTCCTGGCTCTTGGCTTCAACCTGGCCCAGCCTGGCTATTTTGGCCATCTAAGGAGTGAACCAGTGGATAGAAGGTGCAGTGCACTAAGACATCCAAATGGAATTGTATTCTCCAGCTCACATGTGAACAAACTTACATCCTTCAATGACCCAAAGAATCGTAGGGATCCAACAGAGGCTAACCCAAGGGCAAACAGAACTTTCAGGGTAGCACTTGAAGTGTTGGGCTTCATGGGCAGAGTATGTGTCTTTAGATTGGGCTAGACCGGAAGGCGGTGGAGGATGCCCAAGTGCTTGGGCCCTGCACCCGCATGGGAGACCAGGAAGAAGCACTTGGCTCCTGGCTTCGGATCGGCGCAGCGTGCCGGCCATAGCGGCCATTTGGGGGGTGAACCAACGGAAGGAAGAGCTTTCTCTCTGTCTCTCTCTCTCTCACTGTCTAACTCTGCCTATCAAAAATAAAAATAAATTAAAAAAATAGTTTGGGCTCGAGCCAGGTTTGCTGGAGAGGAAGTAAAGGGGAGGGAGGTACATCTGACACCTCTGACACCTGTTGTGGTCTTTTTCCCTTTAGCTGGAAGTAACTGTGCAATGAGTACATTTTTGTCGGGTTTTCTCTGATTTACGCTGAATTATATGTGTGGATGATGTGTACTGCCAAGAAATGTGGAATTCGATTCCAGCCTCCAGCTATCATCTTAATCTATGAGCATGAAATTAAGGGGAAAAGTCGACAGCGCATCATGCCAGTCCGAAACTTTTCCAAGTTTTCAGGTATCTCATCTTTTGTCTTGCCTCCTGTCTGAACTATTCACTAAATCATTTCATGAGAACAATTTGAGCCTCATGCCATGGAGTGGCATGCCCTTCAGAGTATACACACCTACGTTCAAATCACTATTCTATCAGGGATTTGATGTACAATCTTGGTTAAGTTACTTATTGTCATGGGCTTCAGCTTCCTAATATGTCAAAGGGAATTGATAATTTTTTCCCAGTTTGATAATTGATAATTGAGTTAAATTAAATAGCACTATTCAGTAATATTAATTCCCTCCTAATATTTTTTGTTTGTAACCTTGGTATTTTATTAGTACCACTACTGCTATCTAAAGGCTATAATACAACTTTTTCCTCCCAGACACTTCCTCTAGTTGAAAGTGTTCAGCATCTCCACAAAGTGATTTTTAAATTAAGCAAGTAAGGCCAGCACTGCAGCTCAATCGGCTAATCCTCCGCCTGCGGCGCCGGCACCCCGGGTTCTAGTCCTGGTTGCTCCTCTTCCAGTCCAGCTCTCTGCTGTGGCCCAGGAAGGCAGTGGAGGATGGCCCAAATCTTGGGCCCTGCACCCACATGGGAGACCAGGAGGAAGCACCTGGCTCCTGGCTTCGGATTGGCCGTAGCGGCCATTTGGAGGGTGAACCAATGGAAGGAAGACCTTTCTCTCTGTCTCTCTCTCTCTCTCTCTCACTAACTCTGCCTGTCAAAAAAAAAATTTAAAAAAAAAAGCTAAATTAAGCAAGTAAAAAATTATTCTGGGGCATTGTGGCACAGCCAGCTAAGCTACCACTTGCACCTTCTACAGCCCATCCTAAAGTGCCAGTTTGAGTCCCAGCTATTCCACTTCCAGTTCAGCTCCCTGTAATCTGCCTTGGAAGCAGTAGATGATGGCTTGAGTACCTGCTTGAGTCCCTGCTGCCACATGTGAGACCCAGATGGAGTTCCTGGCTCCTGGCTTCGGCCTAGCCCAGCCCCAGCAGTTATAGCTAATTTAGGTAGCGAACCAGTGGGTTGAAGATCTTTCTTCCCCCTCTCTCTTTCCCTCCCTCCCTCCCTTCCTCCTTCCCTTCTTCTCTTCCTCTTTGTCACCTAGCTTTGAAAATATTAATTTTTTTAAAAAAGGATAAATAATTGTTTTTTTAAAAAATATTACTCCCTCCTCCTGCCACCACATTCAAAGCTCAGTGAAAAGAAATAGTTCTACAAAAGAATTCATCCAAGAGGCCGGCATTATGGTGCAATGGGTTGAGCTACCACTTGGGACACCTGCATCCCATGTTGCAGTGCTGTTTCCAGGCCTGGCTACTCCACTTCCAATCAGGCTTCCTGGCTGTGTGCTGCTTGGGAGGGGACCAAATGATGGCCCAAGTATTTGAGTCCCTGCTACCACCTGAGAAATCAGGATGAGGACATTTGAGGAGTGAACCACTAGATGGAAGGTCTCTCTCTCTCTCCCTCCCCCCCCCCCCCCGTCACTCTACCTTTCAAACGAAAAGAGGATAAAAAGCACTCCAATAAATCCATTTAGTCACTTGGTGATTAGGGAGATAATGCTTTCAAGATTCAGTGTTTTTATTTATTTTTGACCCTTGCATTAACTTATGGTACGTTTATTATTTGTGATATAGATGATGTATGTCATATACAGCTTTCTGTCTTCCTTCTAGATTGCACCAGAGCTGCTGAACAACTAAAGAATAATCCCCGACACAAGTCTTACCTGGAACAGGTGTCCCTGCGGCAGCTAGAGAAGTTGTTCAGTGTTTTACGAGGTAACTTGCGGGGACAGAGTTTGGCAGAAACAATGGAACAAATTCAGCGGGAAACAACCATTGATCCTGAGGAAGACCTGAACAAACTAGACGACAGGGAGCTTGCCAAGAGGAAGCGCATCATGGATGAACTTTTTGAGAAAAATCGGAAGAAGAAGGATGATCCAAATTTTGTCTATGACATCGAGGTTGAGTTTCCACAGGATGAGCAAGTACTGTCCTGTGGCTGGGACACAGAGTCAGCTGATGAGTTCTGATACAGAGCACTCGGGAAAGTCAGGGGCTAGCAGAATACCCTGTTTATACAAAGAACATACAGTGATTCTAGAAAAATCTGCCAAGAACACTAAAATGTATGTGTTGGGTCATAATTGGATTGATCGTATTACTTTTCCAAAGCAGTATATTTACATCTACCAGGTAGGTGCAAGCAGGATATAGGAAAAACATTATAGGAGCCTGCCTTTAAGGAGCTCATAAACTAATTGAAAGATAAGTCAGAAACTTGTGAAAAGATATAATAATATAGGCATTAGAAAAATTAGAGCCAGGTGCTGGTAGAGGATAAAGGTCAGAGCCTGGATTCCTGTAGGGTGGAATGGCTAGGGGGAGACAGGACATTGCCTGA